>NW_020539726.1:11732555-12031263 GCF_003426905.1 Ctenocephalides felis | reverse complement strand
TTTTTCTCAAAAACGACTGCATCGATTTCAAAAATCTGAAAGCCATTCGATGAAACATCATAATCTGCGCCGTTTCTTCAGAATTAAAAGAAATATTCAAAAATTTTTGTCTGCGTTTCAGCCAAAAATTCTGAACCCATTTAGAAAATACAACAACTATTCGAAATATACTCTTTGGGTATCGTGCCGATTAGACAAAGATCGGCCAGGACGTTTCTTCGTAATTGATTGTTAAAAAATTTGCCATAATTTTTTTTTCAATGAATATTTTAATAAATTAGTAGAATAATAATCTGCAATAGTTTCCCACATTAGGTACTACAGCAACTTGGTATACTTATAAATCCTATGTAAACTAGTATATTAAATACTTATTGATTAAGTCGATTATTTACACATGTCGGGAAGCTCATACAACTTGTCTTAAGGAAAAAGCTACTTACAACTTACAACTAGTTTTTCATTCTTGTGAGTGCATGCAGCGCATATAATAACATCATCATATATGATTAGTTTTGTGCAATGTCTTGATTCTGAATTTGTTGTATATATATATATATATTATATATATGTATGTATATATATACATATATATATATATGTATATATATTACATATGTATATATACATATACATATATATATATATATATATATATATATATATATATGAAACGATTACAACTTATTATATAAAGGGAGTAATTTGAATATTTCCGTAACTTATACGTTTATCGAGCACACAATGAATCGATTCACAGTGCATGAAATAACACTGAGAATAATGCAGTTAGTCAAACGCAAAAAATACATGAATTGGTACAAAACAGACGTTTTATGACAAAAAAAACTGTATTCCTGCCAATTCTGGCACGGAAGACGTACGAGACTATGAAGTCTCTCTGTGGAAATTCTTTAGGGATGGTAAATCGGAGAAACGCGCTTTTTTGAGAAGTGATTGGTTTTGCTATACATCCCGTAATACACTGGGTGTCATAGGCTTTGTATATTTGTTTTTTCACAATTGCAAATAGGATGTAGATGTATAAAATTTATTAGGATATACATAAATACATTTTGATAGGAAAACGTAATGTTAATATTGATTAACAGTTGGTTTTCGATTCTTGTGCCGCAAGCATTGCTTCAAAATGCAATTTTCCAAAATGTACTTTTGAAAATCATATTTCCTTCTGTGAACGTCGATGTATTTCTGAATATTTTAACTTCCCGAAGAAGAATTTTATGTTTTCATCAAAAAATCCGACTCGCTAATTTTATGTTTTCTCGACGTTTCAAGCCATTCTGAATCGAATGAAACCAAATTTGAAAAAAGTATGTGTGTGTGTCGACGTTTTCTCCAAAACGGCTGTATCGATTTTAAAAATTTAAAAGCCATTGGCTGTATCTCGATGAGGACTAGCGTTTCTAAGTTTTGTACGACGATCGGCAGGACCGTTTCTTTGTAAATCGCAGAAAAGTGAACAAAAAATTATCCGCATTTAGCTTGCATTTCTGCATCGTTTTGAAAATTCAAAAACCCTTCGATAGATATTGGTTGGGAATCGTGCTGATTAGTTTTCGGTAAAGTTTGCAAAAATCAGTATTGTTCTTTTTGGCATTTGTCAAAATTAGACTTTCTTTTCTTTTCTCAAAAACGCCCGAACCTGAAAGATATAAGTTGGGATTGATACTGATTAGTCTTAGGTAAAAATCTACCGAGCCGTTTTTTTCGTAATTAACTGTTGAATATAAAATTTAAGTCTATATTTATGAAACTTTTTTTGGCGATATATATCATGGCCTTATAGTACATACTGAAATATTACTGCCTTAGGGCAAGTAGTCTAATTTAAAAAATCATCAAAGTTTGAGAAAATAAGTAGTTTTTGTTGACGTTTGTTAAAATTAAAATTAGACGATTTACTTGGTATAACGGTGGAGTATTTGGTCTCAATGCAATAATAAACCATTAAAAAGAAAGGATACTGGTCCAATTATAAAAATTATTGATGTTTGAAAATTTGCTTTTAGAAAATACTCGGAATAACGTGTTCGTTTGCTTTCAAATATGTGAAATAAATCCAATCGGAATACTTTTAATCACTCATAAATTAATTTATTTTTTATTGATTAAGTCAATTATTTACGCATATCGGGAAGGTCATGTAACTTGCCTCAAGACACAATACCAATACCAATTAGTTAGAAAATTTCATATAATAAACGAAAATTACAAATTAATGTACGAAGTATGTATTTTATTATAAAATCTCTACAACCTATGATAACAATCTGACTAACTAAGGTTAAGATTATTATAACTAAAAGCTATGTATAAATATGTATAGTACATACGCTTCGACAAAATACGAAGTTATTATTTATTCAAGAATCAATATAGCGATGATTAATGTACACCAATAAATAAACGTATTTATCAAAAGATGCTTTTCATAGTTTTTTACGATATCTTTTTACGTCGTCAAATCAATGTTTCTTTTTGCATTTTACACATGTGTGTACATTCTTATGTCGTTTTCGGAACGATCAATAACGAATAAAATTCACTCCATCTCCCTAAAAATGGAACACTAAAAATAAAACTAATATGACGAACACAAAGCATCCCCAGTCTCGCCAATCTACAATCTACCGCCCTTTTTCTTGCAGATCTGCAACCCTACAACTTTTAGATTCGCAATGTTTGCTAGGTACCATTCACATGGGGAGATATGCGAAATTTTATAATGCGCAAAAAATTTGCATAAAACCTTACGCCGAATGTGCATATATGTCAATCAAATTGTATTAAATAATTTAATGCATTGATGAAATGGCACGAACGGGCGACTAAGTGCATTCTCTATTTTTTAAAATGCATTTAAGGTGGTTGAAATGTTGAAATAGTGCGTGCTAAAATTATTTATGGATTCGGCATATGTTATTATCTAATATAGATTTTCGATTTGATTAATGTATAGTTATAAATTTGCTATATTAGAAACATAATGATACACAAAGTATGAAAATGTATATGTAACATATGTAAATATATGTATACTATGTTTATAGGTTATAGCATTAGTTTGAAACTAATGCTATAACTAACTAAATATATCCTAACTAATTAGGCATGAATGCTAGAATTTTTTGAGTAATATTGTTGACGTGTAAAATGCTTAATTATCAAGATTCATTCGATTGCTCCTTGTGCAAGTGCAAGTACATTATTTGACTGACTGTAAAGTAAATTTGATCTGTTTCACATGGCATGTAATTGTAATATTTCAGACGACATAATTTATCAGAACTTCATTGATGTCCAACGTAATATTTATTATATTTAATTATAGCAGTGTTGCATAACATTTTAAACAGACATGTTATAGTTTTAATTAATAATAATATGCAGGTGTAGTTTTGTTATAAATTAATATTATAATTTCAAACTATGTTTTTATATCTTCATCCCTATCAAAATTTAACTTGCTTTATAATCGTTTTATTAAATCATTATTCATTTTCTCGTATCATCATTATTTTAGATAGTTAAAAGTTTTTTTTTCAAATCTTGTTCGCGCAGATCGGTTTGACTCTGTACTATACTACAAAAAAATCAGAACGATTTTAAAAATGATATAATTCGAACGATTTTTGAATTTAAAAAATCATTTTGGGCTTTTTTTCGAAAACGTTAATGAAAACATTTCATTCAATTTTAATTATGAAGAAACGACTGGACCTATCAACACAAAAATTGATCAAAGCCAGTTCAGATATAAAGAAGTTCAAAATAATTAAGACTCAAAATCAAAAAGAAATTAAATTAGTATTGAGAAAAATTATAGTGTTTACTTATGCGTTAATTCAAATCATCCGTAAAATAAATTTAATTTGAATTCAAATCAAAATTTTATGCTAGACTATTTTAATTATTTTAAATTAGTTTTGAAATAGACTGTTTTTAGATTAAACTTTATTTATGAATATTTAGAAATTCTCATACTTCAAGTATAAAATAATGTGATGAAAATCTAAATTGCCATATAAATAGCTAATGTGTTAATAACATTTTCTTTACATCAGTTTTACTTTCAAAAACAAAATTTGATGTTTCATTATTTTTATTTGACATTTTATGATTTGCAGAAGCAAGATATAATTCCAAGTACTATTTTAGGAGTGAGTTGAGCGAATAATACTTAAGACATTGTTACAAAGCGACAATAGTTACATTTAAAGAGATATTTTGCTTCAACAGCAAAGTTCTGCAAGGCATTTTGTTGTGAAGGCGAAAAGCGTTCATGAAACAGGACGTCGAAACTTAAAGATAACTAAAAGTTTACAACGAAATTCTGGCGGATGTCTTTTAGAAAACAAAAAACATAGTATTCCCAACCATAACTGGAACATAGAACCTATGGGATAATTCAGTATATAATAGAGCGATGATTTTAGTTATTATTAGATTTAAGTTATATTAAATTGTTTATTACATATAAACAGTAATATATCTTATACAATATTCAATATTCACTCTCAATATTTATGATTCATAAAAAACTATTCTTTTTTCAATTTTGGAGATATTTACTCATAAAGTGCAATTATTACATATTTATGTAATTAATATAATAACCAACTTATAAACTTATTGCAATAAGTGAAGACTTGTTGTTTTTGTTATTGACATATAGCTCCAAATTTGTCAATTTATTATCAAATATATTTTTTATTAACTTCCAGAAGATGTTTATATTTTTTCTAAAAATCAAAATGGATAAATTATGCGCCTGTATGAGAAAAAACTTTATCTTTCAGCGGTATTTTCTCAAAACTATTGCACCGATTTTATATATTTTTAAAAGCCATTTGATGAGAATTTATAATTAGAGTTGTTTAGTTTTCCAAGATGATTAACCGAGTAGTTTATTGTTTTAATTAAAAGATAAGTGCATAATTATTATAATATGTGATTTTATGAAGTCAAAATTTTAGCCAAAAGTCCTGGATCCATTTTGAAAATTTTAAATTTGTTTGAAAGATATTTGTTAAAAATTCGTTTTTGGTAAAGATTGAAAGAGTAGATTCTATATATTAATTTTTTGACAATTTTAAAGTTCATGCTTCAAATGTTTATCTCAAAATGTTTCAGACTAAAATAGAGTAACTGAATTGTAAAAATTATTAGAAATTTGAATTAAAAATTACAATATTGTATCGTCACCATTCTAAAAGTTGCTAAGTCTGCATTCTTGTTGATCAAGTCAACATTTACACATTTGAGAAGGTTTTGAAACTTAAGCCTTAATGCTACTTATATTTAGTTTTAAAATATTTTGCATTGTATTATTAAAATAATAATTATTATTTACTTAGTAATTTAGCAGTGAATTTTATATACAATATATACTAGTAAACCTGAAGTGGTTCAATTGTACAAATTAAATAAAGTTTCAATTATAAACTACAAGATTGTCTAAATTGTTTTCACTTTTAAATTTGAGAGTAAGATGAACCTAATTCCAGAATTTCGTACAAATTGCAGCACAGTAAAAAAAAATTCATACCCAAAACGCTCCACTGACTAGAGTATATATTATTAGTTATACATGAAGAATTTTCTTATATCAAGCCAAAAATATTATTTTACAAAAAATCCTCAATTTATTTTTATTTTCGTTGTTTATTAATTATTAAATAATTTATAGCATTTACAAATATTTGTTTGATTTGTGAGATCATTATCATAATCATTTATGGAAAGGTCTTAGGGTTTTTGACAAATTTTTTTCATTGAAAATTGTTGACGATTATATCGCCACCATTGAAAAAGTAACTAACTAGGAGAGCCTCAGGTTTACTCTTCTGAGGTTTTGATGAAACTTTGCACGTTAATAAGATTGAAAAACCAAACTCCTCAAAATATTATAAGCCTCTTATAAAAATTAATTGATTTTTAGTCTAAATTCTCATTGATCAGCAGATCATTTATATATTTCGGAAACTTGCCTTACAACAACATTCTACTTGCATCGAATTTTTTAAATATTTCGCATAATTATTTTATAATAATTATTAACATTGACTTTTTATGTGATTTAGCAGTAATTTTTTTATACAAGTATAGTCGTATATACTAATACAGTTCTATGAAATTGAAAACAAAATTCTTTAAACCGACATGTAAATGCAAATCAGTATATAACTAATAACCTGAGCAAATACATTACACGTTGGTTTTTTCCTTATCGAAATCTAATTCACCATGTCAAGTTCCGCAAACAAAAATTATTGTATGAATCAATATTAAATAAAGCAGAAACTTGTAATCATAGATACTAATTTCCAATATCTATATTTAAATCTGAGAATAGAATTCTTTCAAATTAGCCTTAAGACGTGATAATTTGGCGGCGAGTCAGGGCATGGACAATTTACATAATCATTAACGTCTTTCAATTACCTACTGCGCGTATTACATTTCAACACATCATTAGAGAACGAACGCGATTCACATTACACCATCACAGCGTTACAGGCCGGTCCGCGCGCCTTGCCGTGGCGATTTATTCCAACTCTTCCTTTTGCACACCTCTTCATATGAAAATACACATATACACACACGTATATATATATATATATATATATATATAATACGTATTTTCTTACAGTTGCTTGTATTCACACACAGTTTCAGTGAAGGGAGGTTGGGGCGCGTTGTAACAGAACAGAACTACGAAAGAAGCGCAGAATGGAAAACACTGGTCTGGATGTATTTTACTGTTACAACTAGTGGAGCATGGCATTGTACCTTAAGACAAATTGCTAGGATTTTCCGTACCTTAGTTTATTTAAAATTTTTAAAAACTTTTAATTTTTTTTAATACTTTGAACAAATTAGACTTTTGAAATTTTACAACAATTGTACCTCTGTGAAGAAAAAATAATAATTTTTTGAAAATTTTGACTTTTTTCAAAACAATCGCACTGCGTAGCTGTTTTAGAGTCGAAACTTTGAAGCGCGGAAGCGCTGCATTTAAATCTAATGAATGGTTAAACATTATATATCTTGGTGCGGAACCCATAGAAATGTAAACAAAATTTGTACTTATTATTAAAATCTCTATAAAATATCTGATAATTTGATGTGTATTTGTCTAATGATCATTTTTGACCATCAAATAGCATTTTTTGTTACTTTATCATTGCATCTCCGAAATCGCTAGGCCGGCCTTCTCAAAAATCTGATCACTTTTGTATTTAGTCAATACAAGTAAATTGCTTTTTGAATTTTGGAATCAAACGCTCCGTTTTCTCAAAAACCTTTTATTTAACTGTTTACTACAATTTTTGGCAATGTATAATGAAGCGTTAAAAATTCACAGTAATTAAAAAAGAACAAGGTATATTTCTCTTTGAAGAATCGCAACAAACGTGGTGCATGGCATCGTTCCTTTAAGCAAATTGCAGAAACTTCCAGTACCAAAAGTTAAATTTCTGAAAAAAGCTTTAATTTTTTTTAAAACCTTTGAAAAATAAATAAATTACCGAGAACTTTTTAAGGTGTCAGATTTTGTGATTCTGTAAAAATTATTCTTCATTTCACGAAACATTCTTAATATCATATTATTCATATAATTCATGTAAATGTAATATTGAGAAAAAAAAACTATTTGATCGTTTAGATTAAAGTGAAAATATATTTTTTTATTTACTTTAAAATTCTGATGATTGGCAAATGTAAAATTAATTAGAAAAAAAAAACTTTTGATGGTGTTTCAAACAAAGCAAAATTACAGTAAAAAATATTAGTTTCAATTTTATTTGTCCCTAAACATTACTGATTTTTTATTGTCATGTATCAAAATTAAGTACAAAATTATTACAGCTACTTTTGATGAATTTAGAATAGATTTTTATTCATTTTTCTTGTGAAATGCCTTTTATAAATTATATTGAAATCAATGCTATAAAATTCAAATTGCTACTAGCAATAATACTAATTGCTGCTATTGCTAACAGTTACCGAAACAATAAACAAATATCGACTATGTAATATTATCCTAGAATATATTATGAAATTTTATAAAAATGCCACGACCAGTTCCTACCTCCCCTATCAACACACAGGAGAAATATATCTTGTATACATTAAAGGCGCATATTATGTGGTCAGCTATAAAACATATATGCGAATACGAAATGAATTTTGCGCATTATTTGATTAAATATTACAAATTAAATATAATGGAAATAAATAAAGTAAAAGAAACTTATAATTATTTATATAAATTCAGTCATTTATAAAATATTTTTGTCATATTATATTTAATATAGTACACGAAATAATGGTCAAAATGATCAATATTAAAAAGCACCTGATATAAATATAGCTCGTTTTCGTAAGTGATGTAATTGGTAATGTGTATAACATAGATAAATATATACAAATTAAGGAAAGAAAAGTCGGTTTTATAATCCAAAAACTTTGATTTATAGAGTCGTTTTGGATTTATTAGATATTGCGCATATAGATATAATAAATCAATCTTTATTATATATACTTATACATAAATTTGAACATATTCATGTAAGCCATGAACTTTATTTATGTACACACATGTAGGTGAATATGTCTGTGTGCTTCAAATTTGTAGACAAAATTTCTGATTCACATATATTTAACATACGTTTTGTACATTTATGAAGCAAAATGCACAATTATGGTAAGATGCAAGTCAGTACGTTCATGTGTCAATGTGTTTAAATAAATATAATATAACACATTTATATAATATGTTCACATTCGTTTATATTCACATGAAGTTATACAAATACAACACATAAGCACTCCAACACATTTTCATTACACACACATCCTCGTACCCACACTGGTAAGTTATCATGCACACTTAAATATGCACGTGTATGAGCGAACGTAACTGTGTGAGTGCACGTTCGTTCTGTGTGTTGGTTCCCACATGTGCACACACACTTGTAATCATATGTGAACACGCTCATCTTTCTCCGACGTTCTTATTACCTCTCCGCGTAGCAGTCACCCACGTCTCATCAGATTCCTTCGCGGCGGGCGTTCATCCCTCCCCCCTTGGGGCCATTCCGCGGTGGGCGTGGTCAAAGTCGCGTTCTTGTGACGTCACACACACGTGCACGATGTGTCGTTCACATATGTACACATATCGCACGACGGAGACGATACGGAGTCACGCCCCCGCGATACGATGTGTGTATGCTAAATACCCCGCGTGAGATGTGTTTATGTGTGCTTTTCAATACGCGCGCCGGATCGTGGATCGTTATTACGAAAAGGCCTAAGGCCATTTTCACGCCGAGAACGACATCCGAGCCGATAATTGGCGGTGCGATGCCGGTAATGCATTCGAGCGATTACAGGAAATACGATCGAAATCGAAGTCACACTCAGATATCAACAGAATAAAAGAGAAAAATCGTAGCTAATATAAAAGTGTTCTGAAACATCTACTACATCTCCATAATTCAGCTGGATACATAAAAAATATCTCATCTTACTAGAGAGTATTTATACTATATGCTTTGACATTATAATGAATATGCTATAATGTAGGGCAAAACACAAAGGTGCAATTTGACTTTCAGTAATTATACTTTCTAAACCACATCCCAACAAAAATGAAAACTATCAAATCCAGAGTGATTGGCTTACCGGACAGGTAGCTAATATAAAAGTGTTCTAAAACATCCACTACATCATCTATAAATTCAGCTGGATACATAAAAAATGCGATATTTTTTACTAGAGAGTATTTACTATATGCTTTAACATCATGATGTGCTGAATGCTGAATATACGATAAAATCGAGACATAAAGGTCCAATTTGACTTTCAATAATTATACTGCTTGAACCAAATGAACCACATAACTACAAAAATCACAACTATCAAATCTAGAGTTCTGGAACTTTATTGGCTTACGGGCATGATTCAAAATTAGCACTCGAAAACAAAATCTTGGTTTAAAAAACGATATGAATTTTTGGTCATATGGAATAGAGCTTAGGGGCTGCTCTAGCTAATTTAATGTAACTTTGGTACAGAGGACCCAATCAAATTTACTTAAAATGATGATAGGTTGGTTCTGGTACGTGAGCAATAAAACTTTGCATGACGATCTAAATGTGCTATCAACCACTTAATCAACACAAAATAAGATCCACTAATCATCATCACAAATAAGAACATCACCCCAATTCACTCGTAGCCACAAATTTAGATGACTTAAAAAATTATGACCTAATAACTTGATCCAATAAATTGTATCTAATAGTAATTACCAACTGGGGTAACTACTATCCACAATTATATTTAATTAATGTAAATCGAAATATCTCACTGAAAGTAATTAATGTTCTGATTGTTATTAATAAAAGTAATTTTAAAAAAGCTTCACATTACGCGTATCAAAAAAAAAAAACTATCAAACTATGCTCAGTAAAACTCATAAATATAGAAATATTACAATTTTTTGTAAATTTGTCATATTTTCCGTTTTTTGTCTCGTAGACATGCAAACAGATCCAACATCTTTTTTCTAATTTTAAAGAGATTTTGCAAACATTATTCAACCAAGGCAAAATACAAAATTTTGGGACCTTCTTGTATTTCAATGAAATTATGATCATTGTATATAATCTTCTTGTATTTCAATGAAATTATTAGCATCTGGTATTTTAATGAAATTATTTATCAGCATAAACCTGATAACTATTAGTTCAATTTATCTCTTAACTCGTTTTTTTATTTACTATTTCATCTTGTTTAAATTTTGCCCATGTAAAGTTTCAGTTGGTCCTTTTTACCCCACCCATGTCATATACAGAGGTTATATAAAAAAAGTTCAATCTAACTAGAAAACAAGTGGGGTGTATGGCATCGTGCCTTAAGGCAAATTGCTGGAACTTCCCGTACCGTAACGAAATGTTCGAAGAATATTGAATGTTTTCAAATAGATTATTATAAATATTGTAACATTTTCTAATATTTATAAGAATTATATAAACTAAACTGCAAAGTTGAAATTATTTATTAAAGTATATTAGAATTTTAATCAGAATTAAAAATAAAATCTGACAAAAAAAAAATCTGAAAAAAAATGAAAAAAAAAATTTGCTACAATTTTTTTTTCACAATCAATTATTTTGTTAAAACAAGCAGAAATTTCTTTGAATGATTCAAATCGGACGCTTAGTTCTCTCAAAACTGCCATTTTTTGCACATTTAGCCTTGTATCTTCGAAATGGCTGGGCCTGCCTTTGCTAAAAACTAATAACCACTTTTGCCAATCATTTCTAATTGAATGATTTTTAGATCATTCAAATCGGATGCTCCGTTCTCTCAAAAACTCGATTTCTATTTTTTGCACTCTTTTCTCCGTATCTCCGTAACTGCTGGACCTGCCTTTACCAAAAACTGATCAGCAAATATCCCTATCAATAGGAATCAAATGTTTTTTGAACCAATAAAATCGGTTGATCCGTGTTCCCGAAATCGTCGATGAAAATTTTATCCGCACACACACACATACACACACGCATACATCCACTTTTTCTCAGGTATGCCAAAATGTTCAGAAACCTCTGAAACGTAAAGATGGATAAAAAAAATTATTTTCGATTTTTGCGATTAATATAACTTACTCTACGGAAGGGAAGGAAAGTTATTTTTTTAATATTGTTTCAACAGCAATCAGAACTCTTACTTTATATGTTCTATAAGCTGAAGTTAAAAAATAGCAAAGAAAATAAATTTTTGTATGAATATTGATACATTCCTGTTTATCTACTGATAGTGACGTCGTAAAAATTAAAGTGATTTCTACTTCAAAATAGTATCATTGAAAAATTCTATACTTTTCTTGTTTTTGATATGATAATTCTAGATCATATAATGATAGTACATCATATATAGATCTTTTACCCGCGGACCTTTTAGCCCCGCTCCACCTCTCTATGAGCTTATTCATTACTTTTGGACTTTTTTGAATGTCGACTGAGTGAAATGAAAGAAAAACATCAGTGAAAAAAAGAAAAGTCGAATGCTAAATATATGCCTCCGAGATGTGATTATGTTTGCATTTTAATGCGCCCTTTGTGCTACGAGCGGATAATACGAAATGTCCTAAGGCAATTTTCACGCGAATGTCGATATTGAAGCTGATAATTGGCGGTACGTTGATGCCTTCACAGGAAATACGATCGAAATTGAAATCGGGTTATAACCTGGCAAATACAAAGAAATTGCTTTAATCAAAAATTTTCTTTGAAAAATAAATCCAAATGACAAACACCACGAACGTTAATCATAATATTTGTGTTTTATCATTTTATACCGGGCTGCATGTCACGCAAGACCCGGAGGCTATTTTCACGCAATGAACGACATCCGATTCGTAATTGGCGCTGCGATATCGGAAAAGTGTTGGAGCGTTCACGAAAAGTGATGAAAATCGGAATAAACCTTAAAACGCGATAATATAAAGCGTAGAGAAAAAACGTTTTGCGAATAAAAATAGTCTAATGCTAAATACTCCGCGTCGAGATGTGATTATGTTCGCATTTCAATGCCTTTGAGACGCGCGAAAAATACGAATTTACTACGTTATTCTCTCACGAAGTGCCAACTTGGTTGTAATAAAGTTAATCAAATGATGGATAAGAATCTTCAAATTATATAGCATTCGAAATAAATTATCAAAATTTTACTAATATCAAGAACATAATGCCAAATATTGTATTTTCTGTCCTTATAATCAATTCACTTAATTGTATAAAAGCATTGTAGAGGGTAATAATCAGATCTGTTAATCGCAAACATGTTTCAAGTATTATATATAATTATTTTTATTTGGATTTTGCTTTACACCATTTTGCCATTACATTTATCTATACAGCTATTGCAGTTCTATATACACATATTATATTATTTGGGTAAAATTAACGTATTTTCTCTATCCACAATACAAAATTAGATAATTCGGTACTGATGTAGTACTTCTCACAAAAATTCGTGAACTCTTTTTATTTACGTGAATTAAATCATGTATGTCAAAAAAACTAGTGGTGTATGGCATCGTTCAAGGAATATTAAATGTTTTCAACTAGATTTTCATGAACTTCGTTCATTATTCGTAATTTATAGACAAAATATAAGAGCTTATGAATTGGACGACGGCGTTTGTAGATGTTTGTATGGAAAGTAGATAAACAAAACTTAATCAATCGGATTATATAAACAGAATTACAAAGTTAAAATTATTTATTTGAAGTATATGAGAGATGTTTAGAACATTAGCTAGAATTAGAATTAAAATCCAAAATATTTTCGATTTTTGGCTTATTATAATAACTTACCCTACGGAAAGTTTAGTATAATTAATCATAATATTATGCGCTAACTGAAAACGATTTTAAAATCCAGTTTAAAGTTTTGGATTTTCAACAAAATTGCATTGTTATTATTTGGCACAGAATCAGAAAGGTTCAAGTTATTTGATGTTACACAATTTTTTGCACTTTCTATATATTTAAATTAATGAAATTATATAATTATGAACAAAGTTATGTTCACACATAGAAATTAAACGTTGAACAAACAATAAAATAATAAGTAAGTAATAAAATAATACATATGTTTAATTAAAATATGACATACTAATCGAAGCGATAACTCGATCATCAGAAATATTTCATAAATAAAACTTTATTAATTAAATTTCCCTTAAAAATAATAGTATAAATTAAATTTACAAGGTTGTACAAACATAAATTAGCAACCACTAGTTCCAGGTTCGATACCCACCCCATTGAGATAAACATCAAGCAGTCGTGATGCAAAATTTTAAAGTAAAATTTGAATATTTAGGGTTTTGCTGCAAAATAATTAAAAGTAAACAATAGTTATCAAGTATACTAAACACATCTATAAAGGACAACTACTAAATTTTTTTCTGAACATTGATATACAACAAAAATAATGAAATATTGGGTAGTACTGCCCTAGGACTTAAACTCAAATTCGATTCAGGGAAGAATCTTGTGAGTGGTTTTTCATCGACATTTCACACCGCAGTATACAAAATGGACTATTTTCAGTTATATTTTATAAGTAAAGTTTTTATATATTTTTAAATAAAAATGGTTATCGCTACTGCACGATATCATGTTGTTCACAGCGCAGTTCAAACTCACGACCTCGTTCACACTAGCCATCATAATAGACAACAGTAATTCAAATGAAATATAAAATAAATATAATTTAATTTATTCTACCAAAAAGTATTATTATGTTTATATTATAATCTATGGTTGATCTATAATATTTCTCGCACAAAATAGTTCACTACTGTTTTAACCCGAAATACTAAATCGCATGAATTAATTTGTCGACAATGCATTCGAGCGATTACGGAAATGCGATGAAAATTGAATTCGGCAAAGTGAAACCCGAGAAAAACCACCGGATGAAAGTTCACTTTTCATAATAAAATGGTCCAATACGGGTATAAAAATGAAAAAAACCATTTCCTCATACATTACCAGAATGTAGAAAGACGTCAATTACTCAATTTCTGAAAGTTTTATACGATGAGAGTAAAATGATTCAATTTTTTTTAACGATTCATCAGAAAAGTTTCTGCGAAAGCTTTTCATGATTGTCTCGAACAGCTCAAAACTTTCCTAGTTGAAAGTAAATAGGTGTTTTTATCCGACAGCTTACCTGTACAGGGGTATCACATTTGAAAGACATACAACTTTGTTGGAAATTGTAGCTATTATGTAAATTTTGTGGTAAATTGTATTTAAATGAAATTAAACTGTTTTTGAGAAAGCTGTGCTTAAATTGGTAAGGATATTTAATTTTTACCTGTAGTTTATAAGATATATAATTGTTTTTCGTTTTGAAAATCAGGACAGAGTTTTATCAGGTCTTGGCGAGTTAACTTCCTATGAATAGAGTCATAATTTTTTGGTTGATAGTTTTATCTTGTATGAATGTTGTAAATATAAAAATTATATACTGATGGATGCTAAAAGCAAAATCATTTTTATTACATAATTTTTTTAATGCTATCATTAAAAAAGAATCAATTTATCATAAATGTAATTTTATATAATTCATGATTTTTACTAGAACATGTACGAGTATAATGATAGATTAAGATTGAACCTTAGAATTTCTAATCTAAATTCATTGATACTATTAAATGTATAGATTTCTATATTCATACTAAGTTGGCGCAATATATGGTTTAAAATCAACGTGATCGTTTAGTGTGATATAAACGAATATCATATAGAAGATAAAATGTTTTATAGTACTTCCAAATACTTTTATAGCAATTCTCACGCGATACAGGAATGGACTAGAACTAAGAAAAAAAAATTAGAAAGTTTGAATAAAAATTGCTGTAGTTTTAATCGGAGCAATCAATAAAATTAACTCATTTTAAAAAATATATATTTCAGTTTTTTATTCGTTTAGGTATTTTATATCTTTTGAAAGCTAAGTGGTGGTATAATTCAATGTAATAAAATTATTAGATGAATAGAATTATTTTAATATTTAAATTAAATTGGCACAATATTTATATATGGAAATACTGCAATGAGGAAAAAGTAGACATTCATGTCAATTCATATTATTTAATTTATTGTATCATAATGAATATGTTCAATTTATTTTGACAAAATTGAAAAAAAAAATAGGTAAGTATTAGTATTAACTTGCCTCGAAATCGAATAGAAGCCGCCGTTTTGCTCAAAAAATATTCAGTTATTCAGTTTTTCATTTATAAATATTTTAAAAGAATTTTTAGCTGAGAAATATAAAATCATAAAAAATAATAGCAGGAAAATTTAAACAATATAGATATATGTACATAGTACGGTAAGTTATGGTAAAAGCAAAACATCAAATATAATTTTCTTTTATATCTTTACGTTTCAAAACCTTCTGAAGATTTTGGCATGCTTTAAACAAATTGATGTACTTTTGTGTATGTGTAATATGTACGTGCGGATACAAATTTTTGTTGACGGTTTCGAGAATACGGACTAACCGATTTCAATGATTCAAAAAGCATTTTACTTGTATTGACGAAATGAAGAACTCGTAAAAAAATTAAAAAAGAAATGTTATTTGGTGGTCGAAAATTATCATTAGACATTTACGAGTCAACTTGTCACATATTTTATAGATATTTCAATAATAATTTCAAAATTTGTCTATATTTCTATGGATTTCGTATTAGGATCTATAATGTTTAACCGTTTGACTGCGACGTAGCTGCTTTGAAACACACACTCAAATTGGAAGGAAAAATAAAAAAAAATCCTATTCTTTTTAAAATTTCATAAAAGTCAAAAAAATATTTTTTTCATAGTTTTCTAAAAATTTTAGGGCTTTTAAAAATTTTATTTTACGGTACGGAAAGTTCCAGCAATTTGCCTTACGACACGATGCCAAGCACTATACTAATTTAACAATTTCAATAACCAGTTTTTGTCGAATTCATCCCAGTTTTCCAAATGTTAAGCGAGAGTAAGTTTTATGAGTGGAGCAAATGTAGTCTCCAGTTCGGATGGCGAATGTGTGGGTAGTATTTGTGATCTTCGCAAATGTGTGAGTTTGTAGTTTTTTCATAGCTGATAGTATGATACGCATTCACGAGACAGGATGATTCGTTGAACTGATAACAACCGATGTTATAGCCAGGATTATAGCTATACGAGCGAATGATAGCTATACGAATGTCAATGTTCTCGGTTTTTAAATATTAAAATACTGGGGGGATATATACTGCTAAAATGTTTTCGCAAATAAATTATATATATTTATACGAAGACAGCAATTAAGATTGGCGACTCGCGTGTTGCAAAATTATACAAACGATAGAACTATGCTACGCATATATTGCACATGACTCTTTCTGAACATAACTTTTGATATTTTCAATTTGTATTTAAAAAAAACTAGTATAAAAACTGTGTTTGACGAAAGTGGTTTTCAATTTTTATACTGATATTGAGAAAAGTTCCAAGGCTAGAAAAATCTAGTATGTTTGTTTGAACAAGTTTCCTTGATTGTTTTTTGTTGGCTTACGTTAACATGATCTGTACACTGCATTGCATTTGAAGAGTATAAACTAAAGAAAGTTTTCTTTTCGATTTCTTTCAATATAAACAGTTTAATGTAGCAGTTAATATCAGCAATTAGTTTTTACGTCGATAATTTAGCTCAGTCATAATAATTATTTATTTTTAAAAGCGTGCTCTAGGTACGGTTGTGCCACTTTTTTTGATCAGCCATTGTTCTGTTGGGAGAGAAGTAAATTAAATGATAATTTGAACATTTATCTAAGAAATCTAATACTGAACTAACTACTCCAGTCTCCTCTACTGCTAGCAACCACATCGTGAAATTGTTTCTTCGCAAGTCAACCATATTTACAGAAACCCGACAACAGATTTTGGTAAACAAAAGTTTGTTAAAAATAAATATATGATGTATAGATTATAAGGCAAGTGCCTCTGTGGTGCAGTGGTATTAGCCTGGGCCTTGCATACACAAGATTTAGAGTTCAAAACAGTGGTATCAGTTTTTCACTTGAAAATATAGACCAAAATATGTCGAATGTAAATAGTCTTTTGGAGCATTACTTATATCAAATCATAATTAGAGGTGCATAAAAACTCATTACAATGAAAGAGGTATCTTCCAATAAAGCTAAATGTCATAAATTTTTTCACGAAATCTAATACAATACAAATAAAGTCACTTTAAAAAAATTGATAGTACATAAAAATAGAGTGAATTTAAATAATTTATTTACAGTGTTTTTCCAAAATCATACAAAATTATTTTTTCCTTCCAAAATTGAGTCCAAAATTCATGAAATAAATATAAAAACCATTTGGCATGCACACATTTTGATAAATAATACAATAAAAAAATATAACAATTAAAATAATTTTGAAAGTACCAGAAACCCAAGCCCAGTGATTGAAAGTAAATAATTTATGGTTTGATTAAAATATAAACAATTAGAACGTTACATTTAAGTAACTGAATCGCTTTTTTCATTTGCTCTGCAAAAACTGGTAATATAAAATTCCAGCGTTATTTTTATACAAATAGTGAGAAACGTTAATGTTTACATTAATCTGAAAATTGTGAGATTCAATTCGCCATATTTGTTTTATGAATTATTCAGTTCTACTCGCATCGCAATATATAAATATATTATCTCGGTCAAAAATGTTTAGGAATAAATAACAAAAGAAACATCACCCAGAAACAAAAATGATTCGGATTGTCTCAGAAGGACCTCTCTTAACGTTTGCATTATTTGTTTTTTTTTCGTGCGCAATTTATCTAAAAATTCTTTGTCGTAGCATCTTAAGCACACACACTCGAGAATAATGGCCGCTCAGCCTCCGGGGAAGGGGTTGCCAGCAGGGGCGGCGGCTGAAGGGTTAAGCGACAGAGCAATAGGCTAAGGGTTACCAGAAATGGTTAGCGGTAAGGGTTGCGTGAGAAGTTTGGAAGAGAAAGAAAAATACAAATTCGCGCGCTCCTTGCGTTATCACACGTCAGCCTGTGTCCCTTGATAGGAAGAATGGCTTTATGGGCGAGCGGATGGTAAATATACCCATTCCCACTAAGCGGCCAGTTGAGGGCGAGATAACTAGCGACCTGGAATAAGGGTTGATGGCTAAGATAATAAAAAGACATGTATTAGTCAAGGCACAGGTGACAGGCACATGCTGAGAATAACTTATGCGCTGTTGCTTTACACCACAATTGATAATATGCTCGCATAATCCTCACATTTAATTTTTTTCAAGATTTTACCAAATAATTATGTTTTTTTCTTGAGATGATGCATAAATCTCAATTTTATAGCATTGTCAATTCAGTCAAGACAGTAAATATAAATATTTATGACTTTTGCTTGACTTTTTAATCTGGACGAACATTTTTATACACAGAAGTCCGAACATTATTGACCGCTTTGACTTGAAAATCATATAGTAGGTACATTAATACCAAAAAAATGTTTAGATCGACAGATAAGACAGATTTTTTTATTTTTGCTTTTTATATACAGTTTCTTTGTTTCATATATAGTTTATAATTACTGATTTTTGGTTCCCCTAATTTTTCGATGGAAAACAAAATTTCAGCCCACAGGCGATTAAATTAGCTAGAAAGATATGATTAATATAATATTACAGTACATATTTGTAAAACATTTTATGAACAATCTAGATAGATTTAGTATTATTCAAACTAAACAAAACTTGTCTCTCTAAAAAGTTATACCAATTATTTAAAAAAACTAGTGGGGTGGGTGGCATCGTGCCTTAAGGCAAATTGCTGGAACATCCCGTACCGTAACGAAATGTTCGAGGATTACTGAATGTTTTCAAATAGATTATTATAAATATTGTAACATTGTCTAATATTTATAAATATTATATAAACTGAATTGCAGAGTTGAAATTATTTGTAAAGTATATTAGAACTATAGTTAGAATTAAAAATAAATATTTTCGATATACAAAAAACTAAAAAAAAAAAAAAAAAAAATGGGACAATTTTTTTTTCCAAAATCGATTATTTTGTTAAGACAAGCAGAAAGTCCTTTGAATCATTTAAATCGGACGCTTAGTTCTCTCAAAAACTGCCATTTTTTACATATTTAGCTCCGTATCTTCAAAACGGCTGGGCCTGCCTTTGCCAAAAACTAATGAACACTTCTCCCAATCATTACTAATTGAATGTACTTTAGATCATTCAAATCGGATACTCCGTTCTCTCAAAAATACGATTTATATTTTCTGCACTCTTTGCTCCGTATCTCCGAAACGGCTGGACCTGCCTTTGCCAAAAACTAATCAGCTCTTTTCCCTATCAATAGGAATCGGATGATTTTTGAACCATTCAAATCGGTTGATCCGTGCGCCCTAAAACGTGACTGGAAATTTGTATCCACACATACATACACACACACACACACACACACACACATCCATTTTTTCTGAGGTATGCCAAAACGTTCAGAAACCTTCAAAACGTCGAGAAATGTAAAAATTTTTAATTCCGATTTTCGGCCCATTACAATAACTTACCCTACGGGAAGTTAATAAATCATACATTTTTTTGGTACATATTACAAAATAGCTTATATGATTAAACTATTCTTGTGAGTTATTTAAGGAAATAAAAAAATATAAAAAAGAAAAAGATTTATTGTCGTAAGTTTTAGTAGGAACTTGTATTAAATAATGTTTCTAATTAAAATCACATATAATTCAAAAATCATTGTTTTTTTTTTCTTTATATCTGTGTTTCTCAAAAGGTATTACTCGCCAATTCTACTACCGTATACAACAACTCTAAATGAAAATTTATTTGAGTTTGTTTTATAAATTATTAGTTATATACTCCATTCATAATTGGTATTGGTGCACATATTTTTTGAAATGACTAATTCTTTCATAGTTATCTAATCAGTTATCTAATCTAATCAGTACCAATTTAATTAACAAGGGTATATAAAAGATGTACGATGGATGTGCAATTTTCAACTTAGATCTCTGGGTAGTTTAACCTTATGTTTTAAATTTTCAGGAAGTAATTAAAAAAATATTATTGAATTTTAGTATTAACATCTTTGACAATAATATTGTGGCAATTAAAAAATATATTTAAAAATAAAAAAATCGAAATTAAATAGTTAATTTCATTGTTAGTTGTAAAAATGTAAGATAAATTGTAATATTCAGGATCAATATCTAAGAATAAGATGATTAGTAAACATAATGGTAACAATTGATATTTGTAAATTGGTGAATTGAAAACCAAATTATTACGATAATATTCTGCCGATTTGAATATATTTCAAAATTTAAAATATATAAATTGAATTGATAATTTCATTGTTTGTTATGAAAATAAGGTATTGAAGTTAATTGTAATATTCAGGATTATTACAAATTACTAACAAGCTTATTTATAAATAAGCTTATTAGTTAACTTGTTAACATAATGGTAACGATTGAGATAGGTAAACAAGTAAATTGAAAATAAAATTATATAATTATAAAAATAGTCAGAATTGTTTTCGAATTTTTCGTTTTTTTGAATTAGAGTAATAAAGTAAAGAAAAGTTTTTTAAATTAATTAAACATTTCAAAATAAAATAAAACCAGACTGAGATATAAAAACGTATATTATTTAATAAATAAAATAATGATAAAAAATAGATAATTTTGTTGTTTATTGTTTTTGGTTCAACTTTGATTTGTGATTAATAAGTTTAATAAAATATTTGAGCACACATTCACTACAAGAGACAAAATTTTGATTAATTTAATTTGATAAATTACGACAATTTATTATGAAATGTCCATATATGGGCTTAATATATAATATATAAACATTTGAAACCAATAATATATTTTGAATAATATGAAGGCATTTATAATTTTAATTGCAAATTTGTTATTAACGTTTTACCCATATTTTACCTGTTTTATATTTTTAGAAGATCATCGTTCACACAGTTTTGCAATATTTGGAGAAATGTGCAGATATATATATATATATATATATAAAATTACTAAAATAGCCCAGAAAGATAATAAAAGCAATTTCTCAAAGGACGAGCAAAATTTAAATATGCAAAGAAGCTATTAAATTATTTTACAAACGTGCCACTAGCATTAAAAGTTAAATAAGATATATGCTGGCCGAGTGTTCTTACAACGAATACTTTTTCAAGACACAAACGTTACTTAAGTGCAATATTACGTATGCAAAATTATAATATTCTCCATATCGCAGGGAAAAAGAAAAGATGGCATAGGTATTTTATAAAGTAATTTTGTATGCAATTTAAATATGCGGAAGAATTATTAAATTGTTTCACATATGTGCCACAAGCACTAAAAGTTATAAGAAACAAGTGCCAGCGAAGTGCTTACGGCTTCTTCTTATGTCTCATATGTTTAAGAAAGGAATTAATTTGAAGCAAAGATATTTTTATTTATAATTCAATTTTAAAATATAATATTTGAACATTGTTAAATGTAATTTATTTTTAGACAACTAGACAATGCATAGTTATTATTAAATTTATTACAACATGTGGTAACGCAATTTTATAATTTTTAAATATTGTAGATTTTTAATTAAAATTACTGATGATATATTATAAATTTTTTAACACATACTTTTAAAAACTGATAGTTTCCAAAATTTATTTAGCAAAATAATCGGATCGC
This sequence comes from Ctenocephalides felis, assembly GCF_003426905.1. NCBI lineage: Eukaryota > Metazoa > Arthropoda > Insecta > Siphonaptera > Pulicidae > Ctenocephalides > Ctenocephalides felis. The sequence continues at coordinate 12,008,908 of NW_020539726.1, read as the reverse complement.
AATATAATTGTAACAATACATTATATACTGTAATACTGTATATACATTTATATAGAATGGACATTAAAATTTAATTTTTTTGGCATTATAAGCCATTAAGAAAACCTTGCATCAATTTACCATCTACACTGTTTCTATTTAATTGTTTCATTAGCAAAATCGAAATAATAGATATAGCTATTATTTTAGCTATTTACAAATAATAATTTCATAGTTTCATTTATCCACAATTTGACAATGTGCAACAATTTGACAAAAAAAAAACAAACAAGAAAATGAACTATCAAGAATTAATCTTCAAACTTCCAAACTTCAGAATGCCATCGTGAATTTAATGAAAATGCATGATATTTGTGAAAAAATTTAATAAAACAAATTTAATATCGACGTTAAATAATTGTTTATCTACTAAATGACAATTGTTTGTCGGTCATATTTCCTAATTCCATCTAAGCAATATCATTTTCTTAGTTGCTTTATGCTCCGCTCATAATTTAGATTTGTTTCACCATATTTAATTTTGTAATAAATTCTATTTTTGAAATAAAACTTTTTTATGCGTGATAGGGTGTAAATCTGTGAAAATGCAACGGAAGAGCGTAACGCTCGAGTCGACTGCCAATGATTCATCAGTCGCTCTCGATGAGATCATTTCTATACGGGTCGCTTGTGATTGGTCGTCGTGTCGCGTGAGTATGATTGCTGTGAATGTATGCGTATACGTATTGTACGCATATAGTAAAAATAATAAAACAAATGAAAAATCAGTGCTGTGTAAGCAACGTAAGTTTACTAAAATAATTTGTATTATTTGTGGTTACTATACATTTTTAGAAATTATATACTGCACCTATTTTTTAGATATTTTTTCATATATAATTTTTATGGAACTGACAATATAAAAATATTGCCAGAATCGTCTCAACTCTTCAATTCAAATCAAATTTAAAACATTTTCTTATTTTACAAAAAAAAAAAAGATCATCGTCTATTCAATTGAAATTTATGATTAGACCTCATAATGTTTTTGTAATGTCATTGTTAACTGGAAATCTGTTATACTAGGACATTTATTAATTGTTTTAACATTATTATATGGATTTTTGGATGGGTGGCAGGCAACCAAGAATTTGTCCAATCCAATTGTGATTAACTATACTCAAAGTATTTTTTTACATTTATTAGATATATGCAGCTATACCCAAAAGAGGTGAATTTCACATGAAGTTTTATTTGAGATCCATAACCTTAAGTGAAAATTTGACATTAGAATTGAACTGTCCCTGTTAGATTAAATGGTGATTTGGTTCCTGTATCCAATGTTGTTAAATATCTGGGAATACATTTAGATAGAAGATTAACCTGGCATGAACATATTCTAAAGAAGCGTCAGCAGCTTGAATTAACACGTAGGCAACTTAATTGATTAATGGAAATGGAAATCACAAGTCACAATAGAAAATAAACTCCTAATATACAAGACAATTAATAAACCAATATGGTCCTACGGCCTACAACTATAGGGTGCGGCTAGTAAATCGAATATAACTATTCTACAAAGGTTCCAAAATAAAATTTTGAAAGAAATCGTGAACGCTCCAAAATACGTAACCAATTGGTTGATGCATCAAGATCTCAGAAGTCAAACTATAGAAGAAGAAATTAGTCTTTACTGTACAAGATACAAAGCTCGTCTAAGTCGTCATCCAAACGTATTAGCGTTAGATCTGCTCAAGCCTTTACCATCAAAGCGTCTCAAAAAAAGAATCTGCAATAATTTACTACAAAATATAACATAACATCTAAGAAGGATAGCGATCCTTCGCACGCAGTCAAATAATATATAACTGTAACAATATGTAGCTGAATGTACTTTGCATAGTTTGCTATGAAAAATAAATAAAAAAAAATTGGACTAACAAACCCTGTACTAGTTTGCGTTACCCCTTTCAACCCATTATGCCACCGCTCGGCCAACATGTAAAATGTAACCGAAGAAAAGTTTAAGTTTTCAATTATTATATATCAATTTATTGATTATTATGTGGCTTTTATCTGCTGCTAACAAAAACAACCCTTATGTGTCGTTTGTCATTCAAAAAAATCAAGATATCTAATTGCAAGGCAAATTTTCCAATTTCAATATTTCATCTTTCCATTCGTGAAATAAATCCTAAATCATTTTAACGAATGACTACGTATTATATTCCGCTTATGTACGGTCCGGCGCGTATGTAGATTTCTTGAGTGCGTCGCATCCGGGAATTGCGAGGGAGAGCCGGACTTTTTTATTTGGTTTTGCGGACTCCGGTCATTCGTCATGCGGTATTTCCCGCTTAGTCCGGAACAACAACCATCATTTGTTTTCCGAACGGAAAAACTCCTCTGAAGAAGAGAGGGTCATAGTACGACGGTACACGTAAAACGACGGAAAACACATATTCCCCAACTAATGTTCAACCCTTTTTTATATAAAAAATTATTATTTTGTTAATTGAACCAAAAATATAATAAAATCTAATTTTATTGAAAAAAATGAAGCAATTGAAGAAAAAGTAGCCAAACCCCAACTAAAATATTTTAATATTCAGTCTAATTCAACTAATTAGCTCTAGTTCACTTACCTCTTAAAGGGTCTTCTTGTAAAGGGAGATCCTTGAACGTGATGTTAATCATCATATTGTAATTCTGATTGTCTGTAATAAACAAAATAAAAAATCAACACATATTGTAGTAAAATTTTGAAAATTGAACAAGAAATATTTATCTAATGAGGTTTAAAAATATAAAATTAATTTTATCACATAGTAATGAAATTAATTGATGAAAAATTTAAATATAATTATACAAAATGTAATTACACAAAGCTCAAAATGCATAGGTATATCATAACCAGAAATTATTGACAATTTTGACATGTACCTAAAAATATAAAAAGTTAAACAAATAAAGACGTATTATTATTATTATTTAAGGACATTTAGGGACATTGTATGCTATATTGACAATATTAACAATATTTTAACTATAATGATATAATCTTAACTATTTAGTAATAAATAATATTACTGATCAATATAATAATAATAAAAATAAAAAAAATAGTGAAAAGTTCTACTCAGCCCGCATCTGCTGAGATATATTTTCAGTATTATCAAATTCTTATTTAATTTGTCAATATACTATTTTCATTATTATACAAGGTATAAGAAAACAACTATTTTCTTATTGTTGTTATTGTTATTTTGTCAAGTTTACCAAAATGACAATTTCAACTGATTAATAAAGACTTGAAGTTCAGGTTGATGATAAAAATCGTCGGTTATCTGATATTGAGGCAAAAATATTTTTTTGTGTCCAATCCAATACTTAAGTAGTATTCTGATTTGTACTTTGAGTCGATTTAAACTAAATTGAAAAATAATAACAGTACAGCAAAAAAAAGGTAAAAATATATCAAAAGCTATTAATGATGGTTTATAGAGATAAAAAATAAAAACTTATCCCACTTTTCGAAATGAACTTGAAACACCAATTTAATTGATACTTAGTGATATTTAATACCAAGGTTGCCCCAGAAACATGTCGAAATGTGTTAGCAGCAACTATACAAAAGTATGAAAGTAAACTCTTTTAAAATTACACAAAAGTAAATTATTATAAAATTAGGCTAGGAAGGGGCACAAAGTCCAATTTGATTTTGAACAATTATATTGTGAAAACCAAACTAATTATATCACAACAAATAACACATATCATATAAACAACAATCTGACTATGTTTAGGAAAACTCTCAGCTAATTCATCAATGTAGAAATGTGTTTTTTGGCTACTTTTCAAAAATTTGTCATCTGGTGCTATTTATCTCATAAGTGGGGTAAAATGGGACGGCCACGAGACATCAGGTCTAATGTTTTATTCTTAATTTTAAAGGAATTCAACGAACTAATAGCCACATTATTTATACCAATATAAATTTTATGGATGCATTTTTAGGGAGTAAAAATATTGTAACTTTGATCTGGTATTTTGTCAGAAATATTCATCAGAAAAGTTGGAATAACTACTTATTTTATTTATCTCTTGTAAATTGCATTTTTCACCTTAATTTACATTTCTATTTATCATTTGTTATTGTTTACAACTTTGCCCGGTTTAGTCGGAAAAGTTAACTGAAAAAGAATAAAGCACAACTTTCCAATCTAACGATAGTTTCTCCTGCAGAATATACTACTTTTGTTAGATCAAACTCAATTCAATTTCATTCCGCAGATACGTAATAAAGAGTTAATTTCTCAAATTTGAAATAAGGACAACACAAATCAAGTCGATAACCATATACGCTATAAAGGAAATGTACCGATTGTTTATCTTAATGGTACAATTTACAGACAAACCGTCGATACGATAAAATAAATGCAAGCAAACCGATAAAACAATAAATCGTTCCATTCGAAGCAGTGTAAAAATCTACGGCAAGTTTATATAGGGATAAACTATTATTACAGATAAATAGAATTAGATACTAACCGAGTAAGGGCTGTTAAGGTAAAGACAAAGATATTAAAAAGTAATAATTGAATACTGACATATATCAAGCATACAAACAGTCAATATATCCTAAAATTGGTTTATCGAAGTACCTGTTAATTATTTTTACGAACATTTGTTTTTAAAATGTGCAGATTCGTTAAGTGCGAATTGCGGGTCTATAGCTTGCAACTGATTTAGAGAATCTATATTTTGCTATTGTAAATTGCAAATATTATATTTTTATATCTATATTTTCTATTGAAATTAAGAGTTGGTTATTAGAATCAGTTGACGTAGTTGCTGAAAGCCAGTTAATTATACTTTATTATGGGTATTCTCATTAAAATTATTCTATTAGTTCCAATACTGCAATACAAATGAAAGCAGAAAATAGATTTATCTGATTTTCCTAATACGTAAGACTTGGAATAATTTTTGCATAGACCTTTCGATATGCTTTTCCTTTGTTCTTGAATTGAATTAACGCAGAAGTTAAATTCATATAAATTTTAGTACAGCTTTGAAAGATTAAGAAATCTACTTATTTGATATATGAATTAATACTAGTTATATATGATTATCATATCAAATTTAAAATATTTTTCCAGAGAAAGTTCTCTTTACTTGAATTGCTCAACTTCTTCGGTAAAAATTCTTCTATTTTTAGAATATATTATAAAATTATAAAGAAGGTCTGTTTCATAATAACATTCTAAAACCATTATATATTATTAATTTGTCCTGACCTGATTTTAAACTATGCACATAATTTGATAATATTTATTGTTGCCTTAAACTATCCAAATGAGGAGTTTTTATCAGAGTAATTAGTTATCAAATTAAAGAATTGTTCAAATTAATTATTTGTTAATGTGTTAACTCATTCAAAATCAGGGTATCTAATAAAAATATAAAAACAAGTTTTTATATTGTGTTTATCATTTTAATATAATTGAGAAATTTTCTCTAGGTAATTTATAGTATATGTTTCTTACTTCTTTAAACAAGAAATGTAGTCTCTATTCATTCTAATGAGATTGCATGGCATTCAAATGAAATTGTGTGATTTTGTATTATAAAATATGTTTATAAATAATTGAGTAAATTGAACTGAAATCCTGTTTCATTAAATCATTAATTCAATAAAACAGGAGAGTTAAACCATTATGACTCTTACGACCATAAATTGGCTAGAATTCTAAATCAACATGACTCAAAAATGATATGATGCTAGATAAAAAAATGTGTAAATGGCATTTTGCCCTAAATAAGTTGCATGAACTTTCCGATATGTGTCGAGTTAAACAATAAATATTTTATTTGAATATGAGCTACCAGTTTACTTGTTCAGTTGTTTAAGTAACCACCTGTCTGATTAACTACCTTTCTAAGTTGTCCGCTTGTCTACTTTTGCATCTGTCTACATGTCCACCCGTTTACCTATATACCCCTCTGAGTTTCTACACGTATACATGTCTATATGTCAACCAGTTAACTTGTCTACACGTCTATATGTTTAGTTTTGTGTTTCTAGACTTATCTACATGGTTTCTTGTCTATATGTTCACATGTTTACCTGCCAATCTTTCCAATTGTTTACATGTCTACCTGTCAGCCTGATATCAATATTCCTAAATGTATATAAATCAATAATAATTATTTTTAAAGATCATTAGACTATAACATGCCAATTATTGAATTTTTTACCTGAAAAACGCTAGACCTGCATTCGTAAAATTGTGATCAATTCTTCATTCCGTCGATACAAGTAAAATGTTTGAATCATTGGATCGGAAAAATATATAACCTTAGATAAAATGAGCCCAATTGAAACTTTGAATCAATTTTTTTTTAATTACTATTTTTGTTACAACTGCTAAATAATTAACATGTCGTAACAGTAATGAACAATTATATAAATTTAATAAAAAGAGCACAAAATAAAGAATAGAATTTTCAATAAAATGATATCCGTAGTATGTTGATTTAATATAAAATAAAAGCAAATAATAATAATAAAATTAATAAGTAAAATAAATAAAATTTCTGATTAATAAAAAAAATACTAGAAAAACAATAAAACAATAAGTGAAAGATAATACTAAACATAATGAAATAATAATCAAAATGAATGATTTTTCATAATTAGTTAATAATTTTTCCTTAAAAATTTTTACAACCTCTGAGAGGGTTGCAGCTCACTCCCATCCCTCTTGACATGGGATCGTGTGTATACAAATCGTTTGCATCGCCCAGAGACACAAATACAAACCGCTCAGAACAATAAGCACACGCCAATACTCGGCCACGAGGTAGCCACCGACAAATAATACAAACGATGCAAGAATAAAGAATAAAGAATAACCAAATTGCGCGAACGTTACAAAATACCCGTCTATGTCTATGCGAAATGGTCAATTGTTTTGTTTTCACGAGCAAAATATGAAAAAAGTGAAGGATTAGCAAAGTGCGAATCGCAATCGGTGGCTGAAAACTTTTAACAATTTTTTTTCTTATAATTCGTATATAACAGAAGATAACAAAAATCTAATCAGTTCTTCATATTGTCAATACAAGTAAAATGTTTTTTGAATTATTAGAATCGGATGCGCCGTTCTTTTAAAAACTGAGTTACTGTTTTTGGCACTTTTTGCCCTGTATTTGGAACGGCTAGATTTGCCTTCGCCAAAAACTAATCAGCACGTCTCCTTATCAATACGAATCGGATGTTTTGTGAATTATTCCAATCGGTTGATCCATGTTCCCGAAATCGTCGACACATATTTGTATTCACATACACATAAATCCATTTTTTCTAAGGTATGCCAAAATGTTCAGAAACCTTCGAAACGTAAAGATATATGCAATTTTTAATTTTTTGATACAAATATTTGATTTGTATATGATCTACATGTTTAACAGTGTCTAACTATTACTTTTGTACATATCTATCAGGTCAAACGTTTACCTATGTACCTGTTAGCCTGTCTACATTTCCATATGTCTATCTTTTTACATGTCCTCCTTTCTACATGACCACCTTTCTACATTTTTACTTATATACATGTCAACTTGTCTACATATCAACTTGTCTACAAGTCAAATTGTCTACTTGTCAACTTGCCTACAGGTTTACCTGTTCACCTGGTCTACCAGTATACCAGCCTACCACTAAACTAGCCTACCAGTATACCAGCCTTATACCTGTCTACCTGTTCTCCCTCCTACCTGTCATCTGTGTCTCAATATTTCTAAGTCTATATAAATCAATACTAATAATTTTCAATAATCACTTCAGAACAAGAAATGTATTTTTTTTTCTATTTTTCTGCAACTCCAAAATCATTGAATCTGTCTTTGCAAGAACGTAACCAATTTTTCACTTTATCAATACTAGTAAGATCATTCGAGTTGGAGGCTCCATTATTTTAAAAACCGACATGTTTTGCACTCTTTGCTAAAATTTGCACAGATTTGACATATTTAAAACCCATTCGATGTATCTCTCTCGTTTATTATTCAAAATCGGTCAAGGCGTTTCTTTATTATTAGAAGAATAGTGCAGAATTTTTCATCCGCGTTCTAGACAAATATCTTGAACTGATTTTGAGATTTCAGAAACTGTTCCAAATTAGTTTTTGGAAACGATCGAGCATGCTGTTTCTTTGCAATTTTTTTTTTAATTATCTGATCGATTTCATGGAACCCTGTACATGATTAGAGTGGATGGTTTTAACTAACATAAAATATTATTCCTGCAACAAGTAATTAAATAAAACAAAATATTAAAAATTTTTAACAATATCTCGCGAGAATCTTTTCAGATAATATTGTTTTTCGAAGTTGAAGTACAATGAATAATTTTATCGCTACGATTTTATCAATTCAGTTGTAGTAGCTTATAATTGAATTGCGATCACAATTATCCATAAAACCATTAAAATTAGAATAAATTTTGAAACCAAATGTGAATAACTAAACTAAAATGTATCCTATTAAGCCCTTTGTCATTTATTTTATCATTAAATTTTAATTAGCTGGAGAGACTGGACCAGAATCAGAGGTCCCGGTTCGAGGACCTTGATGTCAAGCAGTGGTGACATCGTTTTTAACTTGAAAAAAATAGATACTCATATGTTTCCAAGTTAAAATAGACGTTATATGCATCAGCAAAATATTCGCCACTTTACAGAAATTATAATAATAAAATTTATCACACAGAGATGAGACAACTGTTTAGATTGCCATCTGTAAAACCGATAAAGTATTAAGCCAAATTAGCCGAACAGCTTAAGGATTAGGTAATAAAAAAAAGTAATAGAAAAAATATTAAAATTGAAAGCTTTCTTCAAATTAATTATAATTTTCAGAATGATACAGCACCAAACACATTTTTTCATTAAATATATGTTTTATGAAAATTTGCAATAATCTAGCAAAAAAACTAATTAAAATATTTAACAATCGATTCCAATAAATCGGCAACATAAAATATATTATATTGCAAATCATGAATAAACTTGAATTCCATATGTCATTCGCGCGGGCGTTGCAAAGTCCTTTATCATCTTAAATATCTTGTTCACTAAAATGATAAAAGCCTGTCTAATAAAAATCTAATAGGTAAACAGAACCAGCTGAAAGACCGGCAAATTAATCATGATCCTGTCTGATTTAAGTTTATGACAAATTACTGATTGTCACCGGCAGTAGTTACTTAAGCGAGAACTTAACTTTGACTCCGTGTTATGTAATTCTTTAGCATTGATAAGAAATGCCACACACATTGGACTTATACTATTAATTTAGTGCTGTAAAACAATAATCGATTATTAATATTTAAAACATATTAAAAAAATAAGTAAACATTGACCAGCATTTAAAAAACGATTAGCAAGTGTAAATAGTGATACTGGTCAATGTATACAGTTAAGAACTACGTTTTCGAAACTTATGCATAAGATATTGGACAGGTGTAAATTATATCCACAATAAAAAAATGGATACGATATTATTTATGAAATATATATTATGAGAGAGTACCGACAAAATAAGCAACTAATAAAAAATATAAGACCATCTATTTTGTAAAGTATATAAAATATAAAATAAAAAGAGTATGTAAATATAAATCAATTAACTGAGGTTGATGAATAGAAGTGGCACATTTTGTGTATTGACGAGTACATTTGTCTTTGACAATTGGCTATTGAGATTGCAATTTTTGAAAAAAAAATAGAACAAATGAATTTTGTGATATTTGTGTATTGACGAGTATACTTGTTTTTGACTATGGGCTATAAAGTTTGCAAATTTTGAAAAAAAAAATAGAACAAATGAATTTTGTGTATTGATGAGTATACTAGTCTTTGATCATTAGCTATTGAGATTGTAATTTTTGAAAAGAAAAAATTTAACAGATGAAATTTGTGAATTTTGTGTATTGGCGAGCATACTTGTCTTCGACCACTGGCTATTGAAATTGCAATTACAATTTTAAAAAAATAGAACATATTTCCAAATTTAAAAATATTTAGTTATGTCGTTTTTGAGGCTACGCCGGTATAAGCTAAACGGTTGTAAGTGAAATTTTATGTAAAAAACAATATTTTACCTCGTTTCTGACGATACAAAACTGCGCGTATACTTTAATGAAGGCACCACCATAACCAGTTAATTGATTATATATAAATGTTCAATAATCAAGAAATCTAATAATTCAAAATGATTTATTAAATTAATCCTAACATTTTATTTACCAGGCTGTTAGTTAAATGTGATTTTTTTTTCAATAATCCAGAATGAAGCATTTAATTTAAGCAATAAATCATTTCTTTAGAACAATTTTCAGTACAAAGTAAAAAAATGACAATTTGAACGATTACACGAGATATTATAAATTTATACCATGAATTATTTTAATATACCATAGATTTGTATAAGAATGCAAATTTCTTAATGACTTATCTTTATTTTAAACAAGGCATCAGAAATCCATTCACTACAGTCTCTATTCAAAATTTAATAAAATTGAAGTTTCACACTGAATAAGTAATTTTTAATTGATTTTGAAATCAAGAAGACATACAATAAGATTTTTGTGTAAACTCACAAAATTTTTAGTCAATTCTCGAGCAATAATATCTCTCATATAGAAATATCATATGTATTTTAATTTTCAAACATTAGTAATACTTTCATAATTTTAAGATTATCTGTTATATTAAATATATAATAAACAAATCCGTATCAATTTGAATGTCGATAGATGAAAAAATCCAATAAATTAAAATTCAAATCATGTAAATGAATTATCATCAGCAATTTGTTAGTAATGATTTCATTAATGGGATTTAAAATAATATCTTATAATAATTTAAAAATCGAGACGTTAGCATCTTTCTTTCTAACTTGAACATTGGAAAAGTGACATTATTTCAAATAGTAATAATCTTAATAATATTTTTGGATTTGACTATCTTTGAAAAATTTGATAATTAGATTTTGGAGTCTTGTTGTAATTTTGTTGATTGCTGCGAATTTATTTATTTTTCAAAATAATAAATATGTAGTTCCAAAATTTTGTCAAATATAATCTTAGTTGAAGCTTCTGAATCCAAATTAAAAAATTTATTCCGGTGTAGAATCTCCAATTGTCTGTCATATCTACTATTTTGGAAGTAGGGAAACACCTAATGTTGAAGTTTTTTGAATAAATGAGGATCATCTACTAAATGATCTGCAGTTCTCAATGTTTTTGATACAAAAAAAATGATGGCCCAGGGGACCTACTTCATCCTTAATTAAAAAATCACTCACTGGAGTGATTTCTATAAATTTTTTAAATAATATTAACTGTTTTAGCGTAATAGCAAGTATTATTTTTATCGCTGTTTATAATATCAATGAAAATGTGTTAAAATGTGTCTTAAAGCATGGTATTAAATTTATAATTCTTGTTTTTTTTTTCAATTAAAAAAGATATATTTCAATATATAAAATATACACATGATGTCCACCATCATACATTGTACATAAGCCTACCCTTCCTTCATTATTATATTTTACTTCATTATTAGATATTTCATATCAGTGCGTTTATATATAATATAAAAATAAAAAATAGTATATTATATTTTTGCGGCAAGAAAAAAATAATTTTGACCATTCTTAAAATAATTCTTTGTCCCAGCACTAACTCAGAACCAGAGTCAAGTACTGTACCACGCAGTCATCTGCGTTTCGAGATTAAGTATTATTTTGATAAATGATCTGCCTTCCTGCTTTCAGAACTTATCTAGATAATTAATTGACATCATTAGATCAACGTCGGAGTTTTCTTATTATCTGGTAGGTACCTGTGTTTGTATTTGTCAACCATTGTCTACTTCACTTGTCATAAGTTAGAGAAACAGATACGCCACGATTAAAATCAAATGCATATATAAACACCTAGGTGAAATATGATTTGTCTTATATGAATCATAATGAATTGATACGAAATCAAATATATCGACAGCTGGAGATGGATAATTAAATATCTATGATCTATGACTTGTATATTATATAAATCATGAATAAAATTAATAAACTTAGATTACTTAATTTTTTCAATTTTAAGTAAGTAACTTAATTTTTTCATTGGTAAGTAACTTTTAACACTTTGTCTTAGGTTAATCATCTTAAGTTAAAAAGGATGTGCACGTATAATCCTTTTTAAAATATATCTAGTAATTTGACTATTTTTTAATTATTTTTTCCGAAGTAATTATAAGCCATTTCTTATTATCTATACCAAATTTTGCATATGTAAAGGTAATAATCTGGAGCAAGTTTATTTTTAATTATTTTTTTTAACTTCCCGTAGGGTAAGTTATTGTAATGGGCCAAAAATCGACATTGAAAATTTTTACATTTCTCGACGTTTTGAAGGTTTCTGAACATTTGAAGGCATACCTCATAATCAGAAAAAATAGATGTGTGTGTGTGTATGTATGTATGGATACAAATTTTTGGTCACGTTTTCGGCCGCACGGATCAACCAATTTAAATGGTTCAAAACACATTCCATTACTATTGATAAGGAGATATGCTGATTAGTTTTTGGCAAAGGCAGGCTCAGCAGTTACGGTGATAAAGAGCAAAGAGTGCAGAAAATAGAAATCGAGTTTTTGAGAAAACGGAGCATCCGATTTGATTGATATAAAAAACATTCAATTAGTAATGTTTGTCAGAAGTGTTTATTAGTTTTTGGCAAAGACAGAGGCCCAGCCTTTTCGAAGATACGGAGCTAAATGTGCAAAAAATGGCAGTTATTGAAAGAACTAAGCGTCCGATTTAAATGATTCAAAGAACTTTATGCTTGTCTTACCAAAATAATTGATTTTGGGAAAAAAATTGTTTCATTTTTTTTCAATTTTTTTGCAAAATTTTTTTTTGTATATCAAAAATAATTCAGATTTTATTTTTAATTCTGGCTATAGTTAATATACTTTAAACAAATAATTTAAACTTAGCAATTCAGTTTATACAGTTCTTATAAATATTAGACAATGTTACAATATTTATAATAGTCTATTTGAAAACATTCAGTATTCCTCGAACATTTGCGGTACGGGAAGTTCTAGCAATTTGCCTTAAGACACGATGCCATACACCCCAATAGTTTCATTTTATATTTATCATGATTCAGAATATGTTGGTCCATCAGTGTAGAAATTTAAACTTAACTGATGTAATTTTATAACTCAGACATTATAAAATAAAATATAACATATTAACAATCAATATCAAAATTTAAACTTAGGTGGTTGCATTTTAATATCGAGTTTCAAACAATATTTTGCAAATCACACTAATAAAAAATTCATAAAATAACTAACCTAAAAATGAGGTAATTTATAAGCAATGGCAGATGGCAGCATTCAGATAATTATGGTATCACCATCTTGTATTAACATTTTCTTCAAATTTATAGAATGCATTTTGCCTAATACAATAAATAACACTATTTCAACAACTGATATACTCAGTTGCAAACACAAATTTAACGGCACAAATAGTTTAAAATTTATTCCAATCCTTAAAAAATAATCAGAAGTTACCTTGGATTCATTATACCAATCCTTACAATATCGATATATAATATAATCAAAAAACTTGTTATCTATATACCTTAATTCAAATAGTCATACAATAAACGTTTCTGATAGCCACTCAATAATACAATTACCAGTCTAATGTTATAATCTAATGTTAATAAAATTCAACTATCAAATAATGAAATCACTTAATAGAACTTCATTGGAAATCATTCTTTAAAAATACTATACGAAAAAAGTAATTATTTGCCAAAAATTAAATTATATACATAGACCAGTGTGTAAATTGAATAAATTTTGGAGAGGTTTTGACAAAATCCGTGCAAAAAATGATAATATCAGTTGTACGTTTTCTATAAGAAGGTCAAATTATTGTATGTTTGGAATGATAAGCATAAACAGCATATTTTTCTTATTAATGTTAAGCTATAAATAGCTTTAAATGTGGAAAGCGCGTTTAAATTTTAAAATAGAATTTTTAAACTCAATTTGTATCATTGAATTTGTATTTTTAACCAAAGGAATTAGTTAATAAAATAATATAATTTAGGACATGAGGAAAAATTCAGTAGTGGTCAGTTTAATTAATTTCGCTCCGAATTGAATTCAAAATGTTTTGATTAAGTGTCTGTAACCATAGTTCAGATTGTCGTTGACAATGACATATGAATACATATTAGAAATAATTATTTCGGACGTGTTTATCTTAAGATTAGTTTAATCTAGACTAAATTCAGAGCATCATTCAACTGGACAAACGGTCAAATCTGTCCCGTCGGACGGTCAAATCTGCTGGACCCTAACTATAATAATGCCATCAATTACACCAGATTATGTCATAATCGTTAGGGACTCCTGATGGATTAATCCATCATCGCCTTGATTCTCATCGAGAACATTAATAAAATCTAATTTGTGAACATATATTTTACAAACACGTCTGAATTAATTATTGTTATATATTGCAATAATATTTGATAACTAATGAGACTAAACTTAAACGGTATATTAAAGTAAAGGGTATCGGTATTTTTATATTTTCAAAGTTCAACTTTGAAACTCAATTTTCTCAAAGAGTTTTCTGATAAAACATTTTTATAACTTGTCCGTAATTCATATGACAACGACATTATTCTAAATCTTATATATGAAAATGGAGCTCGACAAAATGTAAAACGCTAAAATGGCTGTACGGATTTGGCCAGCCTTAGTCTTGAAAATTTTCTTTCTAATCAGTAGATTGTGGAAAGGTGAGATATTATTTCGAAACCGCGTAGAAACTTTTTTAATTTGAAATTTTTTATAGAAGCGTAATTTATATGAAGCAATAAACGGCGGCTCATACGTCAAATTTCAAACGTTTTTAACAGATTATGTTCAATTACATTTAATGGATTGTTTTAGGTGAATATCATTGAATTATGATTAAATTGTAGTAAGTAGTTTTGTTTGTAGTTATATTTATACACAAAAATGGGTCGCAAGTGAAACTCAAAATAAAAACTTTTTTGAAATGTTCATATGAAAATGCACTTTTTGGCGTTACAGCACTCTTTTTTTGCAAATCATATTTTATCAGTTCATCATTTTATAAAACATTTTCTAGGTTATATTATTTTTTATTTGTTACTTGAATTCAGAACCTAAACTTGGTTTTGATCAAAGGGATATTTTGTCGAATAACATATTCCCAGTTATAATTTCTCGGATTTTATCAAAGAATAAATCGTAATATGGAAGGTCCAGGGTTAAACAGGTCCACCAACGATGTGTCAAAGACAACAATGTTTAAAAGTGGAGGGAAAAAATGTATAACCAGCTGTCCTTGATTTTTATCACTTTGCTCTCGGGTGGTAAACGGTCATCTTTGAAAATCCATAATGACAGTATTTTCTTCAGTTGGAAGTTTTTTGGCATTAGTTAAAAATGTAATTATTTTGTACAATACCTTAAAAATTAAAGTAAGACATTAAACCTGTTTGCCACTTGGCCGTTCCAAGTTATCCCGCCCATAGGGTTTAAAGGTCTAGATAACAAATTTTTGAAAGACAGCAAAAAATCACATTTCTACAATGATAAAGTATCTGGCAGTTTTACTGAACGTAGTCAGATAATTGTTTATTTGAAATGTGTTATTTGTTGTGATATAATTGGTTTGGGCTTCATAATATAATTTATAATTGCTCAAAGTCGAATTGGATTTCTGTGCCTCGCCCCCATTGTATATGGCATTCAAACAACACAACCTTATACACTTGTAGTATTAATTTTTTGATTCTCTAGTAATTGTTTAGAAAATATCTTACTTAGCAAAACAACGTTTTGCCGGGTCAGCTAGTATACACACACATATATATATATATATACATATATAATATATAAACTGGACAGCATCCCTTTTCATCTTAGTAATATTTTATCAACTTCTCTAGCAGTTTTCTTATTTTCAAACTTTCATCTCTTGTGGAGCGTTAATTTTCTCCAATTTGCTAAATGAAATACTTTTCTTGCAACAGAATTGACTACCTCAAGATGAGTTTTTCAAGTAGTACAGTGCAAAATTATTCCTACGGAACAGAAACAGCAAAAATAATGTAAAGCACAAGCGCTATATTCCACCTTAATTCCATAACCGTGCAGAATAAAGAAAATGCCAGAAGCTAATTATTTCGTTTCAGCTAGTAACTTGAAAGAACCTTCCTCGGTTTATATTAGCAGAATTCGTATACATAAAGAAAAACTTAATACATTAGATTTTTAGAGTGCAGTTTTCTAGAGAGCAATATCTATTTAAAATGAATAAGATTCTTTTTTGCCTTTTTAAAGTAAAGCGCGATTTCATAACATGGGAAAAAATTTAGTTCATTTTTGCATTTGTCTATTAATTTACAGACAATATAATTAATGAAAAATGTACTGTATTATATATAAATGTATTTTCTATATATTTTTTTAGTATGTTTTCATTCAGTACTGGATTTATATTCATTAACCAAAAAACACAATAATTATTATAAGAATTAATTTAAAAAAATGAAAAACAAACATCTCACGTTGCTTTTAATTATGAGCTTTTCAGTGTAAGCTAGATACTCATATAGAGATTCGGTGAAATTTTTATAATTTATGGTAATTTTATATATATTTTGTTAATTTGGAATCATAAAAAAAACATTTATATGACCATAGTAAAAAATAAGAACACAATGGCTTTAAATATTCTAGATTTAAGTCTTTTTTTAAGACTATGATTTAAAATTTTTTTAAGTCGGTCGACTTTGAGAGACCCAATTAGTGTATTGGAAAATTCGCGCATTTAATCAGAGTTGTAAAATAGTAAGATAGTTTTTTATTGAGAATTCGAATAAAAAATTAAACACAATAATTAATAATTTAACAAAATTAATAAAAATTAATCACAATAACCAACAAATTTAACAAAGCTTTGATATTTAGTTTTTAAAGCCTTGATAAATTTAGCTTAATTTCGACTTGACGTTAAGTTCTGGAATACTCTGTATATATTTATAAATTGTAATATTTGTTGATAGAATAGAACAGAAATTGATAGAAATTTAGGTACGATTTTACAAATAGAACTGCATACCATAATTGCCATTGGCAATATTTTATTTTTTCACTTTTTATTTTTATTACTACTGATGAAATGAAAAATAATAAAAAGCCCGCAAAAGACATTAAAGGGTAAAATTTAATTAATTCAGAACCAAAATAGAGTTTATATAGTTTGCTCATAAAAAGCTGCTTTTTAGTTTTAATGCTATTATTTATTCAAACACTTGTACAAACAACCATTTGTATTGGCTAGATATTGTTTCTACGACAAATATAGTTAACGATAAACTATAATAAATGACAATATTGATAATAAACTATATTATAATAATTAGTTTTAAACTATAATATAATAATCATGCATTACACTTCATATTACTCAGTTATTGAATATTACTATTGAATTTATTAGAATGGATTTAACCATTGGTAATAGCTTTCAAAATTGTAGAATTGAATAAAATGCAATTTGTCAAAAAAGTCTGAAATAAAAATATTTAATTCCTTTGAATAAATGTTCAAGATGAGTATTCTTTATTCAAGAGTATTCGTTTTCCTTCGCTATTAAGTCTTCAAATGTAATCCTACATAATATGCGTACCTACGTAGCTCATTCATTTTCATCAAAAATAAATTTTCCCACTTTCTTGAGGATAAAAATGTTGTGACAAATCCTTCGTTGTCACTTGTTCAAATGAGATGTTAATCCTGAGATTTGCATTCCAGAATTATATGTAAAGTGAATAATAATTCACCGAGTAAAAATCTATGTAAAACATCTGCTAAACGAATAAAAATTATATTCGTCTTAAGAATTTGCAGATTAATGGAATTTTGAGATTACAATCTTCTTATTTCAATTTATACCACATTTTTTCTGGAGTTTGTGAATTAATTCACGATATACATATAGACCAAATAGTTCATAGTATATATTTAAAAAAATATTGAAAATTTTATTATACGATTTAAAACAAAAAGAAAAATAATTTCAAAAGCAAAGTTATCAAAAATATAGTTTCTGTTTTGCACATTGGAGCTTGAACCTATTACAAACATTAGAACTGATTGTGAGTAAAATGTATTAGCAAAAATTAAAATATTTAAGTTTTTTTTATCAAGTATTTTATCATTTTAGAATCCTGGTTAAATGCGCAAATTTTTGATGGAGCTTTTCAACACACAGTATATTTTTTTGTAAGGAAAGCCCTATCAAACACCACCATTTTAATTTCATAGTTTAACAAAAAGCTTTAATCCTATAAAACTTGAGGCAACTATATCATTAGTTTTGACGGTGATTCGAGTTTAAATAACAAAAATAATGAAAATTAACAACAATAACCGCGAATAACCTTCTTAGGTTGCACTTAGAAAATCAAGATTTTCAAACTACATGAAATACATTTTTTTGTATTTTTTTGAATGATAGTTACAACTAATACTATCGCCCTGTTACAGCTTGACGAGTTCTGAAACACCCTGTATAAAAAGCGTTCACACTGAGCTCTATAAAACGTCATAATGTTTATAATATTTCATGTATATTATTGCATTGAATATAAATAGAATAGAGTGCATTGTAATGTTTTTGGGCTAATTATTAAAATATAATTATATAATTCTATATTTAACTGAACTAAACTTTCCGAAGGAACTTATGCCTTTGGCACAAAATTCGACTTGCAATTTTCAATTTTTATATTGTTTCGACATTTCTAGTCTTTCTGAATATTACTTCTCATCGATTAAGTCGATGATTTACAAGTATCCGGAAGGTCAACTTGCCTAAAACCAAGATGCCACTTAGTATAGTAAGTGATTTTTTTAACAACAATATTTGAAAGTAGAGGTCTAAAAATGTTTAACTATCTATTACCCTAATTCTTATGACGTTGCTATTAGGAGATAAACCACAATGTTTGAAAATTTAATATAACAGTATTTTTTTTCGTTGTTAGTGTTTTTGGTCGTGAGCAATGTTGTTTAGTTTACGAGATCTTAATATAATTTACAACTAAACCTTATTAAATTGTCTTATATTATGCATTGCTATTTTTAAGTTAGATTCAACAGTTTTTTTCGCATAAGTCCTTGCTTAAATCTCGTAGAGTAACAAGGACATCTGAACTCTTATCCTGGCAAATATGTAAACAATAAAAATTGTAAAAAAGGAGTGCGCATAAGGTTCACACGCGATTGAAGTAAAACTTATTTGTTACTGTACAAGATGGCATTTAAGTAAAAATAAATATATAATATAACAACTTTGAATGATGTTTATTAGTAATATGGTAGCACTCGTGATGCACACATTTATTAGCGTCAATCTTTATACACATTTATATAATGATATATTAAAAATTATATATTTTTAATAGCATTAAGAATATGTATAATATTTAAAAACAACAAAGTAATTAAAGTCATACTTCAAATATGACATGATCGGTTTGTCATTGTAATTAGCATTTAGAAATGAACCTTCATTAGAGAAATGAATTAATTGCTGATTAATAAATAATATAATATTCGTTCACACAGTGGATTATGTTAAACAACGCCTAAACAAATATTGTTTTTGCAACATTCATCATGTAATTGTATTTGAAGAACTTTATGTAATTAAAATTAACATACATTCATTGACCGCTTGTATTTTTTTTTACTTTTTCGCTGACGATATAATCTCATTCTTTGAACAGCTGTAATATCTGTCTCGTCTAAAAAATATTTTCCATTTTAATAATTTCAAAGATTTATAGAAACTACGAATAATATAGAAATGATTTCTAATCAATAAACTTACGTTTATTTCACGGAACAAATGTTTAATTTGTGTTATTATTTTCAAGGAACAGGATAAAATATTCTTCTGATTCAGGCATTTTTCATTAAATCAAGATTAGTACTACGATGTAACTTTGAAATGTTTATTTATCTATGCCAAATTCCTTGTTGGTATGCCGGTACACATACAACGACAGACCTCTTTTCACATACAGGACGAATTATCACAATCGACCCGTATAGGAATGATCACATCGAGAACCAATGACGAATCATTGGCCGTAACGCACTTCCGTTGCATTTGTACGGACTCACACCTTAGTCGCGCCTAAAGAAGTTTTACTTCAATAAAATAGGAAATAACTGAAAATTTTGCTGAACATAGGTTGATAGTTGTCTATTTGATACGTGATGTAGTTCAATGGGTTTAGAAATTGGACCTTTGTGCCCCTCACTATCCTACCTATATATTAGAAATTTGTTATATCTTTCAAATGCCATTTAAACCCAGTTCAACATAAATTTACCCAGTAACTATTATATTCGTAATATAGCAATCCTCTATGGATTCGTATATTATGAACTAAAACCGCATTTGATGTAAGTTATTCTAATTCGAATAAATCTATTTCCATGGCAGAGAAGAGCAAGTAGTTAGAAATTTTCATTCCGGCAAAGCACGTACGCGGGTACACATGTAACAGGCATGATTATCCATAACAGAGGGCAATACATTTTCAAAGTTAGAGCAAGCGCGCACAACATTCTCTCGAAATTACCTCAACAAGGCGGAGAGAACCTTAATTAAAATACTTGAAACTTGAGAAAACTTCAGTCGCTCCATCGTTAGTTGCCGGCTTCGTAAATTGCAATTCAGTGTAGTTGATATTATGTCTAATACGCTAAATACGAGACCGCCTTAGAACGCGCAACCCATTTTGTGTCTATTCAGCGGGTTGGAAGTTCAGCGTAGGGGAAAACCGAATTAATTGTATAAAGTATAATTTATATAAGTACTTAGTGAAGCAGTTTTTGAAGTAAAGTAATTATTTATTTGAAACACACAATTGTTTAATTAATAATGTGGTGTTATAATAAAATAATATAATATAATAATCAAGTTAAAAAAAAGAAAGAATACAAGTAAGCAACAGCCAATCCATTTGTACTTAATCAAAATTTAATAGGGATGATTGATAGAGATGATTATTATAGAGATGATCCTATTAATATTAGTAGATTAGTCTATAAATTGTAATTAAATGTTAACATTTCTTTTCGGAAAACTTATATTTTCATAAGGTCATAATTTTTAACTTCCCATAGAGTAAGTTATAGTAATCGCAATAAAATCGAAAATGTAAATTGTTACATATCTTTACGTTTCAAAGGTTTTTGAATATTTTGGCATACCTTAGAAAAAATGGATGTAGGTGTGTGTATATGTGTGTGTGTGCAGATACAAATATTCGTCCACGATTTCGAAAACACCGATCAACCGGTTTGAATAATTCAAAAAACATTCGATTCGCATTGATAAGCAGACGTGGTGATTAGTACTTGGCGCAGGCAGATCTAGCCGTTCCGAAGATACGGGGCAAAAAGTGCCAAGATTGGTAACTCAGTTTCTAAGAGAACGGAGCGTCCGCTTTTAATAATTCAAAAAACATTTTACTTGTATTGACAAGATGAAGAACTGATTAAAATTTTGGGAAGGCAGGTCCAGCAGTTATAAACTCTCAATAAAAATAAGTTAAAAAAATGTCATTTGGCGTTCAAAAATGTTTATTGGACATATGTACATCAAATTATAAGATATTTTATAGGGATTTTAATAAAGTGTTCACATTTTGTGTAAGTTGTTTTAGGTTCCATACAAAGAGTTTTAATTACGGTATAGAAAGATCCAGCAATTTGCCTTAAGGCACAATGCCATGCACTTCACTAGTTCATTAATTATTATTACTCGATAATATAGAGTAGTAACAAATTCGTAATAAATTTTCAACTTGAAACATCTATTCAAAACCGTTTTGCCTGTTAGGTGCACTTGATTTGAATACGGTACTTTACTTATGGACCGATTCTGCCGCATAACAGGCCAATGTTATGGCATGACCATGTTATGAACTACTAACTTTCTATACTAAATATTGAAAAAGCCATGTGATTGCTGTGCAGTCGGGCGTATTTCTCAGGTTGTCAGATAGTATACCTAACCTAGAAACCGCACAGATGTCAAAAAAACGATCTTAGATAACAGGATCTTTCCGACACATCTTCATAACATATGAGTGGCGTTGCAATTTATGTGTGAAACGCCTGAATGCACAACAAATACATGACATTTTGACAGTATTTTGTATGATTCAGTAGCATAAAATATGCAAGTTGGAGTGTAACATGGCCTTGCTATAACATTTTATGTTATGCGGCAGGATCAGTCCCTTAATTATTTATTATTTCATCACCATACATAACATAACATGAACATATATTTCAATGAATATTACACGAGCATTCAATATTAGATTTTGTGAAGAGTTAAACCTCCCACCGGCGGGAATTGTGTCTTACAGATGTAATAAATATTATAAATAACTAATATGCTATGTGCATATTAGCTAAATTGTGATAAAAAGCATGGTTTCACATTTTTTTGATAAAAGATATATCATTTTTTAATATAAAACATATTAAAAAAAGCAAATAGATTACATATAAATAGTCTTATAAAGAAAACTACATAATTATGTTGTTGTAAGGGTATTCCAATTTTCGTTATGGGTTGGTCAGGATATAGTTTGGCATGGAGTGTTTGCAATACCAAACTATTTTTTTTTGTAAATTGGCCAAGTGTCTGAATGCCAATGCTATCGTGATCCCTACATTCGAGATGAAAATTTTCAAAGCCTCTCCAGCGAGGTACGCAGGTAAACAGATAGAAAAGTAAAAATAAATAGATGTAGACAAAGTTCATAGAACCATAGAAGAAGTTCATAGACCAAACAAAATATAATTGGCTTAATCGATTATTCACACATGTGAGGAGGGCAACGCAATTTATCTACTTAATTTATTATTTTTTGCACAAATGCTCAATATTGCAAGTTGACTATTAATATGATCTTTTTATTTCTTTTGTTTAAATACTCTTATTTTTTGTCAGTCTATCAAATTAGAAAGACCATTTTGTGTTTTTTTGACAATTTACTCATTTATTTAATTATCCACATATCTTAATATATCTTATCATAGTCATAACTTATTTTTTACCCAAAATAAATAAATAATCTTAAATTCAATTTATTCATATATATTAAACGTACCGACAGTATATAGTCGTTAGTCTTTTTCATGAATGTATTTTGCTGAACAGTAGTGTCTTGTCAGTGGATCTCGCGATTTGTTTAGTACTCGTCGTAATGCCTTGTTCTGTATGGTCTGTATTCTTCAGAAGCTTCTGTTTGTTGTCGCATTGTACACAGGGGCAGCGTACAATAATATCGGCCATTACACTTCACTAAATTAAGCTAATTCATTATTTTGTTTTACAAATATATTATTATCTTTATTAGATTATATTATTCCAAAACAATGAATAATAAATTAATATTTTCATATAAAATAGCGATTATAAACATATTCGTTGATTTACAATAATAATAATAATAATAATAATAAACATCCGGAAATAATTGTTAGTTGAAAATTTACAGAAAAATTGATAATTGATATTTATAAAAAAAAATATTATGTTGATATTATTGACAAATTGACAAAAGCGTCATAATAAGTGGACGTTAAACATAAGTGGCGTTTTGTGACTCAAGTTTTTAGAAGGAAGCTAGTGAGGAACTTCTCGTACCAAAAAGATTTTTAATAACTTTGAAATTTTTTTTTAATTAATATTTTGGAAATTTTGAACTTTTTTTCAAAGCAATCGCGAAACAAAATGTAAAAAATCTCATCAGCTGTTTGTTTTGTCTATACAAATCAAATGTTTTCTCTCTTGCATTACCATTTTTGGCACTTTTTGCCACCTATCTTCGAAACGGCTGAACCTGCTTTTGACAAAATCTAATCGGCACGTCTCCTTATCAAATAGAATCGAATGTTTTTTGAATAATTCAAATTGATTGATTCGTGTGCAGAAAATGCAAATATATTTCGATCTTTGGAAATGACTCTGCATTTTCCGCAAGATTGGTTTTTAGGTAAACGTCACATAATTAAGGCACAGATTTATACCCAAAGTTGTCTCGGTCGCCCCGCTCCAATTTCCCCTAAAACCGAGCTAGTTGCTAGCAACTCAGCTTGGCTTCCCTAGAAGTTTATAATTGACTTTGCGGTTAGTTGTTCTCCGATATGAGAGTGTGGTTAGATGCAAATGCGGTACCCGCGGATAATGAGTAAAGTTAGCTAAATGCACTGGTACTAGTACTATGTCTGCCAACCGTATCCGTTTGTTGGTGATCGTGAGTACTGAGTACCAACGATTGCCTAAGTTCATAACGACGGTAATTTTGCTTAAGACTTTGTGCGCGATGCCATTAGAATTGATCTAGTTTTTTCTTTGTTTTGTATTCCTTGCATTTTATATGCGGTCTTCATAAAAAAGATATTAGCAAGGAGATGGAAATACTGCTTTTTATAATAAGTCTGCTGCTTCGTGTATAGTCGATTTTCGATTATTCTTATATTAGATTATATAAGTACTTCCAAATAGACCATTATGCACAATATGTAAGATATAGTCATATTAGAAAAAGAGAATTTTGCGTTGAAAACATAATTAGAATACCAATATAATTAAAAATATTGAATTTGTACTTTCTAATAGGCTTAAAATTATTCTAATTAATATTAATCCTCTATGGGCCTGCGTAACTTTCAGGTCACATTCCAAATTTTTCGACATTTTGTCAAATAATCGTAAATTTTGCATGAGATGACTAAAACGTTGTAAGGACAACTCACAATTTTTATAACCATTGCTAAGCTTTTTAACTAAAAAAAAAATCAAATACAGAAATGCAAATTTTATATGCCACTATGACTTGAAAGACGCATAATTCAATAATGTAAAAATGTTTGGATTTCATTACCTATTTATAGGTAATAATCAATTTTTGTTCAGGTATTTTTTTAAAATTTTTATTAAGTTGCAGCTTAATAAAAGGAAATGGCTTGTCAATGGAATAGCAAATAGAATTTCTAATATCAATTCTACAAGAAACAATTCAAATATAAAATAATAAACTTTTAATTGAAATTATAAAATATAAAGTTTAAAATAACGTAAAGTAAAAAAGGTTTCATAAAGGCATCAACTCAATTATTAGGAATAAAAATAAACAAGTAATGTTTGAAAATATGTGATATGTGTAACCTTCAATACTCTTCGAGTCCTTATATTACGATATTGTAAGTTTAGTTTTCATTCATAACTCAACTTGGATATTAGTTTTATATATCTTTAAACGAGTTTTATACATAAATACGTAATTTTTTTATTCTTTCATTAACAATCAAATTTTATGAATATAAACAAATAAAAATAAAAAAGTAACATATCTTTTGTTTTTCATTTGACGGTATTTAAGTAATTTGTGTGGTTTTGCTTTTGTGAAGACAGACTACAAATGTATGAATTTTTTTGACATAACAGTATTTTCATTTTAATAATAAAAGGTGGTTGTCTGTATTATTATCTAAAATATTATAGCATTTATGTATGAGTATTTATATATAATAAAATTTAAATACTGACCTCTTAAAACTGACTGAAACTAGAAACTGGTATTATTTAATATGCCTGCAATTTCTCTTCCATTTCGTAATAAACCTAAAAATATACAAAAATTAGTTATATTGCAGACTATTTTTTCCATGATCTTTAATTAATTTAAAACATTTGAAAATTAAATAACTGTTAAAATATATAGCATCAAGAGGTAACCAATGAATGCGGATTTAATATTTTCTCTACGGTGATATTTTCCACGTGAATAATACTGCTGTACGAGTCAGCAAGATGCTCGAATATTTAAATATACTATATACTAACATTTTAAAATTTTCTTACTATTATCAATAAAAATATATTTTAAACTTAAAAATTACACTTCTAAAATACTCTACAAGTATCTATGAGTACGTCTTACGCGCCGTCTATTTTTCGCATTTTTACTTATTTTTTATAATTAAACCACTTCTCATAGGCCTATACTATTTAATGGCGTTCGGTTTCACTAACAACTGTATCACCATGCAATATTTCATAAAAATCCCAGCATAGTAAACCTGAAGTTCTCCTTGTCGGTGATAAATCTTGAGACGAAAGTCGTCACGTCGAAACGTCTATCAGCGACTCTAGTACACAGAGGTGGTCAAGCGAAAGAGTTAATATAAAATTATATTTATATGTATACCAATTAACAGACAACTTTTTTCCTAATATCTGCACCTACTCCATATGATAAATTAGCAAATTTTTGGTAGTATCTAAAATGTCTAAATCAAATGCGAGTCTAGTGATTAGACGTCCGTGTATGATGGTATCCAGTTTAGCTGTAACGCATCCGAAAACAAATAACTTAATACATATATTATTATGTCGTTTACAAGTATTGACCGTGCATATTTCACATAACATCATCGAGACAGCAAGGTTACAAAGCAGCCACCGCACGTCTGTCAAATTGAAGTGGTCCTCTGAATCATATCGCACAATCCCATTCGACTCCACTCCGTGACATCGAAACACATTCGTGGCGCTCGTACGCAAATTTATAACAATGCCTGGTGGCAGCGAGATCTATCTGTCGCAAAATGTAACGCACGCATATAATACTATACTTAGGTAATGCGTTTCGGGTAGGGCCAACGCGTCTGGTGATAAATCGAAAACTATCCAGCCGGAGATGTGTTCTTAGATATCCGCGTAAAGCCCGCTCCTATGTATCGTATATCATACACACGGCCGCGGAGGGCTCAAGGAAATAGGAAAGTTCGGGACGATCGACCGTCCACCGGCCGGGAGATGAACCAGAGAGGAGGAAATTAGAAATTAGTTAGGTAAAAGAGTTATCCCTGTAATCTCACCTTCAGATATAGGCATTTGAAAATTATATATGACCTATTCGTTTAACTCTTTACGAACAGGACGGTTCGAAGTGAAATGAGAACCATTTAACATTTCCATCGCATATTCCTGGCATACTAACTCAAATTTTAGCACTCCAATTCAATTTCTGGTCATTTATAATATATTTATGTACATAGATTTTTCACATGATATATAAAATGTTTATATGTTTATAAACTATACATTTTTGTTTATTGATATTTAGTTCCTAAGCCATCGGCATCCATTCTGGTGAAACACATATCGACTGCCTTCGCCAAACGCAAATACGGCTTCCGAGCTCAAAGGGTAAGGGTTAATACATTATTGTTAAATCATGTACCTACATTTATTCATACCTAAGTCAAAAGCTATTAATTAAAATTACAATGCATATTATAAACTGCATAGTTGCCGGTCAGCTATTCGGAAAATCGATTGAATAATAAAACAATAGACTAACAGTGGAAAGAGAAATATTTGGAAGACTAACGTTGTTTGAGTTGTTTAAAGTAGCTCTCTGTATCGTATTTTTTAAGTAAAACTTTTTTAGGCGCGACTGAGGTGTAAATCCGTACAAATGCAACGGAAGTACGTTATGGCAGATAAGATAAGATAAGAGTCGAATGCCAATGATTCGTCATTCGCTCTCGATAATATCATTTCTATACGGGTCGATTGTGATTAGTCGTCGTGTATGTGAAAAGAGATCTGTCGTTGTATGCGTACCAGCATCAACGTTGTATGCGTACCGATACCAACAAGGAAATCGGCATAGATTAATAAACATTTTAAAGTCACATTGTAGTACAAATCTTGATTTAATGAAAAATGCTTGAATCAGAAGAATATTTCACCATGTTTCTTGAAAATAATTAAACAAATTTTAATTTATTATAAACAAAATTTATTGATTAGAAATTATTTCTATATTATTCGTATTTTCTAAAAATCTTTGATGTTATTAAAATGGAAAATATTTTTTAGGCAAGAAGATATTACAGCTGTTCAAAGAACGAGATTATATCGTCAAAAAAAGTAAAAACATATACAAGCAGTCAATGAATGTATGTCAATTTTAATTACATGAAGTTTTTCATATCCAATTACATGGTGAGTGAAGTTGCAAAAACAATATTTGTTTAGGCGTAATAATTTATAATTTTTTATTATATAAATGTGTATAATGGTTGACACTAATAATGTGTGCAACACGAGTGTTACGATATTAACAATAAACATAATTCAAAATTGTTATATGATGTATTTATTTTTACTTAACTTAACCTTGTACAGTAGCAAATAAGTTTTACTTCAATCGCGTGTGATCCTTACGCGCACTCTTTTTTTAACTTTTCGTAGGGTAAGTTATAGTAATGTCCAAAAATCGAAATTATTTTCTTTGTATATCTTTACATCTGAGAAGTTTCTGAACATTTTGGCATTTTTTAGAAAATATGAATGTGATGTGTACACATTCGTACGTACGAGAAGTTACATCAATTTGTCTAATTTTAAGGCTCGATTGTGATGTCATGCACCACAAGTAGTATCTTTTAATGCTGATTCTTGTGAATGTATCTTATTTTCTTCTTTATTCAATGTGAATTCTGAAACTCAGTTAAAATATAATAATTTAGAAAAGATATTGCTAATTAAAATGAGAGAAGTATCGCAGGCTATAGGGACCAAATACTAAAACTAAACGGTTTACCTTATATAAAAATACATTAAAAATTTAGAATACAAAAATTTTGTTCTTACTTTAAATTTACAAAGCAATCTTGAAGTCCTGTTGAAGATGTATGAATATTCAAACATTGATGTTAAATATCTATCATTTATATAAATATTGATAAATATAATTTATCAAAGAATAATACGTATGTGTATTAATACCCTATAATAAAACTGGTAAAAATTGAACATTTACATACACGTAAAATATTTTTAAAATCGTGTACTTGACTATAATAACATTTTATGATGTTGGAAGATATAATTCGTAGTTATCAAAAACTGACGATAAATTTGTGAAAATAGATGAGTGCTAAATAAAATGAATTGAATATCTCGTTTTGATTAGTGATTAAAATTGATTAACAAAAGTTACAATTTACAAATTAAAAGTTACAAATAAGAACATTTGATTAGCTTGATTTACATGAATAGAAAAATTTATTCATTAGTAATTTTTTTGAAACAAAATTTTTTTAAATATATCACAAGGGAAAAATATACATATGAAATTTGAAATAAACAATATTCTTACATATAATAGATTTGATTATTGTTGAATTAAATAGAGTATCCAAATGTTTATAAAGCAATATAATTAAACTCATTTTACTAAAGATTTGATTATTGTTTGAACTAAATTAAGTATCCAAATATTTTATTTAAACTCATTTTATAAAAGTGGTTAATTTATTTTTAAATCAAAACAAGATATCTTTTTCCTCCTCTGCAATATCCTCCATGATCTATATACACAAGTGGACGTTTAAGTTTAGTTTTTCGCGTTTTTGATAGAACCCCTTTTGTATCTGTTTCTGTGAATATTTCATCTGTGATTGGTTTTCTGTATAAAAGATTATAGGTGATTTATTATGATACAACTATGAGTTCGGTGGGGGTTCAATTCTTATATTTATGAAAAAGGGATCGAAATGCGCTTTCTATTCTAGTAATCTATCCAAATTGTTATGAATTAACATTATATATATATATATATATATATATATATATATATATATGTGTGTATTAAGAATGTCTATAATATCGATTGATCATTTTCTTTATGTTTGTGGGTCATCAAAAAATGTGCATAAAATTTCAATAAAAGTAATGACTTAAACAAATGATTTAAATAAATAATTTAAATAAAATGTTCAAATTTGCAAAATCATTTTATTAAATTATATTACCATATCTACCTACTTATAAAAAAAAGAATACGGTATTCGTAGATATTGCCGAGTTAGCTATGTTATCGATTGTCCATTCATCATATGGCCAAGCGCCTGGAAAATTATGATTAAAAATGTGAAGTGAATAAATGTACGAAGAAAAGCCGGAAGGAAAACTGAAGTTGTTATGAAAATCCAATAACACATTTGGTTTACCAGTAATTGCTGGCCGTGGATAAATAGATATTTATTGTAACCGGATAGTTATCAGTATCAGTCATTAATTATTCAACTTTAATCATTTTTGTGGTGTAATTTTATATTCATATTTTTGTTCTGCAGATTGTTATTTTATGAAATTACATATATTTTCGCACTTATACTATTAAGTTCTAATAAATATTTCTATTATCGACGTACCAATTATTCAATTTAAAGTGCTTTTGTGGCATCGTGTAATAAATGGTTCTTAAATAATATTTTGTTTTGTTTTGATATAAGGCAGAGCGCGGCTTGAAGGTCCGCGGGTAAAAAGGTCCACTACTGATATCTCGAAAACAAGTAAATTTAAATAAAATTAACAACAATATTTGAAAGTACATGGAAGAAATATATAACCAGCCATTACCTTGATTTTTACGACGTCACTATTTTTAAAAAAACATTACAAAAGTTCTCGTTGTTCGTTTTTTTTGGTTGTGAGCACTGTTGTTTAGTTTACGAGAGCTTAATATAATTGTTATGTATACGTTATTTAATTGTTTTATACGATGTATTATGAATTTGAAGTTCGATTCGAAAGTTTTTTTATATAACCTCTATAAAAGTTTATACGTGGGTGAAATAAGAAGAAGACCAACTGGACCCTTAAACTCTTAAAGGTGTAAAAAACAAGAAATAGCAAATAAAAGTGTACAATAAGTTAAAAAAAAATACTATAGATAAAGTAAATAAATAGTTATTCCAACTCTGCTGATGAATATTTCTGACGATACACCAGATCAAATTTATATACATAATATCTCTGTAAAATTATGCCCTTAGAATTGATATTTTTCATTGGTTGAATAATGTAGCTATTATTTTGTAAAATCCATTTGAATTAAAAATAATATATTGGACCTTTTTTCTCACAGGCAAAGTAAAATAAGACGGCCAAGTGACAAATTTAGAAAAAACAGCCAAAAAATACATTTTTGAAAATAAAATTTAATGGTAGTTTTACTGAATATAGTTAGATAGTTATTTGTTTGATACGTGTTATTTGTTGTGATATAATTGGTTTGGGACTCGCTACATATTTGCTCAAAGTCAAATCAGACTCTTGTGTCACACACTACTCTATGTACATTTTCTACAATTTTGTTAGTATCGATATCAATTATATTAATGATGAAAAATTAGTCGATTAATTAATTAATTAAATTGAATATTATTTTAAATAGCACTATTTTATTATTTCTTTATTAGTAATAATAAACTACATTAACACATTGCACCCCCACAAAAACAATTGCATAATACAAAAAAAAAGTAATAATTAGTACTGTTGGTACTAATTATATTCCAATTTAATTAAAATTGAGTACTGAAAATTGTTATGAGTGATCTTTATAATTAAATGAAATAAAATTATATCAAAATGACACTAATAAATTTAAGCGCAGGTTCTCAGAGTTCTGTGTGCTATTATTTTAATTATATAATTTGCACTTAATTAAATCCACAAGATAAAAGTATACCAATTGTGTGCAAATAGTAAGTTTTCACAGTTTAATTCAGTGCATAGCCCTACCCTATATGAAACTTGTATTTGTTATTTGTATATATTATTAATTTATATAAGTATAATTTGAATTTTTTATTCATAATTAACATAGATAGTATTATCAGAATTCCTTTTTTTTCAAACTTATGATGGACAAATTAGAAATTAAAAAAAAATTCACGGCATAACATTCATGATCATTCACTATATAAAAATGACTTACTTTATTAAAATATATAATTACATAATTTACAAATTAAAAAAAGAAATAAATTAATTAATAATAAGCTAGCACAAAATATAATAGGAATTAAAATTTTTATAATATTACATGATCCTCGTCAAACATTTTCCCCAGCATATGTGAGCCCAGCGGGCAGCTTCGGGCATGTATCGATTCCTTCATACTCATTCTTCATAACCCCCGAGCGTCCGGAGAATTATTATTCCGGCCGAGAATTTATCCGGGTAAGAGCGGCGAATAAGAAAAGCTGTGTGTGTATGAATCCGCGGTGTCTCGCGGGTAGTGGTCAGAGGCGCCCCCAACCCTCTCATACCCCAATGGGGGGACATTACAGGACAAAATGGCCGACACCCAAACAAGCGGACGTCTGGCGTGTAAACAAACACGGTTTCATCCCGAAGATTGCAAAGACGACGCGCTCTGTTCTAGGGGATGAATTATATACGATATGCATAGGAGGATCGTGTATAGTTTGAATGTTTGCTCTACCATAACATGGAGCAAAGATTATACCCGGAATATTCATCCATATATATATATATATATATATATATATATATATATATATATATTTGATTTTAGCAAAATAATTTTCAATTTTTATCACAACAAAATCAGGAAAAGTTAAAAAAAAAATTATGAAAATACAAATTCAAAATCAATAGTCAATTTCCAAAACCTCCGACATTGGCCAGAAAAAATTTGTATTTATAAAGTCAATTTTACCCCTACAATTTTACTTCATGCCAATTTAATAAAACTACTGTATAATAAAGAAATACTACATATTTGAGAAAAAAAATATAAATTATTCTAATATCATAAACTAATCTAATAATATAAACCATCAAAATTATTATTAATTGCTAATAATATTGTATAATGCGTAGAGTAATAAATATAATTATTTAACATATAATATTATTTTGATTAGGATTAATTACGTGCTCTACGTTGTAGTATTTGAAATATTGATTTTAACTTTTTTTAATCGTGAATGAAAATATTAATGATCACAATTATAACAACATGAAACATATATATATATATATATAATATATATATATATATATATATATATATAATTCATACTATCAAACAAAAAACAAAATACATATTTTATAATTTTTTACAATTTATTCCATTTAATTATGTAAGTATAAAGGATATTATATACACAATTTGATATAAATTTTAATCTACAAGTGTGCGCAGGTGTTAAATAGGTATACATCGTTCGACACGATCAGAGTCTGAAATAATGTTATTAATAACTATCATTTAATTAAATATTTGATTTTATTTTTTTAAACTAAGGATACTTTTTATTCTCAGAAAATATGTAATCAATATTGTCATTCGACGCCTTTTGCAGGAACTTTAAATCATTGAAACTAAAAATTTTTAATGAAACACCCACTAAAAATCTAATTGTAGATATATAGTATATATATATATACAATTATATATATATATTAGGGTGGTCCTTAAAATGGTCATTATCGAATTTCCTTGCTCCCAGGGGCTCAAGTGTTTCCAAATTGGTAAACAATTCTCTGAAAGTTTTAGCTGCTAATATTAACGTTTAGATAGAGCGCAATTCAATCAAAGTTTTGTATGGAAATAGCATGAAAAAATCTTCAAAAGTTTTAAGAATGTTTTTTAGATGTAATTTAGCGAACAAATGAATGAATAAAACTCATTCATTTGTCGCTAAGTTATGCCTAAAACATTTTTTTTAAATTTTCAAAATTTTTTGCATGCTCTTTCCATACGAAGTTTGATTGAATTGCGCTCAAAGCCTTAATATTAAGAGCTAAAACTTTCAGAGAACAGCTTTTTATCAATTTGGAACCATTTGAACCCTCGGGAGCAAAGAAATTCGAAAATGACCATTTTAAGGACCACCCTAATATATATATATATATATATATATATATATATATATATGAGAGAAAACATTTGAAATGATTAGTAGCTCATTCGTAAAGAAAAAAGAATTAAAAAAAACAATCTTTTTTATTTATATGTTTTGACACTTGATGGTGTCATCATACTGCAAATGAACCTAGACAAAAAACAAATTATTAAATCACTAAAATTGATTTTCAAAATTTGTTTTTAAAGCTTCAATAAGCAAAACAGCACATAATCAAATTAAATCAAAAACTGAAGGAGAAGACTTAATGCATCTTATCAATTCTCAATCGACAACGAAGTGGTAGAATATATAGTCATTTATTACCAGTATCATGAAAATATAAATTACTATTTCGAAATCAAATATTTAATCACAATTTTAAATTTGCCTACTCATAAAGAATTCTTCAATATAAAGTACACTTAAAAAGAATCGAGAAAAAAATCTTAATTCTATGCAAAGTCGATTTTATAATGCGGCATCTACTATTTCAATATGAAACAAATCTATTATGCAAGGAACGTTATAAAGCTTATGAGCATAATACAGTAATAGCATAAGACCATGAATCTAATTATTCGAGGCTACTATAGAAAATGTTATAACGAGACTTATATATACACCCTCTTAGAACGACCAATAACGTTGGAGCTTTAATTAAAACTTCCCCTAGACGCGTGTTTTCTTCTATTTTCCTATTACACATCTTACATGGGAGTATATATGTAACAGACACACTAACTTATATATATATATATATATATATATATATATCGTTTAGGGGTGAGTAATAGTTTTTCCTAAAGGTATTTGTTTTTCTCGCAAAGTTTCACGACCAATCAAATCCTGGCTTCTAATTAAAACTAGACTCCGCCCTTGGCCAATCGCGTGCCTTGATTGCGTAATTATTGCGCAATCAATGGAGGGTGGGAGCAGAGACGTGCGGGTGAAACAACCCCATCGCTTCTGGGACCAATCAACGGACTAGTGGATAACTATAATAGAGCAGATATAGTGCGCACTAATGACTATATCTGTAATTGAGTTTTCTTAGAAGGAGGATCGTTTAGCCAAGTACCTGGCAGTGCTGCGCAGCTCTAAGGGTGGAAACGGGGTGCGGTAGAACGTGTTTGGGACGGTATTCGAGTTGTAATGATATTTGATTTGTAATTATATACTTAAATTGAGTACATTTCAAAACTTATATTGATCCAGTTATATGGTAAATTATAAGTTGTATATTGACGATATAAATATAGAATTCCGGTTTAAAAATTTATTTTTTTTAAAAAAAAACAAACACTCCCACACACACATACATCCATTTTTCTTGAAGTATGCCAAAATGTTCAAAAACCCCTAAAACGTAAATATAAAAATTTTCATTTTCGATTTTGTGCGATTACTATAATTTGCCCTACGGGAAGTTAAAAAATAATAGCATGTCACACCAACATATTCTATTTACTATACAAGCGTAATTTTTTTTCATAATACTTATCTCAATACACAAATTTTATAATTAAATATTTTGGAAATACATAATTATTAATAATAGCTAATTGTAGCAAATTGATATCAATATAGACTAAGTGTGCTTTGATTTTTTTGCATAAAACAAGAGAGTGTAATTAAAATATTGATGTCTAATGAAATTATTATTGATGTGCTAAATTTTAATTTTTAAAAATCAAATTTAAACCCGCCTAATTAGCGAAACCAAATTACAGTAAAAATATTAATGAATTTATTTAGTTAGTTATTAATATAATTAATATTAATATATAATATATTAATATATAATTATAAAAATAATATTTATGGGAAAAGTCCTTCACTAGTTATTAATAATACCTTATTATTAAAATTAGCTATTTATGAAACCATAAATAATAAAAAATTAAAAACACTGCATAGCGCGAATACAAGGATTATACAATAAAATGTTTGGGTAAAAATGATGAATCTTAGAATCCTCTTAATAACTTACTTTTAAAACATGCCTAGAAATAGAAACAGCTTGAACTGATTTCATAACAATTAATTTGTGAAATATGCGAATTTTATAAAATATATTAAATAGAATAATTCAATATATATTTAAAAAAAATGAACTTCTTACGTATACCCTAACCTGAATAAATAAAAACGTTTTAGAATCAGTCTGTTTAAATATCTAAAATTTAGATTAATTATCTATTTATTATATATTTCTTCTATTAGTATATAGATGAATACTTAATAATTTGTTAAAATGAATAAATAATTTCCTGTTAACCATTTTGTTTATCCTTAATTGCTCGATTTTTTAGCAACTTTACTAGTAGCAGATAAATATCAACAAAACTTTAACTTCAAATTTGAAATTGTTTAATAATAGATTAACCTTTTTGTTTACCTTACCTTTTGTATTACCTTAAATTATTATAGATTTTGAAGCTTGAGTGAATCGAACTGCTTGAAACCATTGGATATTAGTTCATCTACTTCAAGGTATTGATTAACATTAAATTTATTAATTAATTAAGGTATTTGAATTCATTCAGATATATTTTTTTAGATTATATATATATTCTTATAATCCATTATCAATATTATAAATTCATTAATGGTATTCTAGGTCGTTGACTTTTGGAGTTTCGAAAAGTATTGATTTGCAAGTGAAAGATTAATTGATTTATTTAGAAGCAGGAAAAATTCTCCATAAAAGTATTCTATTCAAACATTATATTGAAGTACTATTTTATTTAGGTGTCATTTCTTTGTTCAACATAACCGAATGTTAAATTGAAGTACTGACTTGTACTTGTAAGTTGTGTTTTTTTTGTACTTATAAGAACTTAATGTCAATTTTGATTTTACAAAATATTGAATAAACTTTTTTTTAAAAAAAACTCACTTTCAATAGTATTAATGAATATGCGAGATGTAATTATTAAAAATGAACTGCCATAAAAAACTGCAGCATTAACTTTTAAAATAATTATTAATATGTCATCTATTGTAAAAATTTGAAACTATGTCAATCTCAATCTCAGTAATCGCTAATCAATGATTTTATATTTTTTGAATGTTTCTAAAGTTTTACTTTGTTGTTCTTTTCGGATAGTTGTAAAAAGTATGTCTAAAAAAATGACATGCACTTTTATAAAGAGACTGTATAGTTAGCAACAACGACAACAATCATTTTTATAATTAGTGGCAGACAAACAATCATTTATCTACAATAATAATCTGAAATTTATTACGCATATATATGTATGTACAACATACTAATAAACGCCGATAGAGCAAATGAATAATTTAAGTAGGCTAAATAAAATATGCTAATAAACTACCAACAAACTTGCTTTATAATGCCATAAAATAATATAACTAGGAAAACAATAAAAGTAAAATGGTCTACCTACCACGCGAAAGTTAAATAGGCTAAACAAGTAAATATGATACAAAATTTGGGTGCATAAATTTAAAGTGTAAATTATTTTGTATTATAATAAAACACGTATTATTTCTAAAGGCTACATAAAAATTTATCAGGATTAGAATTCATATAGTTCTCATAGTAAGTAGACAAAATGCTCAATAGTTTATGAAAATGTATGCATAATATTCTAAACAAAAAATGTTTTTTTAGGGTTTCACGACATTAAAACTAAAGATGTTTCAGTATCACATAAATGAAAGATAAACTGAAGTTTTTAAATAATTCATGTAAATAAATTTAAATTTTTGAACTAAATCTATTATTATCGATATTAAAGCTTGAATGCAGCAAATTTCTTGAAGCTATTAAATAGTATTTTATTGATTTGTTAAGGAATTTATATTAAGTATCTTTTAAACTTAAATTAAATTTTGATCCTCACATATCTACGATTTTTCTGATTATATTTTACAAGTATTATCATTCTGTTTCATTCAGTTTACGAGAAAAAGCAGATCGTTGTTAAGAAAATAAAAATATACGGACGTTGATTACCTTCCAACTCTACTCGCTAAGTTTCATTTTATAAAGCAACTGTTCTAGAAAGTTTTATGTTTTAAATAATTCAGCTCATTTGGTATATATTACACTCAAAGTTGTTGTGAGAAAAAAACTGTAGATGGCACTAGACAAATTCATAACACCTCTCCTTTGACTGGGAAGTAAGTATATTGGATTATACATTGCGATACTTTGAAACTTCATAATGTTAGCGAGAATATAAATTTCTTCAGTAAATTTTAACAAGAGAATGTTTTGGAAGATTATTCTACAATAAATCAACCCAGAGTTGAAAATTATTAATTCATGATTAAATCTATAATTAGTTTGTTTTATTTAAGTCAATTATGTATATTATATATTTATATATATGTATCATAATCAATTTATTATGATTATTAAAAACATATAAATTTTTGAATGAATATTTCTACGTTAAAAAATCACAAACAGTTAATAAAAACTAGTGGAGCGCATGGATCACGCCTTAAGGCAAATTGCAGGAACTTCCAGTACCAAAAATTATTTTTTTTTAAAAAGATTAACATCTTTGAAAAAAATTTATTTTGAAATAATTATATTTTTGAGAAACTATAAAATTTTGACAAAAATTTACTTTTTTTAAAAAAAAAGACTTTTTTAAAAAAAATGTTTTCTTTATTTTGAAATATTTTGGAAATTTTTACCTTTTTTTGAAAGCAATCGTACTGCTTTAACCGCAAAGGGACGAATTATCGAAGCGCGTAAGCGCCGCGTCACCGTCTAACTAATCAACAATGGTACGGAACCCATAGGAATGTAAATAAAATTTATACTTATTGTTAAAATCTCTATAAAATATCTGATAATTTGATGTGCATATGTCTAATGATTAATTTTGACCGCCAAATGGCACTAGTTCTTCATATTGTCAATACAATTAAAATGATTTTTGAATTATTAAAATCGGACGCTCCGTTCTCTTAAAAACTGAGTTACCGTTTGTGGAACTTTTTTTGCCCCGTATCTATAAAATCTAAATATTTGCCCCATATCTAAATCTATAATATAGAATGTAAAAAAATATTAGATAAAAACTTTTAATTATTATTTAAATGAAAGCTATTAAATACTAAGATAAATTGGTACAAAATGATAAGTATTATTAATATATAAATATATTGCCTGAACAAAAATCATTACTATATTTTACTTACAATAGTGTTATCTGATGATATTTATTAAATTTTATTGTAATGAGCAGCATTGCCCTCGAAAACATTTTTTATTGATGGTAATTGAGATCAATAATAATCTGAAGTGAAAATATGATAGAACTACTGCTTGATAACAAGCAGAAGTGGGTATCAAACCCAAAACGAGTGGTTTTCAAATAACAGTTTTTACCACCAAGTCAGGGCCATCTCAAATAATTTATAAATTTATTAAAATATTTTTTAGACAAACGACGTGCATCAAAATTTTTATTTTGCACTGCATGAATTTAATATTTTAGACTTTTATTGGAATGAAATAAACTTTTACTAATAAGCCAATGTACCAGGCACTGAAAAAGCATCCACTCTGAAGCCACAAATAGATATAAACTATATCAATAAGTATTAAAATAAATGATACACAAGCTCATTCACACGAGAACAAAAGCCGTCTCCAAGATCACCCTAACCCACTATACAGAGAACTTAGCCATAATACTATCTGGACCAAACTTAGAAGGAAGTTGATTAATCCCTGTCAATCTCAAAATCATTGATAATAATAAGATAATTTTCAATATTTAAAACTTATTTTTACTCTTTAAATTTTACATGTTTCACTTTTAGGATTGGGGTAAAAATTAAAGGTAATAAAACAAAATACATTCAGGGCAGTTGCCAATTGATGGAATAAAATAATCATACAAAAGCTCTAAAGGGTCTAGAATTGAGAAAAAAGTTTTTTTCGCATATTTCAAAATGTTCAATCCTTAACAGATATAGTTGTTCGACCACACCAATCATACTCTGTTTCCTTTCTTGTGAAAATTTAATCGCGTTTTTCACGAAACTGTCTTTTTGATAGGATAAACAGGTTTTCTAAATTTCTGCTGAACCGATTTAATCGAAATTTTTACATAGTCTTTTTATATGCTTTCCATCAGCATAAGCTATAGTCATTTCCAAATTCCAATTTTTACTATTTAAAAAAAAAATCAGAATATCAAAAAAAGTGTGAAAAATATATTTTCTTTCAAGCAGTCGTTATTTTGTGAAAAAACATTTTTTTAACTTGACCGTACATTATTGATTATTCTAGATTTACAACATACTTTTTTTTTTCTTCGGAATCTTGAAAGCCTAAAATCATGGGTATGATCAAGTGTCAATTGTTTGAGAGCTTTCACTTCATCACTCCTAAAACTAAAACTTTAACTATTTGTAATTTTTAATCTACCAAAATTTTAATCTACTCAAAACATTAATTAATAAATATTAACAAAAAAATGTAAAAATATTCGCTATATTATTCGCTCTTTCACAAAATGCATGAAATTCATGTCTATAGCCACAACCTCTTTTAAAACGACCACATGCCGTTAAAATTTCGATTGTAATTCAAAACTTTAGTTCTCATAAATTATGTCATCACTATATTAAACACGAACCAGAGACATTGTGTTGACCATCTTAAAAATATTTAATATATTCACCTACCCTCTTGCTCCATAAATTATTGTCCCTGTTGAAAATCACCGGCCGTCCTCGCAAACCCCGTATCCCATATAAAACGCGCAGTGAACTGTGTAAACCTATAAACGTTCGGACAATAAAAACAAGAAAACATGGTATAAATGAATTCATTGTTATACAAAAGTGTATCTAACAATAAATAATTGTAATTTTTCCGATCTCGATAACCAGGTAGATAACAGATCTAGATAAGGCGTTTATTTGTTGTTTACACGGGCGTTTAGTTATGCTAATTCCATTGCCGACAGTTGTTACGCGCCCGCCCCACGATCGAGCAATTGATTAACATAATTAACGTCGGACCGTCCGCACTTATTGTTAAAGGGAAGGTGAGCGTATTGAATGTACCGAAGCACATGTATTTATTTTGTTCTTTTCAAATTTATGAGATACGGTGACAATGCATGTGCGGTCGTTCGAGCTTTTGTTTGATTATTTACGGAGATGTCGAATTATTATTGTAAATCAACCGGGTGGATTAAATAATTCATTTTTTAAGGTTGTACATAATCAAATTATATGGTTGAAAATCAAGGCCATTTTCCGTTATACTAATTAACTTTATCTACTTCCCTTAGATTAAGTTAATAGCAATTGGAAAAAATCTTTTCAAGTTTTTTGAACATTCTGGCATAACTAGAAAAAATTGATGTATGTGTGTATTTGAATACAATTTGTCGTCCACGATTTCGTATTAACCAAATTGAATTATTCAAAAAACATTCGTTTGTTATTGATGGGACGACGCGCTAATTAGTTTCTGGCAAAGGTAGGTCGAGCCGTTTCAAAGATACGGGGCATATAGT
Organism: Ctenocephalides felis; assembly: GCF_003426905.1. Taxonomy (NCBI): domain Eukaryota; kingdom Metazoa; phylum Arthropoda; class Insecta; order Siphonaptera; family Pulicidae; genus Ctenocephalides; species Ctenocephalides felis. The sequence goes on along the minus strand of NW_020539726.1, from coordinate 11,967,414 downwards.
GCCAAAAATGGTAATTTAGTTGTTGAGGTGACGGAACAAAATATAATTAGAAGATACACGGTCAGAGACTGTGTGGTGGATATAGCAAAACATTCCAACCAAGCTCCAATAATTTTTGCCGAGTAGCCAAAGATATGTGATTGATGTCCATAATAAAACTAGTGGTGCATGGCATCGTGCCTTGGGGCAAATTACTGGAACTTCCCGTACCAAAAATTTATTTTTTTAATAAGATTAAATTTAAAAAAAAAATAGATTTTTGAGAAATTTTAAATTTTTGGCAAAAATGTACTTTTTTTGAAAAAAGTTATCCTAATTTTGAAATAATTTAGAAATTCTGAATTTTTTTTCAAAGCAATCGTACTCTTTTAAATGCATTGAAATAGAACGCTCCGTTTTCTTGAAAACTGATTTACCGTTTCTGGCACCTTTTGCCCCGTATCTTCGAAACGGCTAGATCTGCCTTTACCAAAAACTAATCAGCACTTCTCCTTATCAATAGGAATCAAATGTTTTTCGAATAATTGAAATCGGTTGAACCGTGTCCCGAAATCGTCGACGAAAATTTGTATCCGCACACTCACATACACATACATCCTTTTTCTCTAAGGTATGCCAAAATGTTCAGATTACTATAACTTACCCTACGGAAAGTTAATAAATCACGTTTTTAAACTAGATTGTTTAAATTTGATAGTTCGATAATGTGGACCTCAGAACTCAGTTCAATGTAAACATTTTCTTTCCTATCAAATTCAACTAGACGATCAAAGCGTTGAGTGCAAAAATACCAGAACAAAGTTTAGCAAACCAATAGGTTCTATACCGTTTTTAAGCCTTTATCGCCATGAACAACTTTGTGAGCTTTAGATGCCTTCACCTTTGCGCAGAAATAAAAACGCAAAATGTGACAAAAAAATTGATTTGGTTTTTCATCTTTCAATGAAAGCCAAATAAAAACTACGCAATGGATCAAACATTTTTTTTACTGAAGGACTGCTTACAATCCATCTACAATAGATATTTTACAATCGATACCTATAAATTAAATATAAACCATCTAAGCTGAAAACCGCAGTTTTCCGCCTACCTAATAATATGACTCTAATGTCCAGTAATCGCTCTTAGATAATAATATTTATTTATTTATACTGATATATGAAGTAACAGTTAAAGCTTCCGCCGTCCAGTCTTAAAGTTCTAAGTACAATACCATCCCCTGACACGGCCTGGTCTCAAGCAGTAAATATATTAGTTAATAGTAGCAAATAATATCGAAATAGTAAACCCTTACATGATTAAGCAGTATTAAACTAAACATCATCATTAATAGGATGTAATAACAATATATATCATATAGGCCATTATATAGGCTAACCGTTGGGTAGCCTTCTGACAAGCCAAAATTGTTCGATATTACTATATGACTTTAAATTAAAAAAAATACATAGATCAAATTAATACATAGATCAAATATGATCAATATACTGCAAATGTCAGTTGTCTTCTTCTGACAATAAATTTGGTTTTTATATCAGAAAAGGAATGGAAACCTAAAAAACCCATTAGCTACTCTAATGGAACTTCTACTCCATCCAATTCTTTTTCTAGAAGGCAACCAAAGTTTGGCAAATATATTTAAATAATTTTTTTATTAGAATTTGTCGAATACTGAATAGATATTAATTTTGAATTTGATGGAGAAATTCCGAAAAGGAGCTACGTTCACATTGACACATTCCCATTAGAGAATTTGATGTTATTATTATATATTATGAGTACGGGAAGTTCCAGTAATTTGCCTTAAAACACGATTACATGCACTACTAATTAACATTATAAATGCAACACTATAAAAATAGACTACGAATGAAAATATGTTGAAAATTTAACGAATGAACATATCTATATTTTTATGAATAAAACCCGTTTCATTAAAAAGTTGAGAAACATCGCCTTAATTATTTCCTTAACATATATTGCATATGTATAGATATAATATTATTAATATTAAAATTTAGGCTCTAAGTATATCTATATAATACAACCGAAATTAGAAGAATTAATTGAAACTGTATCGATAGGCGGTGATGTATTTAATGTACAAAATTAAAAAGTGAATCGATTATCCAAAAACAAAGAAAATCTGGTAAAAGTTAATCAATTATTTTTATAACTGAATAAAAAACAGTGCCACGAATGTAAGAAGAAACTCTGAAAGAATTCGAATGAATAGTAATTTAATAAAATACCTACTTTCAAATGCGAGAGCATTGTAAAATTATTTGTTTTGATATTATGGTTTCGTTAATATTAGTAATGTTTCCTTATAATAAATAATAGGGTTGCAGATAACTTTTTTTTAAAAAAAAGAATGCTTTTGTACGAGAATAATATAAACGACCCTCAAATTTTTATAGGAGTTGATTATGAACACGTCCAAACGATAGAAAGTGCTTTAAAAATAAGCGAAGTATAAAAAACAAATATAAATAATAATAGCATATTATTTTGAATATGATGTAATTATGTTCAATAAATTTGTAGTAGTGTTTAATTACCTTTTTTCAGTAAATTCAATTTAGTATCTAATAATCTTTAATTTTCTTACAAAAATCATCTGACAAAAAACTTATATTCTAAGGAAGTTTGTAGGTGTTACTATTAAATTCGATTTAGTCTAGTCATCGTCTGTAGAAAATTTGTTGATGTATTGGAGCACCTCCGCGTTTCATATTTACGCTTGACTTGGCAGCTTTGTATAATATTGTAATCAATGTTGTATGTAATTATCATGATAGTAAATGAGTGCTTTAGAAATAAAATAATAACATAAAAAAACAATGCCCATGTTAAACAGTCCGCGACGATTATGGGCAGAACCAAACTGGTAATGATGATAAATTGCAATGTTTACATTGATAAAAATCCACTCAAACATGATGTTTTCATTATAAATATCATTTATATTTATGAATTATTCATATCTTAATAAAATTCCACACAAAACGTGAAATACAATATAATAATAATAACACAAGTTTAAATAAACTAAGCACTGTGATTTGAGACAAAATTTAACTAACGATAAGTATAGATAGCACTTTGGTTTAAATAAACAATTTAATCAATGAAAATTAATATTTAGCAACTTTTAAAATTCTGACATTGAAATTTCTTTATCATTCCAGATTTTGATTCGTTTTTTTAATTAAAGCACAATTAAGATGGTCGTTAAGATTAAGACCATAAACTCTCTCACCATATAAAACTTAGTCAAAGTTGCATATCTTTGTAGTGTAAGTTATTTTCATTGACCAAAAATCAAAATTAAAAATTTTGGCATATCCTTACGTTTCAGAGTTTTCTGAATATTTTGGCATACCTTAAAAAAATGGATGTCTGTGAGTATGTGTGGATACAATTTTTTATCGACAAATTCGGGTGTGCGGAACAACCCATTTGAATAATTCAGAAAACAATCGATTCCTATTGATAAGGAAACGTGCTGATTAGTTTTTGGCAAAAGTTGGTCTAGCCGTATCGGAGATACAAAGCAAAGAGTGCGGAAATTAGAAATCGAGTTTTCTCCAGAACTTCCAAAAAACATTCAATTTGCAATGACGGGGGAAAGTGGTGATTCGATTTTGGAAACGGCAGGTCCAGCTGTTTCGGAGATACGGATCTAAGCGTGCAAAAAATGACAGTTTTTGAGAGAATTAAGAATCCGATTTGAATGATTGAATTTACTTTCTGCTTGTGTTGACAAAACGATTACTATTGGATGAAGTCTTTTTTATTGCATTTTTTTTTTTAATTTTTGAAGAATATTCTTTTGAATATCGAAAATAATTCGGACTTTAATTCCAATTTTAGCTAAAGTTCTGAACATCACTTACGTATTTCAAATGAATAATTTCAAATTTGCAATTTAGTTTATATTATTTTTATAAATTTTAGACAATGTCCTCCATTTTAAAATCGATAGATTAAGTTAAACAAACGTTGGCATCTATTTCATAAACTCTTATATTTTATCTATAAAATAATAATAATAAAAGTTACAGTATAATTCATTATACTCTATTTGAAAACATTTAATAATCTTCAAATATTTCATAACGATACGGAAAATTTCAGCAATTTGTCTTAAGGCGCGAGGCCTATACCACTAGTTAAAAATTTAATTACGTATAAACAGATCGATCAATCTTTACGAAAACCAAATAATCATGATTTGAACATTTTTTTCAAAAATTGATTTAGAACACCAGTCTCGAAAACATTGGTGATGAATTTAGTACCGTACTGCTAGTTAGAAGTAATAAATTTTACTATGTGGCTCTAGTTCTAGTTCATAATCACTATTTTATTTCCTGTGACAGATTCTAGAAAGATTTATTAGAATTCGAATAGCCGTTTGAGAGCAAATGAGTGACATTATACGTACAGAAGATTAGTTATTTAAAAAGTATAGTTAGTATAATGTATAGTTTTTGTTAATGTACATTTTTTTAAATTAAGTTATGCCAAATGACTTTAAATTAAAAAATAAAAAGTGAAAAATGTAAAACACTTCAAGGATTCAACATAATCTCACAAAAGAAAAATTTTAAATAAATTGGTATATGCAAAATCGAAGCTTCGGTCCTTTAAAGTTTTATTACATAAATTACATTTTATGTCAGAACAATAAAATTGAATTTAAATGCAGAATTGGAATACAAACAAAACCTGAAATAATTTTCTATTTATTCCCTTTAACTCTTAAAAAATTTCTATATTCGGAGTAATTTGTTCACAATGGCTATCGTTTTTCTCACACACAATTAAATCAAGTGAAACTTCAAATATATTTTTAATGCAAATTAGGTTACAATAAAACTGTCGAACAATCGAGAGGCTGATTGTGAGCAACAATGGTTTGCATTTTGTAAACGTAAACGAAACAGTGAATTCATTGTTCTAGTGACTTTGTTCTTGCTCTAGGTAGAGTATCCGGTTCGAAACGGAAGCAGGAACATAACCGATCCCACTTCCACGTTGCTTAAACGAAGCTAATTTTGAATGCACAATTAAACTATTCGACGTTTAATGATGTTTCCATGATAATGGAAAAGTATTTCAGTCAAATTGTTAGGGAAACATAATTCTCATCAGAAGACTTTCCGAAGGAGAAGCTTAAGCTTTTGTAAAAAAATCCGATCCACTATTTCACTTTTTCTCGACGTTTCATAATTATTAGGAGAAAAGTGAAAAATTTTCGTCAACGTTTTAGCAGAAAAATTAGACTCAATTGTAAAATTTCAAAAACTATTTGAAAGATATTATTTGGGGATCATGATGATTAGTTCCGGACACAGATCAGCCAAGCCGTTTCTTTGATGTCATTTTCATTCGATTAATTTAATTAATTATTTTATGACATTTTTTATGTTGATAGACATCATGGTCTAAAATAACATACTAAAATTTTACGGCGCTGCGGCAAGTAGTTTAACTTAGAAAATTCATTACATTTTGAAAAAAAATTTTCAAAATTTATGTCAAAAGTCGTTTTTGTGCAGTTATGAGTCAAAACTCGTATATCACAAATTTTAGAAGCCTTTTTTTAATCAGCGAAAAAATAAGTTTACAAAACTACTCTAGTTGTGTAAAAAATGTTGTCATTAATTTAAATAATTAAATAATACCAGGACTACGAACATGATATACGTAATCGTGCAGTTGAAAATTTCATCTTAAATCTCAATTTCGGTTGATTAGGTCAACACATTTCGGGAAGTTCTCGTCAAGATTTTTCTGAAATACAAGGTTTGCTTATTTATATTAGTAAATGAATTATATTCATTCCATACTAGTATTCAAGATGCCGGAAACTTGTTTTATGATGAGGTTTATGGATTTAAGTCAAAAGCCCGTTTACATTTTCTTCTATCAGTTTATCTTATTAATTTCTATTTGTATCTCGCATATGTAATACAAATCTGATAACTTTTACTTACATAAGAAAGAGCTAAGAATAAATTTTTCTCTTATAATTAATTCATTGTCTACATTTGTCTACAATTAGGGATTCTAGTTTTACAATTTAACATCCTCACTGTTTTTTTTTAAATTTTGACGAATTACGTTGACTTTCGCATTGACATTGGCCTGAATAAAGGAATAAGTCTGAACGCTTCAACTTATTTTCAATGTCTGATTCCTATTATAAAATAATTTAACCATGAGGGAATCAATTTTAAACTTGAAACTTATTTTCTCTAGTAGTATCTTTTAATTTGTTGTCACTAAAATGTTAGAGAATCAAGTGATCGTCCACACATCATAGTAAAATTATTAAAAACCCACAATTTCTGACCAATATTTTGCTATGGTACTGCTTATAAATAATATTTGATATAACTGTTTTTTGGACGGTCCAATTTTTTTTCTATTACTCTTATTATCTTATTTTTACTTTTTTATCATAACAAATATAATAATAATGAGTACCTTAGGAAAGATCTGTGAGCTGAGTTAAACTCCAACTCTATTCAGTAAAAAATTGTGTGAGAGGATTCCCATTGCCATTTCAAAATACAGCGCTAGAAATAGGTCATTTTCAAATGGAAACTTATTTTTGATCTGTTTTTTCAAGTGAAAATGGATATCGCTGCTGCACGATATCAGGTTGTTGGAGCGGGGGCTTGAACATCACAATTATATTCCTACTTTATTCTGTTTTCAATACTGCTCTTACTATTTTTCAGATTTAAAATTTGAAAATTTTATGCAGCTAATATTTAAAAGATTTTCATTATCAGAACAATCTAAAGACACCAGTTTATAAAACAAAACATTATTACGAGTGTTTTTTTTGCAAGTTATTTTAAATTGTATTACAGTTTTATATTTACTTAATATAATTTATTTATTGTATTGAGTCTAAACCTCAACAAGTGTGCCTACTTCTGCTTCAATATTTATCACTCTGAGTTAAATTATTGAAAAATCTAATTTGTTTTTGTGAAATTTAGTTTTTTAGAAATATAATCTGTAATTTGAATTTTTAAATAAATTTTTTATCGATAATTAATGGAAAATCTGAAAATGTTCTGTATAACAAATTGTTGGGCTGCGGTGAAGACTCTCGTAGAGAAAAAGTTTAATATTTTTTTGATAAATTTTGTTACTAGAATTTCTGTAATAGAGACGAGACTTAATATGATGCAACTAATGCCAAAAAATGACTATTTTCACTTGGAAAAATATTTTTATTTATATTTTTAAGTGAAAGTCGATGACGTGAGGCTGATAATTAAAATAAACTTTTCCAGCACGTTAAAATTAATCTTTAGATTCTAATATATGGAAGATACTGTATAATTGGTATAAAACGAACTAATTCATAATTATATTACCAACTTATTATGTTTATTTTTGTCTTCTTTAAAAATTTAATATATCTTTCCAGTGTCTGCCACGCAATTCTTAGCCAGATATCGGCAGCAACAGATCTATAAAAAGTCGGCGTTTACATTCCAAGAAAATCGCACTTATTTATTCGCATGTTATTTTTTAAATTCCTGCGATCGCGATTTTGTTTATTATCGATTATGGCAGATAGACGCCACGAGGACATTGCGATTCGATTGCAAATCGTTTAGTGAACAAAGAACCCATAAAAGGTATTTATGTGTAATGAATCGAATAACAAAATGAAATATGATGTCTCTACGTCAAAAATATTGTGGCGACCTGATGATACATTCGTAATGAATCTTTAGACGGAAGATTTATAATAACTTTTTAGCATAGAAGATTTATAATAACTTAGCTCCTTATTCCGACAAAGACAAAGTTTACAGAACGCATAAAATTAAATGGTAATAAAGTCTCCAGAAGAGGATGTGAAATATGATTATGTACTCTGCGTTTACTAAGTAGTTATCTTGTTTAAATGGTTTGGTTATTAATTTAAGCGCATTATTTATAACTTGAATGCAAAAATACACATATACATAAATAATATATAAATATTTGTGTGTGTGTGTTTTTAAATTAGCTAATATATTTCATGTATTTTAGAAAATTATTAGTATTATACAATAACGCACTAAAAAAATGCAATAGGGGTTTATTTTTCTGCAGTTAAAATTAATATAGTTTCAAATTTTATAAAATATCTATTGCATTCATATTTTCTGAATGTTGATGATATTTTAGTGACATTCCCAAAAAAACGTTTTTAAATTCAGGCCTAACGTTTTTAAGAGCCGGCTTTTTTGCGAAAATTATGGAATTCGAAAACCGGTTTTTAGTGGAAAAAAGTCGGTTTCACTGTATAAATGGAAAATGACAAATATAGCCAAATATAAAAGATAGATGAAAGCGTTTTGATTCTTAAAATCATATCGGTTCAATAGCATTTGATATCTTATCAGTTTGCAATGGCTCCCAAAAACGATTTGTTTATAATAATTTATATCTTTATACCAGTGTATGACTGGTATAACTCATGAAGAAGTAACTTCCTCTACTCAAACATAAAAAAGAGGTTTAAATCCTAGAAGCCACAAATAACAGGACAAAAACTTTAGAATTATTATATCAGGCTTTGAAAACAATTAAGCATAATTTGATCGCAAGTATGAGAATATATTCTATGTCAGGAAATTTTGTGAATAAACAAAGGACATGTCTAAGTAGCAATTTGATAGACGTTCTCGGTTTTTTGAAACAAAATATTTTATGAAACAAAAGAACAGTTAGAATGTTTAAAATTAATAAAATTTGCTCGGAACAGACAATACCCGAGTTCAGCTTAATTATTTTTAAAACTAAAATTGATATTAACAAGTGTGTATCCACATGAATCTAATATTTTTTTTAAATTTAATGAATGTTTTTTATTTAGAAATGTATTATTTTTATTTATTCGAAAACTTTACTTACACTATCATAAAAATATTTTCATTCTTATATGTAAAAATGATGCATGAAAAACAAATGATTATTTTCAAAATTAATTAATCAAGAAAAACTATTATTTTTTAGTTCTACAAATTAAAATTAAAATATTTTTGTTTACTATTCAAAAAATTGAACAATAAAGGAATTCACTCAAATACTGATCTAATCACGCTAAATTTGCGGATAAATTACAGAATATTCGAGCAAAAATTTATTTCATATATAAAATTCGAAAACCGGCAAAAACCGGTTTTTTAGTAAATTGAAAATTCGAAAATCGGTTTTCTGAAATGTCGGTTTTTGTATAAACCCTAGTTTCGATGCCAGTCGCAGTATCTGATACTGGTACCAATTCTTATCTCAATTAAATGTCGATATCAATTTTTTGATTATTATTTTTTTCTCTACATCCTTCCTCGGTTAGATTTATTCTTTAATTCAGCACAAGTTGATTTTTACGATCGACTTCTTTCTCACATAACTAGATTTTCTCTACATCATTTTTCATACACCATCATGATACAATTTAGGATTTATTAAAAAATATCAGAGAATTTTTTTGAAAACTAGCTGTAAGTGGAATTCTGTCTTAAGGCAATTAAGGCATCGTGCCTTAAGGCAAATTGCTGGAACTTCCCGTACCAAAAATTATTATTTTTTTAAAAACGATTGACATTTTTAAAAAAAAATTACTTCGAAAAAATAAGATTTTTGAGAAACTATAAATTAAACAAAAAATTACTTTTTTTTGAAAAAAATTTTTTTTCAAAAAAAAAATCTAATTTTTTTTTTTTTTTTTTTAAATTATTTTTGGAAAAATTAATGTTTTCTTTATTTTGGCATATTTTGGAAGATCTTTTTTCAAAGCAATCGTACTGCTTTAACTGCATAGCGACAAAATGTCAAAGCGCGTAAGCGCCGCGTCGCCGTCTAACGAATAAATATTGGTACGGAACCCATAGGAATGCAAACAAAATTTATACTTATTGTTAAAATCTCTATAAAATATCTGATAATTTGATGTGCATATGTCTAATGATCATTTTTGACGGCCAAATGGCATTTTTTTTTACTTTTTTCATTAGATCTCCGAAACCGCTAGACCTGCCTTTATGAAAATTTGGCTAATTCTTCATCTTGTCAATACAAGTAAAATGTTTTTTGACTTATTCAAATTGGACGCTCCGTTCTCTTAAAAACTGAGTTTTTGCCCCGTATCTTCGGAACGGCTAGACCTGCCTTCGCCAAAAACTAATCAGCACGTCTCCTTATCAATACGAATCGAATGTTTTTTGAATTATTCAAATCGGTTGATCCGTGTTCCCGAAATCGTCGACGAAAATTTGTATCCGCACATACATACACACACGCACATACATACATACATACACACACACACACACACACACACACACACATACATCCATTTTTTCTAAGGTATGCCAAAATGTTCCTAAACCTCTGAAACGCAAAGATATATAAAAATTTTCATTTTAGATTTTTTTGCGATTACTATAACTATCCCTACGGGAAGTTAATAAGTTTCTATAAGACAGAGTGAGCGGATCTGGTACTTTCCTTGTATAAATTTAACAGAATGCATGGCATTTTAAGTCTAAGGATAGGTTTTTTCAAGTTTCAATTAAGGAGGCTAAACAAAATAACACAACTTACAAGGAAATCCTCAGGTTTACTCTTCTGGGATTTTGATAAAATTTTGCGTGAGTCGATAATCTGAATAGTTCGGAATATTATATGCCTATAAGAAATGATTCAATTATAAAAATTAATTGAAGTTTTGATGACTGACAGCAATACAAATGTCTACAGTGTTTTGTATCTTGGTAGCCCTATCAGTTAAATTTGTTCTATATATCAGAACTTGACTTGTTCTTTTCCAGAAAGCAGTTCACCAATTGGCTGTGCCTATTTGATAAGTTATTAAAATTTTGTTACATATACTGAAGATTTTGTTTATTGATGCTATAACGCCGTTGAGAAGTTAATTTCTCTGGGAAACATATTGCTATCTATTGTAAGGGGTATGCACCCATTCGTATAATTAAATATTATAAATAACTAACAGTCAAAATATAATGAGTTAAGGATAAGTTATTATGCACTCCGTTAGTGAATCATTTGCCGCAACAATGTACGATCAAAATATCCTTGGCCAAGTCTCGTACGAGTGCGATTAAATTCCTTCTAACCCACAAAATACGTAAATTCAGTTATCTATTGTTAATACATTATTATCTGTCACCCACAAGTCACCCTTAAATGCGAAAATTTATAAGCTTGCAAATGACGCATTCATTGTTCAGTCGGTAGTTGGTAGTTAATTAGATTTGATGTTTAGTTAGTCATACTCAGATATTAAGTTGTTCAAGTCATTTATATGTAAAATGTACCAGAAATAACGAAATAAATAAATATATCAAAGATCTTGGTTTGCTTATACTGTTCAGTCTCCACAGATTGGTAACAGTTTTGTTAGTAGCAGAAAGAATCTATATATTGTTTAACATTATCGGTGAAATCTTCAAGTTTTTTGAGGTGTCATTGGTGATTTCTACACTATATATTCTGGCTGATTTCATCAGCTTGTTCAAGGCAGGTATTAAACCTGGCACTTCTCATTAAAACCCCATAGTTGTGACCAATAACCCACGGCAAAACCCAGATAATTTTGGAGTTAATTTAGTATCTAACAAAACAACAATTGCCATCTATTCTAATGCAGAATGAATACAGAAGATATTTTCCATCTATGTCCTCCTTGTTTACTTCCACAAATTTAACTTCGATGTAGCTTATCATATATCAACAGCTTGAAATTAAATAACTACCGGTCAAAAGAAGCAGAATCTTAACCAGCGAGTTATAATCATTCGAGATAATAATTTATAAATTTGTAACCGATAGCATAAGAATCTTATGACACCGAGAGATATCTGTTAGCATTGTCTTTAGTATTTATTGGCGAGCAGCAATCATCAACATTATAAATCTTTCGAGCATTCCAATTCTTGGTTTAAGTTCGGTTCGTTTTGTTTTAATTTCATCCAACACGGGATTTTGCAGCTATATCGATGTTTATAGATCGCGGTTGGTGCGCTATTCGATAGGACGCCGTGCGGCGCTGCGTTCAGATCTGACGCGAGATTGCAGCATCAGATTAACTACATATGCAGTATTTATCATACAGGAGACAGCGTGATGGCATTTCAGGACCTGCCACAACCAGGGCCGGATGCTCCTTTTTACTCACAATCTAGTAAAATAATATTACGCGAGGAGGTAATAAAGATAAAACTAGTGGTGCATGGCTTTAAAGCAAATTTCATGAACTTTCCGAACAGAAAATTATCTGTTTTCTAAAATTTTCTGCGTTTCCTCAAAAACTGTAGGCACCTTTCGCACCGTATTTACAAAACGGCTGTACCTGCCTTTGCCAAAAACTAACCAGCACGTCTTCCCATCGATAGAAATCGAATGTTTTTTAACTTTCCGTAGGGTAAGTTGTAGTAATCGCAAAAAATCAAAAATTATTTTTTTTATATATCTTTACGTTTCAGAGGTTTCGGAACATTTTGGCATACCTTAGAAAAAATGAATGAATGTTCGTGCGTGTATGTGTTCGAATACATAATTTCGTCGACAATTTCGGAGGATACGGTGCAACCGATTTGAATGATTCAAAAAGCGTTAGATTCTTGTTGACAAGGAAACCAGCTAATTAGTTTTTGGACAAGGCAGGTGCATCCAATTCGAAGATATGTTGACTCAGTTTTTAAAAGAAGGAGGCATCCGATTTTAATAATACAGTAAGCATTTTATTCGTATTGACAGACAAAGTGAAGAACAAAAAGAATTCTTAGGAAGGCAGATCTAGCGGTTTCGGAGATCGAGTAGAAAAAGTAAAAAACATACGCCATGTGGCGGTTAAAATTAAGATTAAAGAGATTAAAGAGAGAGTATAAATTTTGTTCACATTTCTATGGGTTCTGTAACATTGATTAATTTCAAACGTAAGTTCAAACTTTCCAAAATATTTTAAAATACTATTTTTTCAAGTCTTTTTTTTTCAAAAAAGTGTATTTTTTTTCAAAAATTTCAAAACTCTTCAAAATCCAATTTTGTTTAAGTTAAAAAAAATCTTTAAAAAATATATATTTTTGGTAGGCAAAGTTCCAGCAATTTGCTTTAATTTTAACACCACCAGCCGAATCACTCAAATCGGTTGATCCGTGCTCTCGTAAAAATTGGCGAAAAATCTGCACATATACACACAAACACATCAGTTTTTTTTCCAAAATGTTTAGAAGTCTTTGAAATGTAGGTATAAAATAATTAAATTGCTTTGAAACGCAGGTAAATAATACGCAAAAAATATTTTTGATTACTTTGCGATTACTTTAACTTACCATACGGGAAATAAAATAAACGCTCTCGTATGGCTTGATTGATTGCCCGAAGGAAAAGTTTGTTTTCACGTAAAAATCCGATTTTACGTTTTCTCGACGTTTCAAGTCATTATGAATCGAATGGGACCAAATTTGAAAATAAAATGTTAGCTTGTTTTTGGCATTTCGTCAACGTTTTCTCAATATCATTCGTTGCATGTAGATAAGAACTAGGTTTCGTTGGTCAGTTTTGCTCGAAAATCAGATAAGCAGTTTCTTTAAAATTGGCAGAAAAATATATAAAAAAATTATTCGTTCACTTTTCAGCCCACAGTTTTGAATCGATTTCAAAAGTCAAAAACTTTTGAAATATATTAGTTGATTAATTGGCATCGCGTCGATTGGTTTTTGGTGAAGATCAACCGGGTCGTTTCTTCGTAATATAATGTTAGAAAAAAAATTGGATGATTTTGATAAAACTTTGAGCAAAGATAGATTTCGTGTTCTGAAATAACATTTTAAAATATTATAGGCCTAAATACCGCAATAACAGTATTTGAATTTTTGAAATCGATTTAAAATTGTGGTCAAAAACGTAGACGGAAAATTTTCAGTAAATAATTGTAGATTATACTTGTAGATACTAGTTACAAATATAAGCATTGTAAAAACTGCTCGAAACACTTATCTTAAGCTTTTTGATCCATATTTAGCTAATTTCATTTAATATTTTCCATTCGTCCCATATGAATTATTTGTATAACTTGTCGTGAAAATAAATTTGCATAATGCTCCCACATTTTCTCTAACAGTCACGTACGGCACATAAGCACATGTATGAAATGTACGTTTGCAAAAAACTTCATATAAACTTTACACGAGCGATCAAAATTAAAATCTCAAATATCAAATCCTTCGAACTCTTCATAATACTTATTGTTAGACCCACATACATAGACTACAGAAAAAGCGGCAATTTTCAGTTTTGAGCTTCGAGTAAAACTTTTTGATAAATCACAGATGAATTTAGTTTGTTCGAACTCTTTTCGGATAATGCATGGAAAAGTTTTAAGTGATTGAATTTATTTTCGCCGACACATAAATTTTCATATTAGGATGTGTACGCCATTATATGCCGTGAATCATATGAGAAGGATAACACGTTGCGAGTTATAACTAGATTGAAAAAAGACAACCAAACATTCATAAATTATATACTGAGGGTAATATTTATTTATCCCATGAAACTTGTTATTTTACATATTTTAATACCTGTCTCGGGCAAACTGATGTCAAGCAGTAGTAACATCGATTTTTACTTAAAAATATGAATAGCAATGTTTCCAATTGCAATAGCCATTGACCGGAACTGCTGTAAAAATGAAAAAATTCATAACTATTACAAAAATTGTGAAAAAAAATTCACGTAGAGATAGGACAACTGTTAGGGTCGTCATCTGAAAAATCCACCTAGTTGGTTCAGTCAAATTATTACAACATCTTGTATGATACTTAAGTTCTGATCACTGATTGTATAATAATAATAATTTGAATTTTTAATTTTGTTCATGCTAATATTTGTTTCCAGAATTAAACAGTTAGTTGCTCCAGGATGTCACCACTTGTCATATTGGTTAATTTTGTTTTCTTTAACTAAAAGTGAAATTGTTCTGCCATGTTTACATACAACTTAATTGAAATTAAAAAGTTGATAAACGTAGGCGTACATGGTTATAAGCTAATAGGGCAATTTTCCAAGGAATCACATATAAGTTTTACCCATTACTATGCTAGAATTATCAGTAAAGTGATTTCTTAACTTCCTGCAAGGTAAGAGTAATAGCAAAAAAATGAGTTTTTTGCATTTATTTATTTTTCAAGAGCTCCTGACCACATTAGAAACAAAATATGTATGTGTGTATGTGTAAAATGTGTTTTGTATGGATAAAATTTTTCGTCCATGATTTCGAGAGCGGGAATCAACCGTTTTGAATTATTCTAAAAACATTCTTATTCAATTCATTCCTTATTAAGGATAGACGTATCAATTAATTTTTAGCAAAGGCATGTTTAGTTAGTTCGGAGATACGACACAAAAAATACAATAAATGGAAATTAGTATTATGGCAGGCAGGTGAACAGGTAGAGAGGAAAACAGAGATGTAGACAGGTAAACAGGTAGACAGTAGGCAGGTTGACAACTTAGACAGGTAGAACTTAAACAAGTGAACTTTTAGGCAGTCAGATCATATACAAATATGCAAATAAAATCGATTATTTTCACACATAGGAAAGTTCGTGCAACTTGCCTTTGAGCAAAATACCACTAACCCTCTCAATTTGTTTTTCTTTATATTTGAAAGTGAGTTTTGATTAAAATGTATATTAAAAAATACGCAAAACTCTTTTAAAGCGATTTTATAAACAATTTGATGTCATAAAGTAATACAAATTCTCATCAATTTATAAGATAAACACTTTGATATAATGAAGTATTATTATATTTCGCTTCGGGATTTATTTGAAACTTTTTACTCTATTTGCCCATTTTTCCCTATCAAATTTTTATTAATATTTACAATTTTTTTAACTAAATGCATATGACTAATATTTTACTATTCATTCTAATCCAAATGTTTAGAGTCCCCAGATAATGTCCAAAGACCATAAACAATGCAAACAGCAGTATATTACGCTGTACAAAGTTGAGAAAACGGAGACACTGTGTATGTAATAAAGTTAATATTGCATGCAGGAACAATATTAAAAATGTCTACTAGAGAATTTTATTATTAAATGTATAATATATAGTAGTCGCTATATATTTTTGTTTACTTTATTTGAAACGTCCTCCGACTTCAGCAAAGGATTATTCAAATAGCGTTATATTGAATTCACTATCATGTGCGGCGGCATACACATATTTTGAATCATGTAAATGCGGATATCTAAATAATAACGCCAAGTTGGCAAAATGGTTCAAGGGCAGAAATTATAGTTTTTAACCTTTGGTTTTATTCTAAAATAAAAAATTATCTAGTTATGTGTGGCCTTAAGACAAGTTACACGAACTTCATGATATGTGAAAAAAAATAGATATATTCACAAATTGAGATTTATAAACTATTAAAATTGTGTCAAATTAATTTTGAAACTTTAACATGGCTCATTATTTCAAACTTCAAGTATATTTTATAATTAACTCACTTTTTGTAAGCCTATAATATTTTAGGATGTATACATCCTAATCCATTAGTATTCATGGCCTTTGAGATCAAGTGAATTTTGTACTAAGATACAATACTAAGCAAATTTTTATTTATTACGAAGAAATGGTTCAGCCAAACTTTACCAAAAACTAATCAACACAGATTTAGGGTAGAAGAGACTGGCTACGGCTGTGCCACTTTTTTGATCAGCAATAATTTTGTTAATTCATCTGTTAGCTTAAAATAAAGTAAATCAAATGGTAATTTGAACCTTGGCCTACGTGGAAAAGCTAAATTATTGTCCTTAAATACAAAGAATTAGTCAAAATTAAATAAAATAAGAAAAGTGCGAGTAACCAAACCGTCCACACCCACAAGACGTTTGAAACAGGCATATAAATATTGGTTGAAAACAATTGCTATTAAGAACAAAATTGCTTATAACAATTTTTATTCTTAGAATTATGTAAAACAACAAATCATAATTATTTAAACAATGCTTATGAATATAATATGAAAATATATAATAAAACATAACATTTTAAATACTTTGCAAAATGTTTTGTTTTTTTGTATTGAATTTTCCTTTGCCATTCTCTTTCATATTTTGACTTTAGTTAGATTTTTCTTCAGCTAATTTAAAGTTTACCCAAAAAGGACAACAAATACTTGCCACAACATATAGAAATAGTCAAAACTATTATAAATGATACACTTCAATATGTTTTTTGTTATAGAGTTTACTTGAAAAATATAAATTCGAAATCGCATTGATCAGTTTTTAGTGAAAGTTTTTGAAATTACAAAACCGCTGCAGGTTTTTTGGTCAAAACGTTGACAAAACTTTTGTTCATATTCACATTGATTATAAATAAAATGCTAGGTTAATCTTTGCGCAGAACTAGCGAATGTGAGTCTTCATCGAGTTCATAAGATGTTTTTAAAGTGTTGAAATCGGTACAGCTGTTTTTGAGATGACCTTGACCAAAATTCAGATTTGGCTTCCCAAACATATATAGTTTTTAAACTGTTTGTGTATGACGATTCGATATGACTAGAAATCTCTAGAAAAGAATATTAGCGAATCGGATTTTCACAACTTATTCTTTCAGGAAGTTCATAAAATGCAATAAAAGTAATAATATTGAAAAATATTTTTACAAAGATAAGCTATTCAACTTAAATTAGTGGCTTACATTATTTTGATTGGCAATAAAACTATGCAAATAATAAAAAATTAGTGACTAATAAAACTGAAAAAAATCGGTAAAAATCAAATATAAAATTTTTGTATAGAGTTTATCAAAAAGTTTCGATTCCGTAAGCTGATACAATGAAATTCAAATTTTTTTATATAGAGTTCTCAAGAGTTCTATGCGAAAACAATTTAATAACTAGTGGGGTGCATGACATCGTGCCTTAAGGCAAATTGCTAGAACTTCCCGTACTGTAATTAAAAATCTTGTACACATTATTAAAATCTCTATAAAATATCTGATTCGATGTGCATATGTCGAATAAATATTGTATATCATTGACAGTCGATTGACGTCAAATGATATTTTTCTAACTTATTTTTATTGAGAGTCTATAGCCGCTAGACCTGCCTTCCCAAAAACTTAAACAGTTCATCTTGTCAATACAAGTAAAATGTTTTTTTGAATTATTAAAATCGGACGCTCCATTCTCTTAAAGACTGAGTTACCGTTTTTGGCACTTTTTACCCAGTATCTTCGGAACAGCTAGGCTTACCTTTGCGAAAAACTAATTAGCAAGTCTCCTTATTAATACGAATCGAATGTTTTTTGAATTATTCAAATTGGTTGATCAGTGTTCCCGAAATAGTCGACGAAAATTTGTATTCCGCATACACACACACATACATCCATTTTTTCGAAGGTATGCCAAAATATTCAGAAACCTTTGAAACGTATGCCAAAATATTCAGAAACCTTTGAAACGTAAAGATATATAAAAAATTTCATTTCTGATTTTTTTTGCGATTACTGTAACTTACCCTACTGGAAGTTGATAATCAATTAAATGTGAAATATTGTTTGTGACAAGAAAAATTTTAAATTTTGTGGCTCAAGTGATTCTAATTCTCATTTCTACATACCTATTTCATTTTAATCATGTTGTATCTTAATACATATTACGATTATAATACGTCTTTTTATAAGAAAATCTTTTTCATTATGGTTTTACATTTTGTTTCGTATTTAAATATGAGACATATGTGCCAGTGACAGTTTTAATATATGGGTAGCCGGAAGCACAATTACATTTACGGATTGAGTCGAAATTAAATTTTGAGACTTCCATATAGCAATTTTCATCAGAACGATTATTTAGCTTACATTGTGTTATTACCATACTGGGGGATTTACACGTTTTATATCCTTTAAACATTTCTTATACAGTGCTATTTCGACTTATTTTTAAGGTACAAAGTAAAGAAATGAGAAACGTAATCCTATTGTTGTGCATAATTCATCACGTCGCTATATCGGTCCATTATGAGAGAAAGATTTTTTCACATTAATCATTGATGTAATATGGTTAAATGTTTCAGAAAAATAAGAGATCAAAAACGAAATCTAATAATATTGTAAAAAAGATTAATCAACAGTGGCCGGCGACAATTTCAAAATTTTTAAAAAAATATTTAAATGTATAGAGTAATAAGTTAAATTATGAAAATTAAATTTTACTTTTTAACTTCCCGAAGGAGAAATAAAAACAATCCGATTTGCCAATTTTATGTTTTATCGACGTTTCAAGAATTCTGAATCGAATGAGGCCAAATTTAGAAAAAGTATGTGTGTATGTATATGTGTGTGTGATCAGATTTATTTACCGTAAATCGACGTTCTCTCAAAAATTGCTAGTCTGATTTCAAAAATTTAAAAGACATTCGATGTATCTCGATGAGGAATGTCGTTTGTAAGTTTTGTGCTACTATCGGCCGAACCGTTCCTTTGTAAATCGCAAAATATTGAACTTTTATTGTCCACGTTTTAGCCCGTAATTCTAAATCGATTTTAAAAATTCAAAAACCGTTCGAAAGATATTGGTTGGGAGTCGACTTGATTAGTTTTAGGTAAAGATCGACCGGGGCGTTTTCTTGTAATAAAGTGCGATTTTTTTGACAACTTTCATGATTTTTTTGTCGGTAGATATCATAGTCTTATTGATCATACTAAAATATTAAGGCCCTACGATAACTCGTTTAACTTTAAAAATTCGTCAAACTTTGTAAAAATTAGTATAGTTTTTGGCATTTGTCAAAATTGACCTTTGATCGACGTTTTCTCAATATCGCCTAAATCAATTTCAGAAATTTAAAAGCCATTTGATGTATCTTAATAAGGACTATATATATGAGGAGCCATTTCTTTGTTATTAGAAAAAAACGTTCAAAATCTGTTCGAAAGATATTAGTAGGTGAAAATCGACCGAGCCATTGGAAAAAAAATTTTAACCGATTTTTATGGAACTTTTTTTGCGATATATATCATGGTCTTATAGAACCTACTGAAATATTACGGCCTTACGACAAGAAGTTTAATTTTCAAAATTCATCAAAGTTTGAGAAAATGAGTAGTTTTTTTTTTGACGTTTGTTAAAATTAAAACTAGGCGATTTACTTGGTATAACAATAGAGTACTTGGTCTTGATGAACATACTAAAACATTAAAGTCCTACAGAAATTGGTTCAATTATAAACATTATTGATTTTTGAGAATTTTCTTTTAGAAAATGCTCCGAGTAAACGTGTTCGTTCGTTTTCAATTATGTGTAATAAATCCATAAATTCATTTATTTTTTATTGATTAAGTCGACTATTTATACATATCGGGAAGTTCATGTAACTTGCCTCAAGGCAAAATACCAATATCAACTAGTAATACATTTTTGTTATTAAATCATAGTAGAATAGCTTATAGAAGTGTATGTAATTATATGTAATATGCAGAATAGATTATAGAATTGCTGTTTATTAATTAATAAATAAAATATTCACGTTCAAATGATTATGAAGTTTTGTGTTATATTTTTGGCAATAAAAATCGTTATTTGTAACACCAGGTGTTTACACCTTTTGCCCTTAACCTATGTTTTTGCTTGTAAAATTGTATTTAACTCTACAAAAATTTTAAATCTGGCGTAACAAATAAATACAAAAGCCTATCTATACACCATTGAAATTGTAAAATCCTATAAATATGCTTTCATTTTGTTTATTTATTTATGAACGAAATATGCAAAAATCTCACTATAAATCAACACATGTAAAATAGATAGATTCGAAAATCGAGATACGTCAAATTAAACGTACATATATTCTCATATAACATTGTCGAGGCGAGTCGAGGTGTTTTGAATAGCGTAACGAACCCCTACGCACTAGAGGATTCCAATCAGAGAAGGGTTAATGCGGAGCTAACGATGCGAGTTGTAATTAACAATATCATACATTTCATACTACATACAGAGGGATTGATTATCATACTATGGTAATGAGTTACAGAACACAAATTACATCAGTTTCGTTATAATACGAGGGCTGAAGGATGATATATAACTATCAATGCATAATTTAGAATTGTTCACGATTTTATACAATAATGGATGGTAAGTTCTAAGGTTTAGATTTGCTTGACGATTTTTATAGATCAGTAAACGGCAATCAGAACTAGGAAGTAAAACTAAAACTTAGAGCCGGTATCCTGGGGTTCTCAGCGTCCGTATGCCATTTTTTCTTTTTAGCACCCCCCCCCATTATTTTACCTGTTGTAACAGTTTATTATTAAAACTATATATACATTTAGGTTTTTTTTTTAATACTGCTTCTGGATTTAGTATACAAAAAATTAGATATAGTCTAAAAGCGCATAAAATACATATATTGAATTTAACCCTTTCTACTCGGATGGCGGCGGGATCAAATTGTTGTTCTTCCATCGTTGTCGCACTACCGACGAACTATTTTTGAATAATTATTTTTAATCTAAACTTTATAGAACATCGAAAAATTTCTCAATATTTTTCAACAAATATTTTCGACGTATGTGTGATATTGTTATTTGGGTTTTTGAACATTTTACTTATTCATTTTGAGAATTTTATGCAATTTATCCTCTTGCAAATCATAGAGAGTAAATAAATTTTAGCCTTTCGTTAATACACATAACACTGGTACTTCAAGTTAGATTATTTTAATTCAAATTTTCAATAATTAAAATATGCAAATTGCATCATAAACTTCTTCTGATAATTGAAATCGTAAGATTGTTGTTTTACAGTTAAATTTTCAACGTACTGCAACAACATTGTCCAAAAATTTGTAACAAATGCAAAGAAATTATATATTTAAAAAACTATATTATAAATTTCATATCCGAATCTTGTGTTGACGCCCCTTAAGGAGTGCGCCAGCATTTTTTGCATGCATCGCGATCAAGGTAGAAATCGGCCTTGGTTACTCAAATAAGTAATTCATTCACTAATACCCGATAATTTGATAAAATTAAATAAAAGGAAAATGTTACAATAAACAATTTATGAAGTTTGAATATTATATATTTTTGTTATTTTTTGAACATCAATTAAAACTTAAGAGTCCTATAAGCTGTTGGGCTAATTTTATAAAATACAGCGTCGGTTTTACAGATGGGAACCAAACAGTTGTCTCAATTCTATGTGGTATATTTTATTATCACAATTTCTGTAATGTGGCGAATATTTTTTTGATTGCATCAATGCCAGATGAAGGTTACTTTCAATTGGTGATATACTGGCATCTGAATTTTTAAATGGAAATCGACTACTCTTTGACATCTGGCTCCTAGCGGGATCGAACCCGGGACCTCTGATCTAGGTCCAGTTGCTCTAGCCTTACCCACAAGTGAGCCCAGAATATTATGTCAGGATTTTCTTGTTCATCTTTCTAAATGTGGTTTTAAAAAATCAAGCAACTCTATCATTCGGATGATTTTCTGATAGCAAAGTTCTTCTGATTGTGATGTACATTGCTAAATATTTCATTCAGTCTAAAGTAAAATGTAAGGTTTTCTTGCTGATGAACCAAGAAACATTCTCATTTTGAGAATTTTAGACTGGATACGCTTTCATCAAAACAGTATTCGATTGCTGGTACAACTCCACCACTTGCTTCAATCCTACATGTCTATATTTATTGCATCACTACTTTATATATTAACATTTATTATCAAGTAATAGTTTTAAATTATATCCTAAAAGCCAATATAGCCTAGCAGGTAGATTTCTTGTACCCTTTATATTTGATGATTGACATAATAAAAAGACATAAATAGACCTGAAGAATGATTTCTTCAGGTCTATTTATGTCTAAGTATCTAAGACAATTATTACTAGATAACGTCCGACCATAAAAATGCACTTTTGGACATATTGTCTTATTGAACAAAATTTTCAATTTGACAAGTACAGTTTTGCCACTCTACATCACAGTGTTCGAATGAGTTAAACAGTTACATGAGTTAAATGAGTTAAAAAAGTTACAAGTATAAAATCATCATCACTACTATATTGTGCACAAATGAGTGATGATTATAGGACTAAAAACCAATACTTTTTCCATATTATTTGAAGTCACCAATTATCTAATTGACAGATATCGGTTTCATGTTACCATTCTTTAAAAATTTTCTAATCGCAATTTATGTCATAATTTACATCTATCTGAGGATAATAATAGAGCTATAAACTTCCATGAATAAATCCTTTATTTGAAGTATTGGACACGTCATTAGATATCTCAATAAATTTTTTATAACTATTGTGAAAGAAATTGTGTTTCATCTGCAGTCAATATTTATATTTTACTTATTTTTGATGTTCAATCTTTATGAGTTATTTTTTGAGATATACACCTACAATTACATTACAATTATTAGACTGTTCAGATTTGATAACCAGATCATTTGTATACAAGATCTTGAAAAAATATCAAGGCAAATATTCATAATATTATTTTTCATTCATAGGAGTACCTAAATATGATAGATAGTACAGCTCTAGGGCAGAGGTTAAGCTCTAATTAGATTCAGGAAAGAATAGTGTGAGAGATTTTCCATTGCCATTTCACATCGCAGTGCTGAAAATAAGCTATTTTTAATTGGAACATATTTTGGATCTATACTTTTAAGAGATAATGGATATTGCTGCTGCACCCACACATATCTAGCTACTACATACGTGATTTTCATCATGGATAAAGTGTGCATTATTACCTCAGATATTAAATGGTAAATTGTAAGCGATTTCGATATTTAGAAAATTGTACAATGAACGATAAGAACAAATCGTAGTAAAGGACATTTATAATTTATGTTATCCATTTAAAATTAATAAATTCAACAAACTTCTCAGTGTCAAGAACCGAATATTCTAAGTCAATATTTTTGTCGCAGCAATATATCAAAAGCATCTCAATACATTTATGACTACCCAGACAAAATGTTAATTCACGGAGCACAATGAGATATTATGTTCGTTAGTGCATTAGGGAGAACATAAATCTTAATAAAACGAAGGCTAAAATAAAGAGCGACGTAAATTTATGCAGAAACTGCTGTTATTAAAAATACAGGGCCTCCCTCGATATTTAATAAAATGCTAATTTTACTGCCCGACGAATACTAATACAGGCGAAATGTACGCAGACATCATTTTCTAATGCGCCAGAAGCATATGTTTTTAAGTTAAGAGCGATTTTTTGAAACTTATGCTCATTTAGCAAGATAAATAAATTATAGCACGGACTCAAACTTATGTTCATTTAACAGAATAAATAAATTATAGTACGCACTATAGATGTTTTTACGTTATTTATGAATTTGCCCATTTCAGTATCAATAAAATATTTTGCTAATGGTACGAAATGCCTACAATTGATATTTGATAGAATTTCCTCCTATTTCTCCTATTTTTTTTTCAAAATTATTTCAGATTTTCCTTTCTAAGTTTTTCATTATTATAATAATTTTTATACTTTCTTCTGTTCTTAATACTCATGCTTATTTTGAATACCGAACATGTTATTATCATACCTTAAACTAGCTGTAAGTGGAATTCTGTCTTAAGGCAATTAAGGCATCGTGCCTTAAGGCAAATTGCTGGAACTTCGTGTACCAAAAATTATTATTTTTTTAAAAACGATTAACATTTTTGAAAAAATTTTACTTCGAAAAAATAAGATTTGTGAGAAACTATAAATTAGACAAAAAATTACTTTTTTTTGAAAAAAAAATTTCTTTAAAAAAAATTTTTTTTTTAATTTTTTTTTTTGAAAAAAAAATGTTTTCTTTATTTTGATATATTTTGCAAGATCTAAACTTTTTTTCAAAGTAATCGTACTGCTTTAACTGCATAAAGAAGAAATATCAAAGCGCGTAAGCGCCGCGTCGCCGTCAAACGCGTAAACATTGGTACGGAACCCATAGGAATGTTAACCAAATTTATACTTATTGTTAAAATCTCTATAAAATATCTGATAATTTGATGTGCATATGTCTAATGATCATTTTTGACCGCCAAATGGCATTTTTTTTTACTTTTTTCATTAGATCTCCGAAACCGCTAGACCTGCCTTTATGAAAATTTGATCGGTTCTTCACCTTGTCAATACAAGTAAAATGTTTTTTGAATTATCAAAATCGGACGATCCATTCTCTTAAAAACTGAGTTACCGTTTTCGGCACTTTTTGCCCCGTATCTTCAGAACGGCTAGACCTGCCTTCGCCAAAAACTAATCAGCACGTCTCCATATTAATACGAATCGAATGTTTTTTGAATTATTCAAATCGGTTGATCGGTGTTCCCGAAATC
This sequence comes from Ctenocephalides felis, assembly GCF_003426905.1. Lineage (NCBI taxonomy): Eukaryota > Metazoa > Arthropoda > Insecta > Siphonaptera > Pulicidae > Ctenocephalides > Ctenocephalides felis. Next base: position 11,941,964 of record NW_020539726.1, on the reverse strand, counting down.
GTCGACAAAAATTTGTATCGGCACATACATACACACACACGCACACACACACACACACACACATACATCCATTTTTTCTAAGGTATGCCAAAATATTCAGAAACCTTTGAAACGTCGAGAAATGCAAAAATTTTCATTTTCGATTTTTTTGCGATTACTATAACTTGCCCTACGGGAAGTTAACAAACTGTTACATTATTCATTTATTTCAAATGATTACCACGCAAAGTAATATTATCATGAGCATATTTTTTTCAAGTTATTCATTTAATTAGGATAATTTATTTTTTGCAATGAATAATTCTAATCCTCTATCCTAAATATATGAAGTGAAAATAAACTATTGAACAAATTTCATTATTACTTTACATTTATTACTTATTACATTTTTCAAATAATTTTTGATAATATAATTCCAGCATTATTAACTTCCCGAAGGAGAAGTTTATGTTTTCATCAAAAAATCCGATTCGCTAATTTTATGTTTTCTCGACGTTTCAAGCCATTCTGAATCGAATGAGATCAAATTTGGAAAAAGTATGTGTGTGTGTGTGTGTGTGTGTGTGTGTGTGTGTGTGTGTGTGTGCGTGTGCACCAACAGATTTTTTGCCGTAAATCGCCGTTTTCTCAAAAACGGCTGGACCGATTTCAAAAATTTAAAAGCCATTCGATGTATCTCGATGAGGACTATTGTTTGTCAGTTTTGTGCGACGATCGGCCGAGCCGTTTCTTCGTAAATAGCAGAGAAGTGAAAAGTCTTTCGTCCACGTTTTAGCCCGCAGTTATGAATCGATTTTGAAAATTCAAAAACCGTTCGAAAGATATTGGTTGGGAATCGTGCTGATTAGTTTTTGGTAGAGATCGGCCGGGCCGTTTTCTTGTAATAAAGTTTTTAAAAAAAAAATTTCGACGATTTTTATGATTATTATTTTGACGGTAGATACCATAGTCTTCTAGATCATACTAAAATATTACGGCCCTACGACAACAGGTTCAGCTTTAAAAATTCGTCAAAGTTTGCAAAAATTGGTATTGTTTTTTTGGCATTTGTCAAAGCTAGACATTTGATCGACGTTTTCTCAAAAACGCCTGAGCCGATTTTAGAAATTTAAAAGCTATTTGATGTATTTTGGTGAGGACTTTCGTTTGTCAGTTTTGTGTGACGATCTGCCAAGCCGTTTCTTTGCAATTTGAAAAAAAGTGTTAAACTTTTCGTCCACATTTAAGCTCATCCTACCGAACCGATTTTAAAAAATCAAAAACTGTTCGAAAGATATCATTTGGGAATGATGCTGATTAATTTTAGGTGAAAATCTACCGAGCCGTTTTCTTGTAATTAACTGTTGAAAAAAGTGCTAAATTTTCGTCCACATTTAAGCTCATCCTACCGAACCGATTTTGAAAAATCAAAAACTGTTCGAAAGATATCATTTGGGAATGATGCTGATTAATTTTAGGTGAAAATCTACCGAGCTGTTTTCTTGTAATTAACTGTTGAAAAAAAGTGTTAAATTTTCGTCCACATTTAAGCTCATCCTACCGAACCGATTTTGAAAAATCAAAAACTATTCGAAAGATATCATTTGGGAATGATGCTGATTAATTTTAGGTGAAAATCTACCGAGCCGTTTTCTTGTAATTAACTGTTGAAAAAAAGTGTTAAATTTTCGTCCACATTTAAGCTCATCCTACCGAACCGATTTTGAAAAATCAAAAACTGTTCGAAAGATATCATTTGGGAATGATGCTGATTAATTTTAGGTGAAAATCTACCGAGCCGTTTTCTTGTAATTAACTGTTGAATAAAAGTGTTAAATTTTCGTCCACATTTAAGCTCATCCTACCGAACCGATTTTGAAAAATCAAAAACTGTTCGAAAGATATCATTTGGGAATGATGCTGATTAATTTTAGGTGAAAATCTACCGAGCCGTTTTCTTGTAATTAAATGTTGAAAAAAAGTGTTAAATTTTCGTCCACATTTAAGCTCATCCTACCGAACCGATTTTGAAAAATCAAAAACTGTTCGAAAGATATTGGTTGGGAATGATACTGATTAGTTTTAGGTGAAAATCTACCGAGCCGTTTTCTTGTAATTAACTGTTAAAAAAAAATTTAAGCCGATTTTCATGGAACTTTTTTTGTCGATATACATCATAGTCTTATAGAACTTACTGTAATATTACGGCCTTACAACAAGTAGTTTAATTTTAAAAATTCGTCAAACTTTGCTAAAATTATTATCGTTTTTTTTTTAAAGTAGGATTGATGAAGTATATTATTTACACATTTTTTTGATCAAGTCGATTATTTACACATATCGGGAAGTTCATGTAATTTGCCTCAAGGCTAAATATCAAACCAACTAGTTAAATTATATTTAATATTAAGTGAAATATTTTAATAGTATAAAAAAAATATTATAAATATGTAATATGATGAATAACAATTTTTCAAATATTTCATATAGCATAACTCTACAAAAAATATTGCACTGCGCAATATTAAAAAAAGCGAAATATATTTTGAGGTTAAGAAATGATGAATGACCTGCACTTTAGATACATAAAAAGCATCCAATAGAATAGAAGAGTGAATAATATTAACTAAAATCATAGTTACACTAGTTTCTTTATGAGAAAACACTATATTACCGTAAAAAGCAGTTGATAGTATGAAGTTAAATTATTTTGATTTACATATACTTTTATATTCACATTTTAACGAAGAACTTTTATGCAGAAAGTCTAGACAGCGTGAAACTTAATTAATAAGATATGAGAAAAAGTGAGCTTCAAGAAGAATTTAAGCTTTGCAATCATAAGTCAAAAATGAATGTGAAATATATATATATATATATATATATATATATTATATATATATATATATATTAATTGTTAAATATGAACAATACAAGACTCAGATTTTTAAAACACACTTTATTTAATAATTACAGACATTTCGATGTATCTTAATCTCTTCAATAAATTAATCTGTTTTCATATTTGTTGATTTTTGTATATTTAAAATCATGTACATTTATGTATCATCAATAATTCTCTTTTTTAATCAACAATTTTTCTATAACTTTTAATAATTACAATTTTAAAAGTACTTAATCAACGTACTTAAATCTGAACGGCCTGTTGTCGGCTTTGCACCGATTTTCTCCAGTGCCCTTCAATGCTCACTTATTGGCATTGTTCGCAACATTAATCCCTCTTGTTTTAATAATAACCCGAGTTGCTCGAACACCCCATTAAAGCCAGCGACACCAGTAATTCACGCCCTTTGCAACCCTTTCACAGGTCGAGTTATTTTAATATTCATAACTGGCAACGAGTACAACAAGTAATCAACCCCCATTTGATTCTCTCACGTCGGTTACTAATAACTGGTAAAGGACAAAGGGCGTGCGCCGGATTTAAGCACAGATTAATTATTATATGAAATAATGTAAAGATTATTTTATTTTTTTGCATACATAAATTAATAAAACTTTTAATTATGAAGTAGTATTAGGGATATTCATACTCAGAAAACCACCAATAAAACTTAAAATATATTTCGCAAATGTTGAATCTAGGGACAAAAATAAAATTATGACTAAAATTTGAACCTACAAACTAATGAATATTATGAATTAAAATTAATATAAATAATTAATAAATCGAATTTTGGCTATCAATCACGTGATATTTACCAGTATAAAAAATCTATTAGTATTGAGCACAAAATGCAGTATAATTGGAACAATTTAATTATTTATAATTATTTAACAAGCAACAACTATCATTTTTTTGTAAATCAACATTTTTAATAGCAAACAAAATTTAAAAATTACACATAAAAATTCTAAAAATTAATCGTTAAAAATATTTTAATATACTCCAAAAATAACAATACGCATTGTCTTTACCAAAAATGAGACATCTTAGGTGAGGTAGGTTTAAACTTTCTACTGAAGCATTTAACGTGAATCAGGGTTATACGTTCATATTTTATCATTAAATTTTATAATATAAATAGTCAATCAGAATATTGAAAGTACAAGTACTATTCTAATTGAAACAAGTATACTTCAGAGAAAAAGATTTTATTTTTAGACAAAAAAGGAAACGAAAGAGGGAGTTCATATTCGTGTTTTAAATTTAATATATTCCAACAAACTTTTAGTATAATTTAAACATATATGTATGAAAAACATCAACCAAAAACAAAACTAACAAGGCAGGTAGGTATAACATATTGTGATATAAGTGATATTAAGCCGAAAGATTGTAATTGTTGTAGAAGTGATGCTGACAACTGAGGCTGCGTAGAACGCCATAGAAACATTCGCTACCGATGTTTTAATAGACTTTGGATATTTGAAAAAAAGAAGAAATGAATGGCACTAATTCGAATAAAAGTATAATTAAGGACTCTAGCATTCTAGATCCTCCCCCCATAAAGTAATGCCTAAAGGCGGTTTCCGTGCAGTTCAGAGGCAAGAGATAAGCGGAGGTTTTAGTTGGTATTATGTACGTCCAAGCGGTATTGACCTCTGACATACTCAGACAAAAGACCCAGTTTGGAATGCCTAATTCCATTCCTTCGCTTTATAAAAAACACACAGACATCCACTTTTTTTAAGGTATGCCAAAATGTTCAGAAGGCTTAAATCGTAAAATGTGCATAGTCGACTTTTTTGTTGTTACTATAACTTACTCTAGGGGAAGTTAATTATTTATTGCAAGTGTATAAGTTGAGCTTTAGAATTTTATCTAAAATTGAATTGAAAACTCAAATCATTTTTGACATTAAGAAATGGAAATAAAAAAAAATTAAAATGAATTTTGAAATAAAAAAATGGCTTCTCTGAAAACTAATCGGTTCTTCACAAACAAAATGTTTTTTGAAACATTCGAATTGAAAGTTTTGTTCTCTTAAAAACTGCTGTTTTCTACATTTTTAGTTCCTTATCTCTTCTTAAACGGCTGGGTCTGTCTTTACCAAAAACTAATTAAAAAGTCTTTTCATCTCAAGAATCTCAAAAACTTAATTTCTATTTCTGCACTCTTTGCTTTGTATTGCGGAATCGGCTGGACCAAACTTTTCCAAAAACTAATCAGCACTGATTCCCATCAGTAGGAATCGAATGCTTTTTGAATCACTCAAATCGGTTGAGCAGTGCTCCCTAAAACGTCGACAAAAAATTGTATTCACACATACACACATGCATTCATTTTTTTTAAGTATGCCAAAATGCTCAGAAACCATTGAAACATTAAGATATGGAAAAATGTTTTGATTTTTCAATTCAATTTCGATTTTTAGACCTTTGCAATAACTTACCCTACGGGGAGTTAATACATTACATATTATATGCAATGCCAAAACTGCAACAATTAGTTAATCACAAATAATTATAATTCTCTCAAATTTTACCAATGAGCTTTGGCACGTCAATGGTTTTCCGTACCCCGGCTCTCGGCTCAACTGCAATTATTATTGACGGGCCGTTGATGATGTAATCAAGCTGACGACGTTCATTATCGTAATCAACGAAAACGTCAACATGCTAATGACGATTCCATACACGAATATGCGAACACTACGCAATCATATTTCAAATTATAATTCTACATCAATGGGGGGTGAGAGAAAGGGTTGAATATGGAAATGCAAAATAGATCCCTGTAGACCTTTCTTGTATTTAAACTTGATTATCAAATGAAAATTAAGAGTCGAATATCAGTAAATTAATTGTGAACAGGTGCAAAATTTTTGACAAGCTATATAAAATAACTCCATAAGTTCTTGTTAAAAAATTTATATTCAAAGTCACTCAGAAGTTGAGTGGTAATGTACATGATTATGTAACGTACAATAAAGCGGTTAGAGGTGAAATTTCTTTATGTTTGAGACTTTTCACCAAACTATAAACTATAAACTATTATTGCCACACGGTAAATTACATTAAATTGGTTAACTTCTTATAATACCCATAAATCATTAATTTTGCAATATTATATTGATAGACAATTATTACAACCAATCAACATAGCTGATTTCATACAAATTATACAAGTTATACTAACATATATACAATATAAAATTATTTATTCATACTAGTAATAATATTTTTTGTCTTTGTATTTTAGCTCGAGTCTTGTATAATATGCTATTATCTTGAATTAATAAACAAATAATTAAGATATATTTTTTAATCAAACAAAGTATGTTGAATCACAATGTCTAATTGATTTATCATGTATCATGAATGAAAGCTTGACAATAATATGCATCATACTAAAAAATTTAAAATGGATGATGAAAAAAATTAACTATTCTTATAGATATCTTTATTCTTAATTCAATCTATTTACTCCAATGGCATCAACTCTAAAACTTGGAGAAGACATTGAATGTGAACTTTATTTTTGAATTTATTTAAATTTAAATGTGATGGATACAATTATTATTAAATATGTTGACAATAGGTAATTTAAAATCAAGTATAAATATAAAATCAAGTAAGTATTTTATATTTTGTTTTTATATTAAATTGATGTGCAATAATTAATTGTTTAACACATTATAATTCAAATGTTTTTACTTCAAGGCATTAGGATAAATAGGATGAATTCTTTTTCATGTACTTTATGCTTTCGTGTTGGGCATTTTAAGAGTATTTTAAAAGCATTTGTTAAGTTGTAAAGCTTTTTACATTTCAATTTATACTTTGACGTCGTTGGGGATGACAAAAAGGGTTGAAGACTGGAAATGCAAAACAACCCCCTGTTGCTCTTCTCTCGCATTTCAATGAAATTCCGAGTAAACTGTATGTCATTGCTACAATATTTTTTGTATGATATAATAAATATTTTGTAACTAGAGAAAATTTTATGATATAATCAACTATATATATTTTTGTTTACAAAAAAGTATATTCCATATAGGAGAAATAATTGTGTTAGAAATTTTTAATGAAAACCTAATTTTTATTCATATTTTTTAATAATATTTATCTTTAGATAAAATTTCAGCACCAGAAGTATTAAATGGAAGTATAATAACAAATAGTCTTTTGGTACTTTTGTCTTGCTGCAAAAGTTTTTTGAAGTAAAACTTCTTTAGGCGCGATTAGAAAGTGAATCAATGAAAATGCAACAGAAGTTGCGTTACGCCCAAACTGTTCGTCATTCCTATCGAAATCATTTCTATACGGGTCGATTGTGATTAGTCGTTATGTCGAGTAAATAGAGATTGGTCGTATGCTTACCGTAGTACAAATCGTAATTTAAAAAAAATGCTTGAATCAGAAGCATATTTTACCCTGTCCCCCGTAAATAATTATGATGAAAATAATGAAACGAATGAAACATTTGTGCCGTGTAAGAAACGTAAGTTTATTGAAATAATTTCTATATTCTTCGTAGTTTCTATAAATATTTGAAGTTATTAAAATTTTTATAGACAAGACAGATATTACAGCTGCTCAATGAATGAGATTTTGTACCCAGCAAAGAAGTAAAAAAATATACAAGCAGTCAATGAATATATGTTAATTTTAATTACATAAAGTTTTTCAAACACACATGATGAGTGAAATTGTAAAAACAATATTTCTTTAGGCGTTGTTTAACATAATTCACCGTGTGAACGAATATTATAGAATTTATTTAATCAGCAATTACTTTATTTCTATAATGAAGGTTCAAGTCCTAAATGCTAATTACAATGACAAACCGATCAGATCAAATTTGAAGTATGACTTTAATTACATTATTGTTTTTAAATATTATAAATATTTTTAATGCTATTATAAATATATAATTTATAATTTATTATTATATAAATGAGTATAATGGGTGACACTAATAAATGTGTGCATCACAAATGCTACCATAATACTAATAATCATTATTCAAAACTGTGATATGATGTATTTATTTTTAACTTAAATGCCATCTCGTAAAATAGCAAAAAAGTTTTACATTAATCGCATGTGAACCTTATGCGCACACTTTTTTTTTCTCTAATTTACGTTTAATATAAAATTGCAAACTAAATTTTATTATAATTTACTTTACAAACTATAGTTGGTTTTATATACAAGTTGTACTATAACTAAATTCATTTTAGTTTTACGATATGATCATATGCCACTTTCTTGTTTCATTTCTATTCAATTAATTTCATACTTTATTGATTAATTCTATTCAATTATTGAGCACACCAATTACGATAATTAAATATTTTAATAACGTCATTGGTAATCGTCTGAAGATGTAGTTGAATTATAATTCATCATTAATTACTTCCTTATGTGCCGGATAATTTATCTATTTTGGACCTTATCACAAGCAAAGTATGACTTTTTTATTATTTCTAATTTTTGACATATGCTTAACTGTTTTTTTACGATCTTACCGACATATTCTGTTAAATTATTAATTATTTACATTATTAGCCATACATCGGGGTCATCAATTCGACGACCTTATTGCAAGGTGTCTGCAACAGTAGTCGTTCATTTTCAGCTCCAGCTGTTGCATTTATCGACATCTGGGAAGCGTCTACATGTGTGTCCAAAAAAATACAAGACGATGACAAAAGATTCAAAAGACATTAATTTTGAAAAAATTACAAAGGAAACCATTGAATACGTTTATAATTACGTGAATGCTTCCGTTTGTGATAGGAGAAATGGCGCGTGCGTATTCGGTATTAATTACTGTAATTGTGGTATAAAGATACATTTATCACAGTTTTTGATGCAAATAACATTATTTGTCTGATGTAAAATGAATTTTGCAATTTTTTACTTGAAATATGGTTTATGCAAAGCAGATGGGTTTATTGCTTGTAACAAAATACACAAAATATATACCAAATGCATACGCGATTTTTTAGTCTCGTTCACACTAATATATGTAATTTAAACATTTTTATCATTCTATACATTTAATTAAACATAAATAAATAGTTTAACTTTATAAATTAGTTTGTGTTTTAATGAGCAACTTTAGACAGTGTGTGTATTTTATTTTTAACTTCCCGCAGGGTAGTAATAGACGATTTTTGTCGACGATTTTGGAAACACGGTTTAACCAATTTGAATGATTCAAAAAACATTCTAATTCAATTGATAAGGAGACTAATTAGTTTTTGGACAAGGCAGGTCCAGTTTTTTTGAAAATACCGGGCAAAAAGTACTTAAAACGGTAAATCAGATTTGAAGAAAACTGAGCGTCCGATTTTAATAATTCAAAAAACATTTTACTTGTATTGACAAATAAAGAACTGATTAAATTTCTACAAAGACAGGTCCAGCAATTTTGGTAATCAAGTAGAAAAAAATGACATTTGGTGGTCAAAAATGATCATTTGACATATGCACATCAAATTATCAGATATCTTATAAAGATTTTAAAAGTATAAATTTTGTTTACATTTTACATTTTCTATGGGTTTCGTGAAGCGATTGCTTTGCGAAAAAGTTTAAAATTTCCAAAATATTTCAAAATATAAAAAAAAATCTTTTTTGTCACAAAAATAATTTTTTTCAAAAATTTCAAAATTCTCAAAAATATTTTTCTAGGTTGAAAAAATTTAATGATTTAAAAAAAAAGTTTGGTACGGAAAGTTCCAAAGTTTTCAAAATTCTTTTGAATGATTTATTTGGTTTATTTTACTATATATAGATTTATTTTATGCAATATCTACATAAGAAATGAGCTACTTTGTTGTAAAAAATAAAGTTAGGTTTAATTTTTTATTAATTATTTTTTAGATTTTCATATTGAACTAGTAATAAGAATAAATCCTAATGTTCATTTTTAAAATAGAGAAAATATTCATATAAATCATGATTTAAGTCATAATTTGAGACACAATGATTTTGTTATTAACTAAGAATATATTATTGCAAGGCGTAGTTTCAAAATATATCAAAGAAAGTTGTATTTTATGAATAGATTACAAGATGATTATGAAAATTGCATGAAATATCCAAATGAGGACATATATAAAATATTGTATCTCATATTAAACACCCATAGTACAGGAAAAATCTAGCGTGCAAGGAGTGAAAATACTATAATTTGCGTAAATAAATTCATACAAATCTTTATTATATTACTAATATAAAGTTCATAGTATACAATCTCCAGCAACAAGTTCATAATTCGAGCATTTTTCGCGCTCCTCGCAATAAATGAGAATCATTTGTGCAAAAAATACTCCTAGAATTTATTTTCGTTGCATAGTACAAACTACGTCTATAAGACAGATATTTTTATATGTGCTTTCAAAGAAAGTAGTAAAACGTTTCATTCATGCGTAAAAATGTCTTGTATTTCAACACGTTTAAGTAGCGCCGAAGACATGATCAAAAGTATTATGTCTGGTAGATTCTGAGAATAAACACAATGTCGCATTAAAAAACGTGAAACATTAAAAACTACAAGCGGATTATAAATCAGAGACGGACTTGAGAAATTTAGTTCAGTCTTATGCGAAATTATCATGGGCTATAAACCGGTAGACCGGTAATAAGATCAAACACTTTCATAAAGCACAAGTAGAAGAGATAAATTGAAATAAACATCATATATAATGTATTTATCATACAAAATTCAATTTATAAAACTATTTCAACTCTTCAAATTATAAGTATAATATATTTATTTATAATATTTATATATTATATTTATATTTATTTATAATATTTATTTATTTATATATTTATTTATAATTTTTCAGGATAGATTAAAAGTAATTGGCCATAATAAAAGGCCATCAATACTACAAACGGAATCAATACTAAGTTTCAATGTAGTCTGAACAATGAATGCCACTTTTTTACACATGTAACAAGCTTTTACTAATAACCGATAATTCGGAAATTCTACCTTCATTTGTAATGCAGGAATTCTTGTTCATTGCTTTTTTGGGTATATAATAAACAATGATTGTGAGTAAATACTTTATATGGATTGTAACAATTAAAATGAAGTATATATATAGTATATATAAAAAGGAGGTGCCAGTTGTTTTCAAGTCTGTATGACAAAAACCATAAGTAAATTTTCAGAAATTACTACAATCATTCCATCTATGCAATAAAAATAATCGCAAAATTTTACTTTTTCATGAACTCTTGTTTTCTGGAATAAGTTCTAAAGTTAAAGTTTTCTAATTTAAAGCTATATATATATCTATAATAATTTATCTATATATTTTTGATAAAATCGGTATATTCGCAAACAAATGTTAAAACAGTATTAATTACTGTTGATATTACAACAAAACTGTTGAGAAAGTATTGTTCAAAAATGCAATTTTTACATATAATTGTGATTTTGGGAACAAAACTAAACATTATCAACATTCTATACTAATTGAAAGAAAAAATGCCTGAATAGGATATCAAGTTGTAATGTCAAATTTGGGTGCTGTTTTGGTCATATTAAAAACTATTGTTCAAATATTGATACCTGTTATTCAAATAATAAAATTAAATTAAAGGCGTTAGGTTGGCTTCCAGAAAAAAGCTTTACAGACAAATATTATGACGACAGCTCACACGACATCAAGTTCTGATTGCTTGATGTTTTTTACCACAAGGTTAGTTTATGTGCAATAATAATAAAAAAATATAACAATCCTTAGTCAAGAGCATAAATTTATTAATTTAATCTGGAATCTATTAGTAAAGGCTTAGAACATGCTTTTTTGGTTATATTGAGCAGCAATCAGAACTTTAGAGTCAATAAGCTTTTGTACTAATTTGACTAGTACGGATGGCAACACAAACCAGTTATCCTATCTCTGTATGATGTATTTTTATTACAATTATTGCAATAGGGAAAATATTTCATTAATGCACTTGAAAACATATTGCTATCTAAATGTCCGTAAAAGTGAAAACTGATGTCACTTCTGCTTGACAACAGGCTGCTCGAAGCGAGATTAAACCTGGAGCCTCTGATCCAGGTCCAGTCGTTCTCGCCACTTACCTACGAAGAAGCCCACATTTTTGATGGTAATAAATTTAAATACAAAAAAGTCTAATTTTTATCTTTACCTTTCCACCTCTGTGCTTTAATACTCAAAGCGCTTCGCCGTTTCTTAGAGATTCTTATCATCGGCCGTTTCTCTGTATATTTTTGAGATCAGAGTGCTCGCGTAATTAAACAGCGTACCAGTAGCTAGCAAGCGGCACGCGCACTACCGGTTTCTGACCTCTGACCCTATCTAAACAATACGATATGAGACGCACACGCAAATCGCAAACGTTTGCGACCCCTTTCGAGCCAAGAACATTTGCTTTACTTTGTTATTTTGCCGCTTTTATAATTGACTCGGATTATAATTATTTGTAAAGGTAAAATGAGTATAATTTGATTGTACTTTGGTGAGTTTATGCGGTTCGAGACGATTAACGTAACTTCAGAAATCTTTCTTTTATATTAATAAAAATCACAACATGAGATATTTTGATTGATAATAGTAAAATATAATTATGGGTAGCCTAGTGCGTAATTACTATTTGATACATTTTAATTGATCAAGTTAATTGGCCATAATTTTATTAACTCTTCTTGATTTGGTGTAAAGAGCTGCGGAGCAACGAGTGGGTTGAAGTGATTTTCTAATTTGTGATGATGATTAGTGGATCTTGTTTTTATGAAGTCTTTAATATATAGCATATTCAGATTATCATGCAGAGTTTTATTCCAAGGATGCATTTGACATTATTCTAAGTAGTTTTGATTGGGTCCTCTGTACTAATGCTACATTAGATTTGTTAGAGCAGCCCCAAAGCTCTATTCCGTAGGACCAGATAGAAACATTATTTAGCACACGTTTTTGAATAATTGCCGAAGTCGTATCATTTGAAATAAACGATTTCAATCAGAACCTAGATGCTAGATACCGGCCTAGGACAATCTAATGTCAAGCAGTAAAAACACCAGTTCAAAACTATCGTTTTGATATTCGAAGGAACCCTATAAAATATCGTGGGCTCATGGAAAGTGATTTAATTCTAATAATTAATTGCAGTTTAGAAAATTAAGCTTAATTGCCCTATATCTGGAGGTATAGTGAGTTTTGTATGTTCGAATCCCGCATTTTTTTATATTTCAAACCAGGCTTATTATATTTTTTGCAAGTTTGTTTAGCTCTCGTTTCATTGAAGCTCCAAAAAGGTAGACGTTAGTGAAAATTTTGATACTATTTATAAACTTCCAAACAAATTCATAATCTAAACACCGAAAAAAGAGCGATGTAAATTTTTAAACATTTTTTTATTTCGCTAATAATTTTTCTCAAGAGATTGAAACTATATAAACGTAATACATAATTAAGACTTTTTTAAGTAGGGATTTAATATCTTCAAAATAAAAAATTTGTAGACTTTGAAAAGCTCTTCATAAGAAAAAAAAAATTATAGTATGTTGGCACGTTTTCATTATTGTGCTTCTGAGTTTGAGTAAATACCGTTAAAAGAATTCATTTATTTCCTTAACATGGTATTTGTTTGATTTGGATTGTAGTTCAGGAACTTAATTTTTATCTTTAAATTCTAATGAAAAAATATAATTTCAATACTATTATATTGAAGTATCATCAATACTTTTATTATATTTCAAAATAACTCGGAAATTAAAAACTTTCTTGTCACTAGCTAAATACAATCGAAACTTTTAACGAATTCTTTTCATAAATAAAATTCCATGTACACATTAGTAAAAAAATAACAAAAAAATATTTAAAAGTTTTAGTGGAAATATTCGTTTACATTACATTTATTCCGAAGTTTCTCATTATTTTTCTTTTGGAAAGATAAAACTTTGATATCTCGTTCTGTGAAATTCCTCATTTCATTTCGATTCTGTCAAATACATTTCAAATAAACATCAGTTCTGATTTTAAATTACCGCTGTGCGTGATGTAATGATACGGCATTGGAAAGGTTGCCGATCAGGCGCGTGCACAAGCGACGGAATTTACTGAAATATTTGCATAAGGGAAATACAATACGTTCGTCACACCGCGACAATCAGATATACAGGAGCACATTATGCTAAAGGAGCCAGTGGACATATTACAAATCATTAGAAATACAAAATAATTTGGTTTAAAGGAAATTTTATAACTTCTGATTCATTTTATAACTTCTCTTAGGATAAGTTATAGTAATTGTTCAAAAATAGAAAATGAAAACTTATGCTTATCTTTACGTTCCTGTGGTTTCTGCACATTTTGGCATTCTATAGAAAAAATAGTTGTGTGTGTGTGTAGTATATGGATTGATATGGTTAGGTTTGCACCCTGTTACCATGTTATGCTGGAACCACCAACGGCACCCCTTTCTGTGTAGAAGGTCCACCGATAACACCAACAAGGTGTAGGTTCTTCCTGCTGCTAAGCAAGCTGGTACCTGTGGAGGCTGATCAGTAAAACAGATGAAGACGACGTATTTTTTTCCACGACTTCTTGTACACTTTGCATATAACTTGACTTAACAACTAAACTTGAATAACTTCATTATTAACTTATTGAAAACTTAACTACGACAGACCAATAAATGCGTCATTGCTTGGTATTTATGTACTTTCTTCAATGTGACCTTGTAATCTTTGCTCAATGTCACTGCATAGTGCAATTCAAAGCTTTGCTTAGTTGTTACTGCGTATTTGTGGTTGGAAAAAGAATTTTATCAATGCTTGCTGGGATAAAGAATATCTCGAGCATACAATGTATTGTATGCATGAGTACTACAATCATTACAATCAGCGTAGTTTGTATTTTGACCGCTATATTTATAATTATTATGAATGGGTGCATACCCCTAAATAAATTCCGGCCGTTTCGGTGATACGGAGCAAAAAGTGTAGAAAATGGCAATTAAATTTGTGAAAGAACGGAGCACCCGATTTGAATAATTCAAATAATATTCCACTTGTATTGACCTAATAGAGAATTGATTAAGTATCTGCAAAGGCAGGTCTCATGGTTTAGAAATCCAGAAAGAAAAAGTTCAAAAAATGCCATTGGCGGTCGAAAAACAGATATATTGTAATTTGAAGCGTCGTCATCGTTATGAATGGGTATAAAAAAACTTTCAAAAAATTTCCAGATTAAACAAAAAATTAAAACAATGTAATTTACTTTTTAAAAAATCAAAGTTTTCAAAAACATCAGTATTTTCTTTTTTTTTTTTCAAACTTTTTCAATTTTTTCGAAATCGTTAAAAAAATTAATATCCACAAAAAAATCCAATTTTTATTTTTCGAGCTTATAAAAATATTAAATTACAGTAAGAAAAGTTTTACCAATTTACCTTAAGGTACGATGCCAGACAACACTTGTTTATTTATTAACTTCCCGTAGGGTAAGTTATTGTAATGGGCCGAAAATCGGAATTGAAAATTTTTACATTTCTCGACGTTTTGAAGGTTTCTGAACGTTTTGGCATACCTCAGAAAAAATGGATGTGTGTGTGTGTGTGCGTGTGTGTGTGTGTATGTATGTATGGATACAAATTTTTGCCCACGTTTTCGGGCGTACGGATTAACCGATTTGAATAATTTAAAAAACATTCGATTCCTATTGATAAGGAGAAGAGCTGATTAGTTTTTGGCAAAGGCAGGTCCAGCAGTTACGGAGATAAGGAGCAAAGAGTGCAGAAAATAGAAATCGAGTTTTTGAGAGAACAGAGCATCCGATTTGAATGATCTAAAAAACATTCAATTAGTAATGATTGGGAGAAGGGGTTATTAGTTTTTCGCAAAAGCAGGCCCAGCCATTTCGGAGATACAGAGCTAAATGTACAAAAAATGGCAGTTTTTGAGAGAATTAAGCGTCCGATTCAATTGATTCAAAGAACTTTCTGCTTGTCTTAACAAAATAATTGATTTTGGAAAAAAAAAATTTGTACCATTTTTTTTTTTTTTTTTTTAATTTTTAATTTTTTTGTATATCGAAAATAATTCAGATTTTATTTTTAATTCTGACTATAGTTCTAATATACTTTAAACAAATAATTTCAACTCTGCAATTCAGTTTATATAATTCTTATAAATATTAGACAATGTTGCATTATTTATAATAATCTATTTGAAAACATTCAACATTTCGTTACGGTACGGGAAGTTCCAGCAATTTGCCTTAAGGCACGATGCCACCCACCCCACTAGTTTATTTAATAAAATGTGCCTAACATTAAATTTATTTATTGAAGTCACCATAAAAAAGTTTGTGTTTGTGACAGAAAGTCCGATTTGCTAATTTTATGTCTTCTCATAGTTACATGTAAATCAAAAGTTACAAAATTTTCGGCGCAAACGTAGACGAAAAATGTTGCACTTTACTGCCAATTCTGAAAAAGAAGACGGTTTCGTCGATTGTTTCTCAAAACTAATCAAGAACCTTTTACCGAGTTTCATCAAACGGTTTTTAACACGTTAAACTCCATGACAGTCATGTGTCTGATGCTAAGAAGTTCTACATGATCCATGTCATAAATATGAGATTTGGTAGAAAAAGAAAAAAAAATTATAATAGGGTCATGTCATATGTGTGACAATACAGTGTATAGTCCAAGATATTTCGCAAATTTGTTTTCTTTGATAAATTAAGTATCCTTGATTCATTTTTCACTAAATTATTTAATAAAGTTACGATGAACATGTGATTTTTTTGTTCTATTGTAAGCAGAGTAATATTTTTGCTTGAATTTTATAATTTTTGACAGTAGATCCTTCAACGACTACTTTCATCTAAATTTTGTAATTTTTGTTTATCATTAATTAGACAAACAATGGGATCAGAACTTTTGCCGACTCTTTTCTACTAATTTGATAAAAACTTTGAGTAAAACTGTTACCGGCTCTTCAGTCCCATTACCTTCTAGTTCGCTTACGAAGCTGCCATTGAAATTAGCATACCGAAATAATATCATAGTATCATCCCAGGAGAAAATAGATACAATTCTGCTTTCCTAGCAGGAAATTTGACCGTGCTTTATCCAAACTAAATCGTAACTGAATGCGGGTTAGGCGTTGCTTATGAATTTAGAAATAGTTTGCGAATTAGATAAATTCGGAATATTAGACATTGGGTATGCGGTGCATTTGACATATAAATTGTTAAATTATTTCTGAGGAAATGAATTGATATATCCATATAGTCAATAATCCCGTATATTCAATGTTTCATTAGGAGTTTATTTATCTATATATAAATAGTTGCACGTATATTTATGGTGTTATTATTATGGATCATAATATTAAATTATCTTTGAATTTAGAAGAAAAAAAAACAAAAATATCTTTTTGTTGAAGATTTAAACTTAAATTTTAAACTTAATTCACGTTGTCAAATTTTTGGAAACTTTTGAACTCCCCCCCATGGTAATACGTCGTGATATTTAAAATACCCTCCCCACCAAAACATCACGTGTATTTTTAGTTACGTAATATTCTTCAAATAAATTTTTCGAATTTGCAAAAAAATTTTTTATTCATTCATATTATATAACAATCAGAGTTATTTACATACCTTATGAGTTATATGGCTAAATTACAAATAATAATAATAATAGTAATTACAGAAAGAAATAAAAAAAATAATAATAATAAATAAATGAATAAAAATAGATTAAAAATAAAGAAATGTAAACAATAAATACACGTGATATAATATCTTCCGACCTATAATTACAAGGAAAAAATTGAACATAATATTTAATATTAAATCATAAATGCTAAGGGTAAAATAAATCATAAAATTAGAGTAAAATAAAATAATTTCCATAACATAGTTCAAGAAGAGAGGTCAATTATATTCTATTTCTAAACAATTAGAATTTAAATATTTTTTAGTAAAATATTGATCACATCATTCATATAAATTAAGGTTGTTGTCTCTAACAATAAAACTTCAATTAACATAAATTGATTATTTTAATGACTTGATTTAACTTTGAATCAATATAAATATTGTTTTTGTACTAATTGTGTTAAAAAGCGTTGAACATAAACTTAGCTATTGTTCATATGGAAGTAATATAAAAAAATATATTCTATTTTGAGACAAATTGCCTTCAAATTATGCAGCTTGCTCTAATTTTAAAGTTAATAGTCTCTACTTATATGTAAAAATTATTTTATTTTGAACTTTTAAATCTCATAATATTGTAGACATTATCAGTATTTTGAACTTCACTTAATAATTATAATTCATAAGATTTTTGCAACAAAATCAGACAAAGTCTTTGGCAGAAAATTATATTAATAACAAAATTGTCTACAATTATCAGTTTTAAATTCTTTAAATATTCTCGTGACCAATAATGTAGCGATTATATCAAAATCATCTAAAAATGAACACGATTGATATAATAAATCTGCCGCCTAGAATCAACCTATACTATAAATTTTCAAAGTGATTTAATACGTGTCCGTCGTGATATATTCTAAATAGATTCTAACGGCGCTATCACAAGATTGTAGATCAAATATTGTGAGAGTTTGCTTGTTCGAAAAAACAACATTCGAATAAACGCATATAAATCTATCGCAAAAATATAAGCATCGACATTCATCAAGAGATCCCGACACTGTATAAAGCCTGGATCTGTGAAATCTATTCAAATAGAATAATATGTATACACAACATATATATATATATATATATATATATATATATATATATATATATATATATATATATATATATATATATATTTATATATATATATATGTGTGTGTGTGTTTGTATATAAATCAGCATATAAATAGACCAGAAGTTTGATTCCCAGATTCTCTTAACAGATTATCTTTCTGTTTTCAATTACCTTTCGCACTACTGCTTGATGTCAAGTTGGCCGAGACGGGTATCATGATTGCTACCAAGGAGCCTTATTTATATTTGGATTACAATATTCTCCATTTATATAACTCGTCCACTTATATATATAAACAGCCAGTATAAACTTCATCTCTTAGATGCATTCATTAAGCTAAAGATGAATAGGCCAGCCATATGACTAAAAAAATCGTTAAAATTTGAAGAAAAAATTGTATGTGACTTCCTGTGCATGAATGAATACAAAATTCTATGAATAAAACAAAAGCTGATTAAATCTGTGTATAACGTACATAGGAATTATCAAGCTGTACTATCTTCACATTTTATTATTATAATTCTCGTTTTCGTGTGCATTCGTGAGGGAGCTGGTAAATTCTAAAATATATATCGTTATTAATTATAATATTTTAAATTTTCATTACAATTAATGAAACACAAGCAGTTAAAATTTAATTAAAAATATTATTAAAATGGATATACAGTTGCTTAAAAATGTCAAACTTGTTAGTACATTGCATTGTGCTTTATGATAAATTCCTGGAACTTCTTAGTATCATAATTAAAATAAATATTTAAGAAATGAAGAAAATCAGTTACTAGTTAAAGCAGCATTTCTCTTGCTAGGTTGCATACACTTGCTGATACGTATACACAATCAACTTTATATATGTTTTTTTATTCATTAAGTAACTCTCTGCAATTATATATAAAAAATGACGTCAATATATAAATAAGGTTTAATATTTCATATATCATTGAAATTACTGAATGTCTTCCTTTTTGTAAAGACAGATTGTAATTCAATAAAGAGAAATAAAAAAAATCAATATATAAATGGTGAAAAATACACAGTTGCATTTTTTTTTAATAAGATGTGATGTAATAAAAACTTTATCAATAGTAATTGTGATTCAGCTATGTAGATAAAATGTTCAACTGGAAAATATAATATTACAGATGTAAAATATAATTTTACAGATATTTAAAAAATTTCAATTCGATTTCCAATTGATGTCTTTCAAACATTATTATAATATCTGTAATAGTATAAATTAAATAATTTGCTTAAAGCATTTTATTTCATCCATTTCGGATTCTAAAGATGTATTTTATTGAATTGCGGACGTAAACTGTAATCAGTAGCTACCTACGGAACACAGACGCACATATGCACGATAGGCATATTTTATGATTAGAATCGCTCATCTTAATCGTTTATATTAGACCTATTAGTATGTTAAATTCAGTGTACGAAATCTTTCGTCATTCAAAATTTAAACAAAATCATCAAAAAAAAATAATTACAATCATCAAAAAAATTAAATTTAACTACAAACAAACGAAATTAGCAAATCAGATTTTTTTATAAAAACAATTCTAATAATTATATAAAGTAACAAACATAAAATGTATGTACATTTCAAAATTGAAATTGGTTTTTGAATCATACAAATTGGATGCTTATTTCTCTCCTTTTTGCACATTTATTTCCGTATCTCTGAAACAGATGGACCTGCCTTTGCCAAAGACTAATCACGATCATTACGAATTTTGGATCACACAAATCGGATGCTACGTTCTCTAAAAAACTCAATTTCTATTTTCTGCACTCTTTGCTCCTTAATTCCAAAACGGCTGGACCAACTTTTGCCAAAAACTAATCAGCACATCTTCCTATAAATAGGAATCGAATGTTTTTTGAACCATTCAAATCGGTTGATCCGTACGCCCGAAAACGTGGATAAAAATTGTATATTTGCATACATACACACATACACACATACACGCACACACATCTATTTTTTCTAACATAATTACAGTCATTCTCCATATACAAAAAACAAATATAACCGAATAAATCATCTATCTGGAGATTTGTAAATTGATTTGAACAAAATACAAACGTTTGAATTGCAAAGATAAAATTATTTATTCCAAGAAATAAAAAAAAAAGTTCAATTGAGAAAGCATTCCACTGGCGCTCCGCCTAAAATTTTTTTTAATGAATTTCGTGTTTTGTTCTATGAGCGTCTCCGCGAGTAACATCTGTTAATTCAATTCTGCGTTTTAATCTTATTCACGGCACGTGCTGATGAAACGACACAAGAGCTTGAAATGACAAAAAACGAATTTAATAAAAAATAAAACACACGCAAAACAAAAGTTTATGAGACGTGATGAACGATGTTAATTGTCTGATTGTTTGTCTCAAATCCGGGCTTTTGTAATTACACTCGCTTGTGAAATTGTCTTGGCACTGCACAAAGGCACTTTAAGAGACTTGAATACAAATAATAAAAACCGAATTAAATATCAAGATCTTTTGTAGTTCTTAACGGAATTGAAAATTATGTCAAAAGTCATGTCGAAATCGAGGTTTATACCCATTGTTAAAGTAAAGTATAAAAATGTCATTTATTGACCAGTTTTGATATAGAACAATAAACGAGATAATAATTTAAATTATTTCTTAGCATAAAATCAAAGTTGGAAACTTTAGTGGACTGTTAATATCTGTATAAAAATTAGTGCTTATATGAGAATTGGTTCTACTATTCACATGCACATATACGTGAATATTCAGCATATAGTGTTTAGTCTCTTGCTCATTTTTATAAAAACCATTTCTATTATTAACCAACAACTATTCAATTTTTAAGTTCGAAATCCAAGTTGACGGGTCGATCTCTATTTGATGTATTTTATTATTAGAACTTAGATACACAATATTACCAGTTTCATTTGCAAATAAAATCCAATTAAAGTTTAAATTTTAAATAATTGACCAATGAACTATGTCCAACCTACATACAAATATACAAAGTAAATTTTCCTGCCTTTGGGTAAATATGTTTTTTAGTATAATCGATGTAACTAAAACTAATAACATATTGAAGTTTTATCAGATATTGGTAGTAAATACCAGATTATAAGAAGTTTTCTATATGGCAAAGTCTGTATATTTTTATTCGTCCATATATAAAAATGATTGCAATTATGGGTTTTTAACTCATTAACCTCAGCCTCATCAGCCTCGTTTGAGAGTATAATGCAACAAAAAAATAAAAATACAATTCACTACCTAAAACTGGAAGATCATACTAATTTTAGAGTCACTTATTTTCTCTAGACACCAGCTCCAAGAAGATTGAAAAAAAAGGTTTCAATAGACAATATTCAAAATTAAATACCACATCTTTAGAGAAATGAACAGAATTAGAGAATCACTATTTGGAGTAACAACATTTAATATATTAAATTTAGAAAAATAATTCCTTCTGCGCGTGAGTATGTGTAAGTGTGTAAAATATAAGTATGTACAAGTGTGAATGAATTAAGCCAAATTGCTCATACGATATTATATTCTGAATGCTGTTGAAAATAAGCATTTGTAGATATTCTTTATGAGAATTTCAATAGCACTGTCAAATTTTATTTATAAGCAAAATCAAAAAGTTATGTTTTTGTTTATGATAGGCAGTTATGAAGCATGAGGCTTTGATCTAAATTTGCTAAATATTCTTTGCTATATAAAACTTATTTTTTCATTTGTTAAAAAAATGGATTGATAAAATTTTTAAATAGATTTTTTAAATGTCATTTTAATGTTTATAATTTGTCTATACTATGATGTAAAGTTGGGTAACTCCGGAGTGAGTTATATCCAAGGATATAACTCCTTCTTCGGAGTAAATCCGAGCAAGTATATACCATGAAGTAGAGTTGGGTAACTCCGGAGCGAGTTATATCCGAGGATATGACTCCTTCTTCGGAGTGAATCCGAGCGGAGTCGTATGGGACATTTTGTCGTACCCGACTTCCCTAAACTGATTCAAGATCTATTAACACTTACAGACAATTGCTTGTTAACTTCCCGTAGGGTAAGTTATTGTAATGGGCCGAAAATCGGAATTGAAAATTTTTACATTTCTCGACGTTTTGAAGGTTTCTGAACGTTTTGGCATACCTCAGAAAAAATGGATGTGTGTGTGTGTGTGTGTGTGTGTGTGTGTGTGTGTGTGTATGTATGTATGGATACAAATTTCCAGTCACGTTTCAGGGCGCACGGATCAACCGATTTGAATGGTTCAAAAAACATTCGATTCCTATTGATAGGGAAAAGAGCTGATTAGTTTTTGGCAAAGGCAGGTCCAGCCGTTTCGGAGATACGGAGCAAAGAGTGCAGAAAATAGAAATCGAATTTTTGAGAGAACGGAGTATCCGATTTGAATGATCTAAAAAACATTCAATTAGTAATGATTGGGAGAAGTGTTTATTAGTTTTTGGCAAAGGCAGGCCCAGCCATTTTGAAAATACGGAGCTAAATATGTAAAAAATGGCAGTTTTTGAGAGAACTAAGCGTCCGATTTAAATGATTCAAAAAACTTTCTGCTTGTCTTAACAAAATAATTGATTTTGGAAAAAAAAATTTTGTTTCATTTTTTTTTTTCTTTTTTTTTTTTTTTTTAGTTTTTTGTATATCGAAAATATTTCAGATTTAATTTTTAATTCTGACTATAGTTGTAATATACTTTACAAATAATCAAACAAACAAACAACTCTGCAATTCAGTTTATATAATTCTTATAAATATTACACAATGTTACAATATTTATAATAATCTATTTGAAAACATTCAGTATTCCTCGAACATTTCGTTACGGTACGGGAAGTTCCAGCAATTTGCCTTAAGGCACGATGCCATAATTGCCTCAAGACAGAATTCCACTTACAGCTAGTTTTTTCATCTATCCAAATATTTGCGTAGAAAGAGTAGTCACTTTCTCGTCTCACAGGCAATTTTATAACTTTCTAGGTATAAAATAACCTAAAACACTATCATTTTGTATTTTTCATGAAGTAAAAAAATTTAATTGCAAAATAAATAGAACAACTAAAATATGTCAAGTGTGATCAGCTCGTAATTTATCCAATAGTAATGGGTCATATTTTATTTATTTTTGTCTTCAAGATTAATTATAAAATTGACTTCCATTCTCAACTGCATGAAATATGAATTCTTGATTCGATCGACTAGTCAACCACAATTTTCACAATCCGACATATATTGGTATTTTTTAAATTAATATTTCATTGACATTTATTAATTCATAAATTGTCTGGTCGCCTGATTGTCTAACAAAAGAATTATTCGGATATGATGGGCCCAACTATACTCTACTCTATTATGGAAACAGAAAAGTCTTCACTATGAAGAATTTTCTGGTGAAGATATCGTTGAGATATGTGGAAAAATTTAGGTGGCAGGTGCTCCGCAATATGGTATTCAAAACATATTTTATAAAAAGTTTCTTTACAATTTTGTTCAAATGAATAATATAAAATCCATCAAAAGATAAATTTATAAACAACGTATGTAATATACAAGAGAGAAGACCTTAATATATTAGTAAAACGTGTTTCATTTATATCATAGAATTCCACGGTACTTCGTTCTAAACTTTACAGCCTGGACTAAATAATCAAGCACAATTATCAAAACGAGATTCATCCATCTATCATGTTAATTTCCACCCTCGCTTTCAACCCTTCCGAGAGAGATCAGCCCGGGGCATTTGTTAACAGTTAACAAGTTAACCCTTCAGCCGGTGCGAAGCAGTAGGAGTCATTCAACAGTCGGTTAGTTAGCTAACTGCCTGCGATTCACAGACATCATCGTTATTAGTAATAATTCTAAGCCATGGATTGGCAACCTTTAATATCGAAACAGGTGAATAACATCTATTGATATGTAGAAGAAATTATTTTGAATATGGAAAAATAAAATTGAAAAATATGAGAAGGTGTACCTTATGTAAACCTTAAACTTTTATGTTGATTACGTTTAGTCGATGAGGTTAAAATTAATTAATATAAGACATATTGCAATAAAATGACAATAGATATATAGCAAAGTGTATGCTATATTGTTAACTGTGAACTATATTATCCAAATTAAATTTGTCGAAAAAACAAAGATCTCATATTACCCAATTGATAACATATGAAAGAATCACAACAAAAAAATACGTTTGCAGAATAAATCTCAAGAAACAAGTCAATTAGCGTTCTAATAATAAAAAATAAACTCAATAGCATTTTAATTTGTGATTTTTCTATATCTTATATATAAATTCTTCTGTACAGATGTATGAATGAAAACTCCTCCTACACGGTTATTCAAATTTTGATAAATCTTTTTGAAGTTGATTAAGGCAAATTTTAAAGATTTGAATGATTATAAAAATATAGTAATATTGTAAAAATAAATGAAAAAAATTGTAAAAAACAACAAATCATTGTTTGACATTGAAAACATTTTGATAGAACTGTCACCTTCCAGAAATGTCATTTTACTTGAATATCAAATTAAGGTTAAATAATGAGCCTAGACATTATTAGGATATAATATATTCATGATTATGAATAAGAAAAACGTAATGTCTACATTATTATTGCAGGAAAACAGCTGAGATATGCAAGAAATTAAAATAATAGAAGGTACAACATACGACGTTTGGTAGATGAAATTATATAAATTAGTTTAACTTTTTTTTATCTTATGTATGTCATATTTTGCCTCACTCTACTATTTTTTTTCAGAATACAAAAAAATTACTCGTTCAAAAAATATTTAGAAGCTTCACTGTCAAAAATTAATTTGCTTGGCATTGGATATGGAATATTTAGTTAGTTGATCATAGATTGAATAGTGCACATATAAACTAGACTTGACAAATCACTTCATTTAAAATAAGAACCTAAGTCATATTGTATATTAAATTATTAGTAAGCAAAATATAATTAAGATATTATAATTTCTAAAAACCAATTGAAGCAATACAAATATATTCAAGCAATTATTTTGGAAGGAAAAATCCAAGATGATATTGTAATTTTACAGCAGTTACTATAATAATATAATTCTTTCTCTAAAAGTTTTAGCTCTTAATATTAACTTTTCGCAATTCAATCAAACTTCGTAAGGAAATAGCATGGCAAAAAATTGAAAATTAAAAAAAAAAATTAGATAGCGATAAATAAGTTAAAAGTGAAAATTCGTATCATTTTTTTATTGAAAATTCGACGGTCTGCAAAATTTTCGAAAAAAAAATTTTGCTATTTCCATACAAAACTTTGATTGAATTTCGCTCTATCTAAAAGACAATATTAAGAGCTAAAACTTTCTGAGAATTGTTTTTTATGAAATTGGAACCATTTGAGCCCTTAGGAGCAAGGAAATTCGAAGATGTCCATATTAAGGACCACCCTAATATATATATATATATATATATATATATATATAATTTATATAGCTATATAAATATGGCGTTACCAGAATAATTATGACCTGTAAAGGTTGACCACCTTAGGTATTCTAAACTGTTGGTCGCAGTCAAAGCTCGACGTTCTGCATTCTAAACGATCGTTACCATTGTGTTCGGCACAATAATGCAAATATTCATAATTTCAGAGATGTAATAATTGCATTCAGAGGAGCGTATGATGGTTACCTTTGATGATTTTGAATAGTCGACTCATATCAAATGTGCAAATGAACTGACTCCACAACCGTCATAGGTAGGAACATTACATGCCAGAATATCCGTTAATTTCACTTCAAGTTGAATAAATTAAGCAACGAATACATTTTGCCAAATTGGACAAAGTATTTTCGAAATTACGAATCGAGCTGAGGGATATCTTCTCATATATGAAAAGTTTAATTATATGAATATCATTTTGTTTCTGATATAAAGTACGTAGTAATAAAGTCATATACTGGTTCAATATGTTTAGAACAGTTTAATAGAGAGCAACTAAGTTCTAAATAATTAACAAATTTTATATAAATTTAATTTGAATTTCTCATAACAAATTCAAAGAGACCTCTTGCTATAGTTAATAAAACTGTTTTGAATGTGAACTGCAATTGTTACCACTTTTACCTAATTTTTTTATGAACACAAATTAATTTTGAGCTATTAATTACGAGCTATTTTTTGTTCAACAAAGCAGATGACTTATAATTTTAATTAGTTTCACTTATTCAACTTTCTTCTTACAAATGTATTATCGATCATCAATAAGATTATTTATCAACTGGAAAAAAAATATCTGGATAAAATTGATAGAGACACCCAAAATATTCATGATAACTTCTGTCTTCAATGAGCTACAAATAATTTCGAATTCTTAAATCTTATAGAATTCTAAGCAAATTCTCCAAATGTGAACTGTTGTTGGATAACATAAATAATATGAAGCGCCCTTTGTCTAAATTGGAGCTATTTTGCTCCACTTCAAAAAAAAAATGGTTGAATAAAATATTATGACTCAACTCCAATAGTTATTCTGTTATTTAGTATAAATAACATATAAAATTTGGGTTATGGCATTTGTAAAAATATTTAATTTAACACATTCACATTGCTAACCTTGTACTGCTTATACTTTTCGTGCTAAACTTTTTTATTCGTTCCAAAAAAAAAACATTTCTGGACATAAGTATTACCTGAAATTTATACAAACATAGAATAAATATAACTATTTCTGTTTACAATAAAATAATTATATTTAACCATTTTATGTTACTAAAAATACTACAAGGCGAACGCATCTGACACCGTTTGGCGCGAGTCTATTCAAAGTGGTCGCACGCAGCATATGCGTGCGCATCAGTTAACGTATTTATCAAGTGTAATAAAATAAAATAAAATATGTAATATAAGTGATATTGAAACACTTACAAGTAATTAAATTATTTTAATATATTCAATTAATACATCTGGGATATTCGGCTGCATGCGCAGGTACTGCACCTGTTGAGTTTCACTTATTTTTGTGAATGTCCTGAAAAAACCTTATCCTGAAAAACAGATGATTGATCTTGTATCTAATTCACTATGAAATGAATATCATTATCTTAGCTAACAATATTATTTAGGGTTTGTTTTGACAATCAACTCTATAAAAATGAGAAGTTTTATCAAATTACCAGACATGTAAACCTGATATTCTTCTAGGTTGAAATTCAAGTTTATATGGAGAAAATGTTTATCGAAAATTTATTTCAATGCCGTTAAATTCACTTAGAAGGTGTTTATTTCGCAAAGATGACCCATAGAACCAGAGTGCAATGTGCTTACTCTAAATATATTTGGCTCCATAAAACTTGACCCGCCCTAATATGCATATATATGAGTATATAATATATATTAGAATGGCCCTCAATATGGATGTTTTCAAATTTTCTTGCTCCTAGGGTCTCAAAATCAATAGAAAAATTACTGAAACTGTTAGTTCTTAATATTAACTTTAAGATAGATCGGGGCTTCAACTTAACTTTTGGGTTCTTATTTCGAAGTAAATATTTATTTTATAAAATATATCAAATTTTCGCTATATATTTTTTATTTATAATCAAAATGAACAAAAACAATGTTATTCTCAAAAATTTGATTGCCTTGTCGGTAATTGTAAGTTATAAAATTCTAAAAAAAAGCACATGGTATTGTACCCATTATTTCCATAGGAAGCTTTAGTTAGAGTGCGGACTATCTTAAAGTTGAAGCTTTCAGAAATATTTTCTTTATCAATTTGGAAAAATTTGAGCTCCTGGGGGAAAAGAAATTTGAGAATATCTATATTAAGGACCACCATAAATATATATATATATATATATATATATATATATATATATATATATAAATATATAATATATATATATATATATATATATAGTCTGTTGGGAATATGTATATTGAGAATATATAAATATATATGCACATCGTGTGCATGCATTTAATATAAACGTGTATATATTAACTAATTTCCGTTCTAAAATGGCGGACGAGTCCGTTTGCTATCTGAATAGGAAATTATGTTCGTAGTTAAATTAAGTTCACACCATTGAATCTAATAGGAATCGCACGAATTAATAGCCTCCATTATGCATCCGCGATCTATTATGCATGAGTATGTATGTAAAGCAGTCAGTCATTTAGCAATCTAATCAATATCTGAATTGGAAATTCGATGCATTTGTGTTAATGAACCTGGACCATAATTTGGTATTATTGACTGGTACAATATTGCACCGCGATGGATTCTAAACAATATGGAATTGGTTGCATCTGATCATTATTTCTATTGCCATTATAGCGTAGGTAGGATGATTGGGACATTGTTCGATAGCGAGGTTGTTATTCGAAAATTTGGGAGAGTATTGTGCACAGAACATTTGGAACAACAATCGAAAAATTAAAAAATAATTTTGCAGTTTAAAGCTATTATGCAATTAATTTGTTTACTTTTACAAATATTGGCTTATTTGTTTACTTTTATTACAAAATCTCTTATGGCATATTATTCATATAATTTCACCTTTGCTTCAGTTCATCAAAAATTTTTACTATTGGATTATACATTTGAAAATAATCTAATATTTGTAGTTGCTTATAAAAAACTTCGTGGCGGAAAATAAGTTTTTTTTTACCACGTAGAGTCACGAACAACCTCGATATCGAGCAGTAACGATATCAATTTTTATTCGGAAATATGGATCTCTTTGTTTCAAAATTAAAATGGTATATCCCGGGCTCTTCTGCATCATTTTGAAAAATAAATCAAACCTATTAAATAAATTCTAATAATAGATTTGTCAAAAATAGACGTATCTCAACCGTTGGGCTACCATCTAGAAATTCAACGTAACAGATTTCAGCACATCAGGCTCTAGTAGCTTTAAAATAAAACAAAAAAAAGTTGTAAGATATACGTTTATCAGCATCCTAACAAATCAGTTATGGAGTTATCTAAGACTAATCACACTTTCAGACTTAAAAGGAGAAAACTCCATGAATGACCTAAATAGGTAATAATAGTTGGATTGTACCTAGTTTTTTTCATTACAATATAAATTACAAACTAAAGTTGTTACAAGTAATTGAGATAAAATACTTAATTTTCATAAGGAACCTTCTATTCAGTATTTCAGGATTCTATACAGTAGTAGACCTTGAAATTACTACATATACCAATGAAATTACTAAATATTTCTTTGGAACATATTATAACGTAAACATTGCGTTACGAATTAAAAAAAACACAAAAATAATAATATGGTTAAATGAAACAATACTGTATAAACTAACTTAAAACCATTCGGTTAATTCTATTTTTTTTTTTTTGCTTTTTAGATTAAAAGGATGAGTGCTGTCATACACTCTTACAGCTGATTATTTGAATGAAGTAATTTTTGTTTATATATTTGGTCAATTTCTACCTAGATTTAAGCTCCTTCTTTATATGTGTTCAATATTTGACTTATATGTAATTACTCTTCATGTGTTATTAAACAGTGTAAGATCTAATACAGAGTAGCTTTTAAAAAGTTATCATAAACAAAGGGATCATCATATTTACTAAATCTTCAAGACAAAACAAATTGTAATTCATATTGAAAATTTCAAGTTAGATTTTTTTAGAGAACCAGTAACAAGGTTGGCTTTAAATTTATGATAATAAAAAATAAGAAATTAGGAACACTAAAACGATAATATTTGCACAGTTAGCTTATATCACAATCACAAATGTTTTACATAGTTTAAGCATTTACATCGTTTTCTGCCATTATCAATAACATTTTTTTTAAATCAATAATTTTATTTTACCTCCGATTGATTGATGGAATTAAGCAATATTGCTATTTGCTAATTTTAAAATTTTACGCCACAAATTATATAAAGCAATAAAATCACAAATTAATACGTTTTATTCAGAATTATTCTGCAATCCGTATATATTATTACAATAAGCAGAGAATGCTGATAAAAATATAGTAAAATAAAAGTGATTACAAATTAGTAGATGCACCATTGGCGTATCTACCAGAGCTATTTAAAATTTGATAACAAAAAAACTAAAAATAAAAAAATTAAATTTGTTACTAAAAACTAGTAAGTATACTAGTAAGTACAATATTTACTATATTACATCTACATTTACATTTACACATCTTCTTATTGCAAAATATATTAGAGATATAACTTGAAAATGTTTTAAAAAACGACAATTTATGTTTATAATTATTGTATCTTTAGATTGCATGCATTTTTGTTTGGTAAAATTACAATTCTCAATCATAATTCAGTTCTTAAAAGTAAAATTGTGTTTTTGCTGAGGACTGTCCATCTTATTTGCTCAATACATAAATCTCTTAGTGATTCTGTTCCACTTATGACTATCTATTTTATTCGCATAATACATAAAACACTTGTATTTTAAATATTTTTAATTTTTTATTTCTCATATAAAAGTTTCGTAATATAATTCATTTCACGACTTTAATTATGCATCATCGAGAACTTCTCTAAAATTGGTTTCGCGGGAATAAGTTCAATCAGTATTAACTTGCGCACGAATGATTTTTAATCAAATACTTGATTGTATTCGGCTGAGACTCATTATTATTATTTCTGTTCCGAATTTCTAATTAAATTTGTTTAATGATGCTGAAATGTAGAGATTTACATGAAATTATGACTGCTATAAATGTAAGACATGACTTAATTTGTACAGCTTCGATTTAAACATAATTTGGATATTTGATACGAAAACCTTCCGTTTTGTGACAAGAGCAATCTGTTATTTAAATTTGTTCTCTTCTCATTTTACATGAATTAATAATTTAATATAGATGGCAAAATACGTAATAAGTCTAAAGTATTATTGAACACAGAACTTTTCAATTATGTTATTCAATATATTCTTCAATATGTTATGAAATACAAACAAGACTGATTAAGACCAGAAAATATGTTATTGTTTGAGCAAAATTTAAGACTTGAACAGTCCGAAAAACAGGAAAAGTTACCAATTATATTTAATCCAGGTGAAGAGCGTATACGATACACAGAAAAATAATGTATTAATTTTACAATAAGTAAGACAAATGATCAACAACAAAATATATAAAAAGTTATTTTTATATTAGATTTATAAAGTGGCTGTTTATAAATTTTTAGAATTCCAAAATACCTCATTAGAGAAATAATATTAGTCGTTCGATGATGTTTTATGAGCAGATCACAATTTCATTTAATTCCATAATATGAACAGCCCATCAAGTCGACAATTTCGAATCTGGCAATTAAATTCCTAAAATAAATGCATGAAATATTAATAATGTGAAGCAATGCAAAACAGTATATATCTGAAATTCGTCGCAATTTAAAAACTTCAAGATTACAAAAAATTGCTTTTTATAATAGAAATGTTAGTAGTTAGCTGAATAAATTTGTGGTACTTCGATATATTTGTATATTTGTGAAAAAATTTTGGTTTAAATTGAAAATAGAGAAATTTTACTTAAGTTATTTAATTTACTTAATTTAGTTTTTAATATTAAACATTATAGAATTATGTACATATTTTTAGATAGATATAAAATTAGAAAATAATTTGTAAATTTTGTTGGTGGTAAAATTGTAAACGAGAGACCAAAAAATAAATAAAGAAAGTTGGAGATTTCAATACAACAGATTGGTAACTTGGTTTGGTCTAAAAAATAACCTACTGGTAATCGTTATAGCCTGTACTGTATAAACTATTTAATTATGTAAATAAATCTTTTTGTGCTTTAAATGTTTTGTGATTAATTACTATAATTTTTTTAACAATAATTACAACATGGTCATTCTTCATAAAATTATTGTTTTTGAAATGTGTTGTAAATTATGTTGATTTCATAAAAATATTGTTCAAAATTATGTTGCGATTTACAAAGCAGAAGAGTCATTATAAAATTTAGACGCGTTATTTTCGTGTTCATTTTTACAAATAACATGTTACATTATATGACAGAAAACTATTTTAAATTTTCTAAAATTTGCTAAAATTTTCATTTTATCCTTTTAAGATAAATGCTTGCCATGTTGAATCTGCAAAAATAATAAAAAATCATTAGATTATCTTACAGTAGACAAAACTATAATTTAAAAATATTTAATTTATGATAAGTCAATAATATAATTAACCCGTATGGCAAGTTATAGTAATCGCAAAAAAATCTAAAATGAAAATTTTTCTATAAGTTTTTGTTTCAAAGGTTTTTGAAAATTTAGGCATACCTTAGAAAAAATGGATGTGGGTGTGTGCGTGTGTGTTCAAAAATTCAAAAAATACATTTTCCGTACTAATATTTGTCCGTTAGACTGCGACGATATTTCATTTCTACGCAGCTAACGTATCCCAATAGCTTTCCAAAATATTTTAAAAGTATAATTTTTTTTTAAAAAAAGTCAATTTTTCTCAAAAATTTTATAATTATGATAAATATATTATTTTCAAAGTTCTAAAAAAATTGAAAATCTTCAAAAATTTAATTTTTGGTACTGGATGTTCTAGCAATTTGCCTTAAGGCACGATTCCAAACACCACTAATCTATGTTTTATTGTAGAATTTGTCTTAAAACTGTACCATTAGAATCCATCTAGTTTTTCAATTACTGTTTTAATAATACTCAGTTCGGAACGATACTCTTGGAGCGAGTCATTTGCATTCATCTC
Source organism: Ctenocephalides felis (assembly GCF_003426905.1). NCBI lineage: Eukaryota > Metazoa > Arthropoda > Insecta > Siphonaptera > Pulicidae > Ctenocephalides > Ctenocephalides felis. The sequence goes on along the minus strand of NW_020539726.1, from coordinate 11,908,524 downwards.
GTACCATGCAAAATTCCCAAGAATGCGCTCCGGCATACTAATTCCGGATCCTATGCCGTCGTTCGAGGCAATTAAAACAGTTTCATTATTGCTTCGGTAATGATTCTGACCGATTTGTTAAACAGATAAGACATTAAAAGGGTTGTTGAAATTCAAATCTCAGACAAAAGACTAATGGGGAAGGATTTCAGAAAGGGTTTGAACAGGGTCAATACCATTTGTAATATTTTGACGCGGGATGATTTGTTTTAATATGATTTAGTACCATGACCATATTTTAAGAAAAATTAGATATTTTTTGGTAAAATCAATTTAATAAAAATAACAGCTAGATCTACAAATAGTATTCGAAGATTTATAACTTAGAGTAAGTCATAATCATCGCAAAGAAAAACAAAAATAATTTTTACTGAATATCTGTTCAAAAATCTTTACAAATCAAAGATTTTTGAACATCTCGGCATACTTTAGAAAAAATATATGCATGCATGGCGTGTGTAAATATGTATGTTTGAATAGACATGTTGATCAGTTTTTGGCAACGGCAGGTCCAGCCGATTCAAAAATACGGGACAAAAACGATAAAAAATAACAGTTCAGTTTTTGAAAGAACGGAGCAAAATGAATCAAAACACATTTTACTTATATTGACGGAATTAAATACTAATTACGATTTAGGGGAGGCAGGTTCTGCCGTATCAAAGGTTCAGACGAAAAAGCAAAATAAAAGATATTTAGTGGACCGACATGATTTTCATTAGACACACATTCTCATTAACTTATCAGATATTTTGAGACTATGATAATACGTATCTATCATGTTGTTTAATTTTGTTTTGGGATTTTGTTCCAAGATTTATAATTTTAAAGTTCACATAAAGAAGAGAAGAATTATTGGGCTGAAATTAAAAAAGAATGAAAAAAAAAATAGAATGAAGCTAGAATTAGAAATTTGAAAAAGAACAAGAATTGAAGAAATTAAGAAGGAGAAAAATAAGAAGAATATAGAATAGGATACATATATAGATTGAAAATTATATGAAAATTAGAATGTAAATAAATTAAAAAAAATGTTGTAGGTGGCTAAATGCTCAGAGTAAGCGAGGCCAAATAAAATTAAAAAAAAAAAATAACATATGGTTCGAACAAATGTCATAGAAATTATGACAATATGGCAATATGGATCAACCGAATCAAATGATTCAAAAAAACATTCGGTTTGTAATAACACCGAGACGTACTGCTTAATTTTTACAAAATGCAGGCCTGGCCGTTTCGTAGGCATGTAGAGCAAAGGGTTCAAAAAATGGTCATGCAATTTTTTGAAAAAAACAATAATCCGATTAGAATATTTTATTCGAAAAACATTTAGCTTGTATTGGCCGTGTGAAAAAATGGTTAAGTTTTGAAAAAATCAGGAAGAGTGGCTTAAGTTAAATATATATAGAAATATAGTTTCTAAAGTTCACTTATTACATCAAACAAGCACTTTTAATATTTGTATTTTATTGAGGAAATTCAAGTTTACAATTAGATAGGGTTCTTTACCAATATGTACATAATAAAACAATATGAAAAATTTCAATTTTATTTTTGCATAGTTCTCAATTTAAGTATAAAGTTCAAGTTTAAGTTTTTTAGATTTAAAAAAAAAAATTCACAAAAAGCTCTTATTTGAAATCTTTAAAAAAAGGCTAATTTTTTTTCAATTCAAATAAATAATCTCGGTATAATTATAGTAGCAAACAATACGAATCGACTCTTATTTGCAGATCTGCATTTTGATCTTAAGAAATAATTACATATTAATAGTTATTACAAAAAATGATTTTTTATTCTTTCAAAGTTTTATCGTAATACATCCCAAAAATATTGTATATTAAAAATATAAATTCACATGTATATTTTTTTTAATTATCTGATCATTCTAAACAGGCCCATAATCCTGCTTGTTTGATGTCTTTTTTTAAAAACGTCGACCATCAACTCAGAAAACAAATCAGCTAACTGAGCATATATGCATATAATTAAGTACTTTTTCTCTCTCACTTCTACACATATAAGATTTGATTTAATTAATTATTATTCCTCGCTATGTTTTTAGCATTTATAATCTTATAATTCAAATTCTTGGCGCATACGCATCGCTGGTATGTTTTAAGTAAGCAACTCTTTTAAATATATACGAATAAGGCGAATGACTGCTCCGCAACGGCAGATACATGTATTGTTTTAATAATGACCAAATACGAATGAAAACATCTTCATTACAATTACAATTACGAACAGAGCTAAGATTTTTATTTCAAATGACCGGTCGAGGTAATATGCTGAGGCAGAAGTTCTCAAACTGTAATAAATTGTCGAGTATTTTCATCAAGATTGATCAATGGAATATTCAAGTAGAACATTTAACATACTTAATTTTCGATATTTTTCTTTAATTTATTTTGATTAATTATCATTATTTTTAGCTTTCCGAAGAAAAATTATGTTTTGCCAGAAAATTCGGCTTGCTAATTTTTTCATTAGTTATCAGTTTTGGATCATTCATAAATTGATCAAGACCAAAATTATATAAAGTAGGTATTTCTATTTTTTTTCATCGACGTTTTCTCTAAAACGATTTAAGCGATTTCAAAAATTTAGAAGCCATTTGATGAATCTCGATAAAAACTCGCGTTAACTATTTTTGCAAGGCGATCAGGTGCATCGTTTTTTTTTTTTTAGAATTATCAGAAAAGTGCTGCATTTTTTGTCCACATTTTTGTAAAAATCCTTAACGGATTTTGGAAATTTAAAACCCGTTCCAAAGATATCATTTGGGAATAGTGCTGATTACTTTTTGGCAAATATCGGCCGTGAGGTTTTTTCGAAAATAAATGTTTTAACGTCCTAAAATATTAAAGGCCTATTAAATTATGAAAATCTATTGAAAAATGAAAAAATGGGCTGCGGTTTTAGGAAATGCAAGCACGGGTTTCTAAACTATAATTAATAAAATTACATATGTTGTAAAATTGTATGTAAGATATCAATTGGAAATCGAAGAGATTATAGTCTTTAATGAAAGAGAAAACTTGATTTTTGTCTAATAATCAAGTTAATTTTTTTTTCTAATAATCTAAATCTCTCTTTATTTTGATTAGGTCAATTATATAAATATATTCAGAAGTCTATGCAACTTGCCTTAAGACAAAGTGCAACTTTGCACTTAATTAAATCCACATAAAAGTAAAAATAGAATAGCTTCATACTATACAAATTGATGAAATATTTTAATACTTTTAGTAAATTAATAATTTGTGAATTATAAGTTAGATCAGCTGTATTCTGAAGGAATTTTGCATTCTGAAGGATTTTATTCATTATTTTTATAAATTCTAATATGTAAATTTACTACACCGGTCGTATTCAATTGTAGAAATAATTTATTTGAAACTAGAATTCATTATTAATCTAGACATATATAAAACTCAACGTTTCTAATTAGTGTAAACCAAATTAGTTATAAATGCTTTTTTTTATTCAATAAAAAAAGTGTGTAAGTATTTTTAGCAATAACAAGTAAAAAATTGATATGTTTTTATCATATTATTTCATTTACAATTCAAAGCACCCTATAGCTTTGATGCATTTTTGATTGCACTATGTGTTCTAGAACACTTATGTCGATTTGAAAAGTTTCTATAAACATCGCATCCAAGAAAATCCATGAATTATAATGAGAGTATCTATCAGATACTTTTTAGGATAATACATTCAATTTTTTTGTTTGTTTCAAGATTAATGATTGTCATGATCAGATAACCGTTAGCAATATTGAATAAAAATAACATTTGAAAAACAAAAAATAAAATATTGAATTTTAATAATAATTCTATTTTAAGAAAATTGTTATTTTATTTAAAGAAAAAGTACAAGTAGAAGATGTCATAGCATCCGTCAAAATTCTAATTTCAAGAAAATTTTCAAGAAAATAATTGTCTGGTTTGAACTTTACCAAAAATAAATATCATAAACCAACAGTTACAAAAATAGTGGACATGCGAACAGAATATCTGGATTTTATATTTATATAAAAAATAAAAATTTAGAGCTGATTTTGGAATTTACTACAATTACCATCAATCAACTAATTTATACCTACATTTGCAAACCACAGTCAATGTATAAAAATCTTGTCTTTCGCATAATTCAGTTGTCAACGGCAAGTTTAATATGATCCGCGCGTTCTTTATTAACATTTGTAATTCCGAATTAAAATTCTACGCGGCCGTAGGGTCGGTTGTTTACCCGGCGAAGACTGAGACATTAACTTCTTATACTCGAGAATCATAGACTTTATAATATAATAGAAGAGTAACAAATTACACACATACTTGTTTGCATCGTATCATCAGATTAAACTAGAGATGAGAAATATTTAACTAGACATATTATCGAATCGACTTAGAAAATAGTCGTGACATTATTTGCTAGATTTTATTATTAAATCGATTTCATTTAATCTTCCAAATATTTAATAAATTTGGACTGCCAATTTTAACAATCAATTAGAATTGCAAGGAAACATCTAATTAATGTTCAAGTTGTTCAATGGATTGAGTTGAAAGTTAAATATCGTGCAAGTTATATTTTTTTGCATATACATTATTAATAGAAATTTTTTAAATCAAAACTAATTTTCTGTCACTAAAAATAACTAGTAATCAACTAAAAAAACACTAATATGTACGTTCAATTTATGGACGTAAATGTTAAAGCATTTATTTTTATTGTGACGCAAAATGACGCGGATGCTATAGCATTCAAATTTTAAAGTCAAATATTGTTCTATATAACAATACAATTTAGTAATTATTATACCTCTCAAGGTAATGAGTAACTGATTCTTTTTCGTATCATCTTTTCCCATAGTCACTGATTAGCTTGGGCAAGCAAATTGCGTAAAATAGAAGCGAAATACTTGACGTGGATGCTATAACATCTATAGTATGCAATGATTAAAATATATTAAATACCCTAATAAACGGTGTCTAATCATATATCACAAAACAATTTGCAACATTTTCATCCTTAGTTCAACAGCGCACACTTCACAATGTGGGAAGAATTCTTCAACGCACGTCGTGCGTGTAGAAGCTCTCTCGATTGCATTGCCCTAGGTCTACTAATTTTATACATGCAACGGATATTTTACTTATTATTAGATTAATTTCATAATAAAATGCATCTACTATTTAGCTAACTGTTTATTACGATTATTCCTGTCATAAGCAACAATTGGAATTCAACCAGCGCATGCATCTGAAATTCGAGAATTGATAAACTAGATAGTGTGATAAAATTTAGTTACATTTTATAAAAAGGCTAATCTTGGTGTTATGATTGACAAAAACACTCAAAACGCCAAAAAAACCAATCAGCAAATTGTACTTTCTGGCAAAAACATAAGCATCGCATTCTGGAAGTTAAAAATGTATAAGCTTAAAAGAGATGCACATTTTATACAAGCGTCGTATTGGAAGTCACATCATATTGTTGCATACATAATTATAACATACACGTGAAGCCGAACTAATGTTATTCTTGGCATTTGTGCCATTTTGGGTATTAGTAGTTATTTGGTAAAACGCTCGATAGAATACCAAAGGGAGGTTTTTGACAGTTTGTGACTACCGACTCATACGATTTCTCAGCATCAGAGTTTCACTAACATAACATTGCTATTTTATCGAAGAATTGATGCCTAAGTGTTTAGGGCTGTTCATAGCACTCCAGGCTAAGTAATCACGATTTGCCAAGATCAAACTCGCGTTTCGAACAATCTATTAACAAGCAGTAGTAATATGTAAATGTGGAAATATGTTTCTAAAAGACACTGCTGAATTAAATAAAATATCACAATTAGGAAAATTTTAATTGTAATTTTAAATTTAGACAACTGTTTGGCGTTCTGAAGAGCCATATAGTTGATAAATATCATCACAGCAGTTTTGGGAACTATTAAAAACATTCTAAAACAAAGAAGTATTAAGAAATTTTCAAGATTCTAAATTATGTTAAACTTGTTGATGGGAAAATTATCCATATCATAGTACGAAAACAGACAAGATTGACTTCTTTACGTTCACAAAGATTAGAATAAATACAGTATCAAAAGATTCTCATAAGTATTAAAATTGTCAGTTCGAACGTGGGCTAGCACAAATTAGATCAGATCCGACCCATTGGCAAGTCCAACATTAGGCAGCTTTGATGTCAAATCTGTACTTTATGAGACAATACATTTCAAATTGAGGTTCAAGTAAAAATGCCTCTCTTGGGTAAAGTTACATGTATAATAAAAATTGTAAACAAATACTTCAAATAAAGTCACATAACTGAATTGGACAACTACTAAGTTGCTATCCATTGAAGAAACCATATAATAACGTCAAAATAATTACTGAATGTCGTTGTATGATAGATACTTATAATTGAAAGTATAACAAAAACAGAATGACCTTCGAAATTTCTTCCAAAAGTTCAAATTTGTGATAGCAACAACATACTTTACATTTTCTTGAACCGTTTGGGCGCTCTACCCCCAAAAACCGCCTCGTTTAAATCACCTTGTTTAGATCTAGATCCGGAATATAATACCCTGAAAAAATTCAATAAGTGAGTTAACAAAACATCGGACGTAAAAACCTTTATTATATGCACATTATAACGCGTTCAGATATGTGTTCTGCAGAGATATGGTTGTTAAGGGCACACACGCCGCTTCACCCTTCCGCCCACGTCTCGCAAAATGGCGCCGCTTTACATGTGCACATACTGTATGTGCGCAGTTTGTATGGAACTCCACATACACAATACACATACACAATACACATACGCAATACATATACACAATACACATGACACACACGAGGAGGCGCGTGTGTGGAAGGTTTACATTTGAGCGATTCTTCCAATTTTAAATTCCAAGATAGCGCATTACTCCGGGGCACCAGCACAAGCACACACGACACTGGGATAGACGAAACGCCAGTGATAAGGTTTTGATTTTGTATGTAAATTTGGTACGAATTGAAAAATAATCGATTAAAATACGTCTAAAATTTGGTTTGTTAGCTAAGATAAACCCCATTTAATTTTTCAGAAAATTAGAATTGACCATTTTCTCCAATCGGTAGAGTACAAGATAATAAGTGGAACTCATAACATTAATTTCCCAATTCTGCCGTAAAATAGACCAATGCACTTAATAATTGGCAAGCATAACATTTTGACCGCTTTTAGTACCATTTTGTATGCAAAACTGCAACGTAATATATCGTTGACTTAACATTGGTCAGATTTTTCATTTTGCTGGAAAGAAAAGTATGAAAATATCCTTTTATACTTGAACCTGTAAAATATTTCTTCGAAATAATTTATGATCCCTTCCTTTTAGCTTAGTAGTTGGCGCACTAGTTTTCTAGTAGGTTCTCGATTCGATATACATTACGGACAGACTGATGTGAAGCAGCAGAGATGTAACATATGTTTTCTCTTGAAAATACTGTTGAAAATATATTTTCAAGTGATGGTAGCTATCTCTCATCAGTAGTAGAGAAATTTTAATAATTCATTAAATGAATTAGAGACAGGACACAAACGTGTAGTTGATTTCTTAAAAGCATCGTATAGATAAGAAAAAACAAAAACTCTATGATCACTTGCCTTTTTTAATTTCATGTAAATAATTTTAACCGTCTTTAAGAGGTAGATGTAAACATTTTCAAAAATTTCCGTAAATATTACTTATGTGCTAGTGTAAGTTGATCATTTTAGATATTTTGTTTTAAATTAAGAATCCAGAATAAAATAGATAATAGTGTCTACATATACCATTTACTATTTAAGCTGCATATAATGTTATTATTTTATTTATATGCAGAGATAATTAAAAAATTCATGAGTTATTAGTTGGATAGTTATTGGCCTATCCATTTCAGCATTTTTAAACAAATCATTCTATTAAAATAGCATATTGTCCCCAAAAAATCCAAAATAAAAATATTTTTACCAGCATATGTCATTTATAGTAAAAGACACACAATTTCTTGAATTTTTTAATTAAAAAAATAATGATTAAATTTTAGAAAGTTATTATTATGACAATTATAGCACCTCAAAATTTTAAAAATTTTTGTGTAAATATATCATTCCAATGCAATTTACATGAGGCCTGTAATAATTTACCTAAAATTAAGAAATGAGTATAAAAAATTAACCTTTCCCACTCGGAAGCCGTGGAAAGGGTTAAATTCAAAATAAAACTACTAAAATTGAAATTTTGCTAGGCCAGGATAATACTTAGTTTTATGGACCTAGCCGTACATAAATTAAAAAATCTGTGGAAAAAATTGAACAAAACTAACGAGTAGCTGTTTCTACTACAACCAATGACAGTCATTTTCAAGCAAGTGATGCATCATTGGGTTCCGACAAGAAACAATTTAAGAAAAACATATATTTTATATAAAAAAGGTTTGGTTATTATAATAAATATTTGACTTTTTGTTATTTTTTATAGGTAATAGAAAATTCGTTGACAAACGGGCTGTCTATGAAGTGGAAACGCGCATATATGCAAAGCTCATATGCGGTGACAAGTACGTACATTGAAATCAGATAAATGTTTTCTCGCGGGAGAGTGATTTTTCCGAAAAAGCGATATTAGTTTTTAATACACAATTTTACTATATATTGGGCAATTTTGATTTGACATACTCAAATTCAGATATGTTATATGTGTTATATCACATTACAAACTCTTCTCTGTAAATTAAATCAACTGGCGATTGCCCTGCTCAAACCTTTACCATTTGAGCGACTGAAGAAAAATTGTAGTGAATTGATACATGACATCAAATAAAAATAATTTAAGAAATTTAAGAATATTTTATAATTGTCTATAATTGTAGCTTAATGTACTCATTGTATAAATCGCTATGATAAATAAAACAGAAAAAAAAATCTGGTGCGATTTCAAACTTCCTATTGAAGAACTTCGTACTATTTTCTCAATCACTGTAGTTATGTTTTATGAAAAAATGAATAAATCCAATCCACTAATATAAAGTACCTAAATTTGCCATCTTAAATAATCAAATTAATGATGAGGATTTATGCAATGTTGATACACATTTATCATAAATAAATCTAAACTGTATTTAAATGTTACAGCAAATAAAAAAATGATACATTAAAAAAAGAAACCATTTTATCATAAATTAATGCTGAATTCTTTGTTGATAATGGTTTTAAATTGTTCAATTTAATAGATTTGTCAAGAAGTACTATTTATATATAATTATATGAGTGTCCAAGATAATTTTAGATAAACTAATATTTGCCGCAGAAAATGTTCAGAAAATTGTTGATACACATTTTGAACAAGAGTGTATAGATTTGGAATTCAAACTTGAATATAGAGTGAAATTTCAATTCATCAATTTATCTTGTGAATGTGATGATTTGCAGTTATAAAATTAATTAAGTTATGTAAGTCTATAATGATTTATCTCTTAATCAATAGTTTTATACCTAAAACCAATTTAGCTCAATCACAGTATACTTTAAATGCATTTCTAAATGCGTCTAAAGCTGCAGTAGGCGCCAGTCGTATTTATAGCTGAACATAAGGATTATATGAGTAATTGATGAAATATTTTAACACTCAAGAAGAAGACACTATTTATTATTTATTACTATTTATTACTCAATTTTAGTTTACTTACTCTTTGTATGAATTAAAACCCATACCATGTCAATTGAAAATGAGTGTGATAGTCGGTCGATAAATTTTGATCGATTGCCATTTAAAATATTATTGCATAAATCGGATGACAATTGAAGCAAATCTACTGACTTATCTTACAATTGATATTTATTAATTAATTTTGGGCTATTCGTTGATCTACAATGAGATCAAGAAAATAAACGTAGTTTTTTCGTTTCATTTCGAAAAGAAGAAAGATTTGTTAAATGTCCAAGCAAATCAATTAATTTTACATGAAATTGTATAATAAAGTGTTAATCATTTAGACTTATATATTGATCACGAATTGTGTGCGCTGTTACTATATATTAAAATATAAAATAAGGTTTGTGGCATATTGCTTGGTAACTTGCAAGAAATTTTCTATTTGTGTAAATAATTGACATGATACAAATTGATATCTAATTCCATAATTCGGCTGAAAATTAAAACCAATTGACAAATTGAACAGGTTTTAGTTTCCTTGACCTGTATAGGTGAGCAATGGGCTGGTTGTAACAGTTTTTTTTTTCTAAATAATATATCCTAAGATCCACTGATACTTTTTTACCAAATAGAGATAAATAGTTGCTGTAACTTTTTCTCTGCCACATCAAATTAAAATAATTCCACATTTGTTATTTATAATTCAATACACTGTATTTGTAACCTTTCCAGGGCAAGAAAAGTAATGACAAGGAAACGACAATAATACTTCTAATAATTCTTTCCTTTCTTTTTTTTCAAAAAAATGATTTCTTTCTAAGTAATTCATTTCATAAATCAATGCAAATAATAATTAATACGAATAAATAATATATAATTCTATAATTTTTTATCCAAAATCAACAATTATTATTATAATACAATTAAAAGTGATATCTCCTGTAACACAATTTACATTTGCCACATCTTATAAACTATAAATTCCATCCAATCTTGTTCACTTGAATCTGTATATATATATATATATATATATATATATATATATATATATATATATATATATATATATATATATAACTAACCCCAAGCGTGATTTTTTTACATTAATCAAGATAACTATTTAAATGATATAGAAATCCCAAAAAATGTTGCTCATAACCAAGATTGATAAATTTGGAACAAAATAAGATATACAAAATATCAAATTAGTCAATAATAATAAATAAAACCGAAATTGTATGATAGATCAATTTTATATCACCTGTTTACTGCTTTTATGCAGGACAGTTCACATATCCTATCGAGACCAAAATTATTATAATATCTTAATTTCATTTGTAAAACGTCTGGTTTTAGTTACCCCCGTTACATATAGCCCCTAGCTCTTTTACCACATTTTCTTACTTTTAATTCTAATGTATCTTAAGATTGGTCTATTCGTACATATAAAATCCCACTGAAAAATAGATATAGTTTTTTCACTTCATTTTGGAAGAAATATTTATTAAATTTATAGGCAATTTTTTATGTTAAAATGTGCATTAAACTATAATGCACTGGTCATTCAAACTTAAATGTAAATCGTATTCGAATTATAGATTATAAAGTTTGTGGGCAACCCCAATATTCTAAAGAAAATATTAAATTATAAAAAGTATCGATTATTTTTATACATTCATCATGACACAGTAAAGTAGAAGGTAGAAGAAATTTAGACAAAAGACAAGAGTAATTTTTGAATATTTGAAGACAAATAGATATTTTAAAAAATATTATGATACCTTACAAGTCTTTAAATACAACTTAATTATTAATATATACATATTTCGATTATTCTGTCTAAAATTTTTATCGGTTATTTTGCAATGCTTCCGATGTAAAAATTAATATATGCAGTTAATCATATCTATGGCCTAACCAAAGGTATGATAGTAATCAAACCTACACTTATTAAAAAAAAAAAAAATCAGACATTCATCTCTATTTTAGTCTAGAATAAAACTGATATTTAGAAAACGCAATTGAAAACATGTTGTATTTTGAATCAAATTATGAGTTGATCACAATTGGGTTTACCAAATTAAGTGCAAAATTGATGTTCATAATTTAGAAGCGCAATATAATGACACCAGAGTTGTTATGAAATTCATTTATTTAATATATGATTAATATTTGAATATCGATTTATGGAATAATAATGCTAATATAGTATGTACAAAAGTTTTGCGCGTTTAGATAAATGCGCAAACTATCTTCGAACGACAGTCGGCGTTGGAATAAATACATCCGAGTTTGCATGGCAACCAGTGAAGCATGAAAGTAGATATTAGAGGCTTAAACTTGAGCTCTAAGCTCAAATCTATCTCAATAACCCACACACGCAGCCGACTTATACGAGCGTGGAAAATATAGAGAAAATCCTATCTAAAATAACTGAATTAGATGAATACATCACCTCTAGACTTCATGTGTGCGAGACGAACATTTCGAGAAACGCGCCTGAACTGAACACTTCACATATAAATGTACTACGCAGCGAAATATCATTTCTAGATTTGAATAAAGACCGAACAAAGGAAACTAGCGACAAAGGGTGCGCGAAATTCAAATATTTTGTACGGCATTTTTTGTTTTATTAAACTGTCTAAATTTATTCAATTTTCTCCTAAATCACAGCAGTTGAATAGAAGCATTAAGTATTATTTATAGAAGTTACCTGAATTAATAACTTCCTGCTAATATTGATATAGCAGAAAACAAACAGTAACTTGTGATGTATGGCATCGTGCCTTAAGGCAAATTGCTGGAACTTCCCGTACCGCAACAAAATGTTCGAGGAATGTTAAATGTTTTCAAATAGATTATTATAAATACTATAACTTACACATAAATATGCTTTCATCAAATTTAAAATTAAGGGCATTGTCTAATATTTATAAGAATTATATAAACTGAATAGCAAAGTTGAAATTATTTATTTGAAGCATATTAGTGAGCTTTTGAACTTTAGCCAAAATTAAAATTATAATCCGATTTATTTTCGATATTAAAATAAGTTTTTCGAATCATTCAAATCGGATGCTTAGTTCTCTCGAAAACTGCAATTTTTTGCACGTTTTGCTTGGTATCTCCAAAATGACTAAACCTGTCTTTGGCAAAAACTAATCACTACTTCTCCTGATCATTAGAAATTGAATGTTTTTTTAATCATTCAAATCGGATACTCCGTTCTTTCAAAAATTCGACTTCTATCTTCTGCACTCTTTGCTCCGTATCACCGTAACCCGTAACGGCTAGACCTGCCTTGGTCAAAAACTAATCAGAACATCCCCCTATCAATATGAATGGTTTTTGAACATTTTGGCATACAAAAAAGGGATGCGTATCCGCAATTTTTTGTTCACGTTTTCGGGCGGACGAAGCAACCTATTTAAATGATTTAAAAAATATTCGATTTCTATTTATGGGTAGATGTGCTCATTAGTTTTTAATGACGATAGGTCCTGCCATTTCGAAGATAAGGGAAAAAAGGAGCCAAAAACCGTAATTAAATTTTTGAGAGAACTTAGCGACCGATTTGAATGCTTCAAAAAATATTTTGTTTGACAAAAGAAAAAAAAAGATTAAATTTTTGGAGAGGTAAGCCCAGCGGTTTCGGAGATACAGAGGAAAAAGTAAAAGAGAAATGATACTTGGCGGTCAAAAGTGATCATTAAACATGTATATAATATAATATATGATATTTTATAAAGATTTCAACAATGAGTACTATATTGTTATAATTTTTTTTTTGGTATCATACCAAGATTTTTAATTTTTTAAGTATACTCGTATGGTTCAAGCAAATATCAAAGTTGTCATTTTTTTTTTCAAAAATTTCAACAACATAAAGTTTTATACTTGAAATATAAAATTAAGAATTTACAATTTATGTCAAAAAAGTATATATTTCATATGAGATATTATTATATTCTCATATAGATTCAATCAGCACGTTGATGTAAACAATCTCAAGTGTCTTCTGCGATAAGATAGTCGCTATATAATATATGAGCATATTTGAAGATATTTAAAACAATTGTTATTAATTATTGATCGAGTATTTAATTCTGATACAGAAAGTTTCAGTAATTTGCCTCAAGGCACGATGCCTTGCACCACTAGTTTTATGTTAGATTCAACAGATATTTTTATATAACCTTTATTACTACGAAAGCTTACATGTGGATGGGTAAAAGAACTAACTAAATCTTTACCCAGCCAAAAGTGTAAATAATAAGATAATAATAAATACGAGAGTAAATTAAGCAACTTAAATTGCAAGAGATTCAATTGACAGTTATTCTGACCCTGCTGATGAATATACTGTGTTATATTTGTAAAAAATGTGTCCATTAAATTTATAATTTGCATTGGTAGCATAGTGTAGCTATTATTTTGTAAACCTTCTAAAATTAAAATAAGATTTGCCACCAGGCTGTCCCATTTTACTCTGCCATGGGGTTAAAAGACAAATATTAGGTGAAAAATTTTTGAAAAATAGCAAAAAACATTGTTCTATAACGATAAATTTTCTAGGAATTTTACTGAACATCTTTAGGTAGTTGATTGTTTGATGTGTTATTTGTTATGTATAGTTGGTTGGTTTTTCGCGAATAGTCAAATCAGACTTTTGTCCTACCGTTCCTCCCCATCTGTTTGTTCATATTTGCTATAGCAACATAAGTATTAGGATACATTCATAAAGGAGTTTGATTAAAAATATTATTCCATCATTTTTAATCTAGCGGAATATATTGGTATGATTTTATTCCAACGACAGTTACAATCAAAGCAGAAGAATTGCAATAATAACTTTTAATTCAGTCATTTAAAAATGTGATGTAGTATTATAACACATTCCAAATTGATCTATTGATAATTTATTTCATCCGTCAATTTATTAACATTGATATCTTAATGTCAAACCAAAGTCCCATATGGACAATTAGGTTCTCATTGGAGCCAAGGTTGAAATAATTATGACCAATCAATATATCGAGTCTTGGATTGCTGATTAAGATGTAATATAGATCAATAATACGATATTAATATTATGCAGACATTATTGATAGCTAAACGTTTGAGAAATAATTGTCTGTGTGACGATGGTTTAAATTTACACGGTAATTTATGCGACGGAAAAATTTTCAATTGAAAAAATTCTAGATGATATTTTTGTTATGGAAAATTAGGCTAGTGCTTAGCAATCATAAAAGTAATAGCTTTAATAAACTAAAAGCTCGAAGATGAATTGCCCTATAGACGATGTCAGTTTGGTAAAAAGAGTCCCAATAGTTTGCTTTAGGAACAAATTTTTCATAAATATGCGGCTGGACAATACTTCAATTAAACATGTTCAATTACCACTGCTCTTTTGTATTAAATTTTTTATTATAATAATAATTGGATAGATATTCCTGTGATTATGTTACGATAAGAACTACATAGTTTGTATTCAAATCATAACTACTTTCAAAACGTTGAGTTAAAAAAACATTTTCTGTTATATTTGATTAAAATTTCTGTAAAAAATCAAGATCATTTTTAAATTTATAGTTAGATAAATTAGACTAATTAAATTGCTTTGCAAAGTCAAAGTCTGCGAAACTGTAAATATGTCTTACAATTAGTCTTAAACATTAATGACCAAATCATTGCAATATATGAAAGAAATTTCTTTGCATTATTTGTGAATGAAAATAACACACGGTAAACACTCTATTGCTAAAAGGTATCGTAGGTTGAACAAGATAAGATTATGCATTCAAATTTATTGAACATGGAATTTATCACTTAAATAAATTAATAATAAAATAGACCAAATAAGCTGTAACTTAATTAAAAAAGTTAACTCATTATTTTTCAATAAAAAGTACACTAAGAAAACACCATTTGATGGAAGATGTCAAGGATTGATAAAAATGAGATGGAAAATGACACAATGATTGGCAAAATGTGCAACAATGTGGAAACATCGTAATATACAAGAAAAAAGTTAATTAACCTTCTTAAAATAAGAGTAAAAATTAGCTCACATACCAAAATCCTATTTCCAGACGAATGCCCTATTATTTTTTCCAACAAAAATGTATGTAAAATTAAATATAGGCTAAAATTTGAATCCTAAAAAATTCAATAAGCATCTTTACAATACAATATGATTTTTCACTGTTTGTGCATTTCCATCTCTGAAAAGTTCCATATAATATAAGCAAAATAGCCACAATACATCAAAGAGTCATTGTATCGATTTTTGCATGCCCGCACGTACATCTAACATGCCATCCTATTTTCGCTGAAGTTTTTTAGAGTTAATACGATCGCCTTGTACAAACAGCGAATATCTAACATGGAAATATTATATTGACACAACCGAGAAACACCACCACCCCGAATGTCTCACACCCCCTATGAACTCTCTGGAAGAGAACCTATCCATTTCTCATTTCACATAACAGATATAGGAAATAGTAGGTTTCTAGAGTTACACACGGCGACGAACAGAAATCTGATATTACATGTATTATCCTAATAGAAAATACTATTTATCGTAATGGAAAATCGTGTTTTACGTATTAATGTGATTTTCAAGACAATGTCTTGTTTGGACAGAAATTTGATAAAAAAAAAATAGCTTAAATATTTGGATGGTAAGGGTAAGGTAATTATTATTTAGTTTTTTTTTTTCAAATATTCAAGAGAATATTCAAGAACAAACCATAAAAAATTATATAATAGAAGCAAGTGCCAATTTTATGTAATTTTACCATAAAATAATAAATGAAATTTTTTGCCTATCTCTACGTTTCAAAGGTTTCTGAACATTTTAGAGCCTACCTAAGAAAAAATTGTAGTATATGTAAGTATATATGTGTGTAGTATGTATGTATGTGCGGATACAATTTTTTGTCTACAACTTAGAGAGCAACAGATCAACCGATTTGAATGATTCAAACAACAATCGATTTCTTTAGACGTAAAAATGTGCTTATTAGTTTTTTGCAAAGGCACATCAACCATCACGAGGGTACGGGGCAAAAAGTTCCAAAAATGATAGATCTGTTTTTGAGAGAACTGAGAGTCCGATTTAAATTAAAATTCAATAAACATTGCACTTGTATTGACGGACAAAAGAATTGGTTAAATGTCTGGGAAGATAAGTCCAGCGGTTTCTGAGACCTAATAAAGTTTAAAAAATGCCATTTGGCAGTGAAAAATGATCATTATATATATGCACATAGAATTATCAGATATTTTATAGAGGTTTTAATTTTAAGTACAAATTTTGTTTACATTTATATGAGTTCCGTACCAAAATTTATAATGTTTACGTGGCGCTTACGCGCTTCTAAATTTTGTCTCAACAGCTACGAAGCACTATAGTTTTGCAAAAAAATTAAATTTTATCAAAATTTTCATGATTATCCAAAAATGTCTTTTTCAAAATATTCAAAAAAAAAAAATTAAGATTTTCAAGTTTTAAATTACGCTACGAAAAGTTCTAGCAATTATCCTTAGGGCACAATGGCATGCACCACTGGTCATTCTTTTTTTTTAAAGAAATGTTTTTCAATAGTATTTAGAATCAGAAACCTTTTATTGAGGCGCAAATAATTATTATATCGTTTAAACAATATGCACAAAAAAAATTATTCCATTAATTTTTGTGCTAGGAATAGTTATAAGTACGATTAGTTATAATTCAATATGTTCATCATAAAAATTACCATTGTGGATCAAAAAGTAACGAAATTTAAAAGTCAAAATAAACCAAATGAATTATAACGCCCTTATTTGAAGAAAAAAAAATTCTAAAATTTTTCAAGAAACCCAATATTTTTTAAGTTATTGGTAACTAAAAATTCTGATCTTTTTGTCGCAAATGTCTTCACAAATGTCTATTTTAACAAAAAACGAACAAAAGTATGGTAGTTCAAAGCAAGTTCAAAAGATCAAAGCCGTCGTCTACTTAGTGAAAAATTTAATCAATGTATTAAATGCCATTTAGCAGCGAGCAAATACAGTTTATACATCCTGACGAAATAGTTTTGTAGCACTTGAATTAAGATTTAAAATAAGCATTCTGCCCCTAATTTAAGTGACCAAATAGAAAAGTTTTACTTCTGTAGAACGAAATAATGCAGCAATTAATCCTTCTCGTACACTCAACCTAGTGCCGCCACATATACATGGGGTCCAGCAAACCCCAACGTTGTTCAAATGATCGCTATGGGCAGACTATTAGTTCGATAAAAAAAAACAGAAAACAAATTAATATTGGTACTCTCTACAATGCGATAGCATAATTTTTAAAGGAAAAAAAACATTGAAATTGAAATTTAAAGACTTTAAGAATACTCGGAATCTAGAAACCTAGTAAAAAATGATCGCTAAAAGTGGCGCTGCTGTCCAGTGTACCTCAAGTGTACGAGTAGGATACAAGTAATTCAGATAATAACAATTGTAATCAATTTGAAATACTATATCTATATATAAAGAAAATTAGTATGAATTTAATATGTCAATTCTTAAGCTGTGACCCTTTCCCTGACGTGACTTTGCACACCTGCTCCATCGCAGATGACTCCTCCAAAGAGCAATTCCTTATCCACACTCATATAATATATAACACACAAACAACAACTCTCTCCTTCGCCAAACCCTCCCCACACCCCCCATACATCCACCGCCTTCGTCACCGCGCACCGACCTTACTGCGTTGACCCATAAGACCCATTATCCCTTGACGCCTCTCTTGCTCCGGGTCGCGCGAACATGAGAGCTGTTCGCAATGTATCTATATGTAAATTCGCTCGCGGGAGACGCAATATGCGTCCGCCTAGCCAGTTTATCTCTAATAATTGATCTTCGAGCAAAGTATATTACGTGCAAATTTGTCTAACCGCATGAGATGTATTAATGCAAATGTGGTGGAATTCGTGAGACGCAGATGTAATAATGTACGGGCAAGTGCTGACTTGAATTCGACTGTAGAAGATGAAACATTAAAATATCTACTGGAGGGACTCTCCACAAGACGTGACGCCATTTGACAGATGGTGACAGCGAGAACCATCACTTCACAGCAATTATGGAATGAACAGTTCGAGAATTTTATTGTTCGGTACGGAAACTATATATCGAATATTGGGTTTGGAAAACAGTTTTGAGTGAAGTTAAAGCAGGAAGAAAAGTCAAGCATACAGCTATAGGATAAAAACTTTACCATCTCCGATAGTGTTATGCCAAATTACAATTATTTTCTAACAATTCAATTATAACAACAGACCATATAATAAAGTGGTTTCCAACCATTTTTGCCCAGCGCCCTCTGCTCTAATAAAAAAAAATGTTACGCCCTTCTGAATTTTTTCAACAATTTAATTTTATAAATACTCAACTGATATTATCAAACTGCAAATTAATATGAAATATTATGTAAAACTATGAATAAAAACTAATTATTTTTTGTTTATTTTTTATTGTCATGTCAAAAATGTTGGGTTATTTTCTAAAATAGTATTCTGGCAACAGATGTGTGCGTCCCTCTGAGGAGGCCCGCCCCACAGGTTGGAAACCGCTGATATGATGTTATAATAACTATGAATAATAGAAATAATGATAAATTTGATTATGGATAAATTATGGGTGAATCTGTACCATTCCTTGACAATCGCCACTAAAAAATTTCATGAGAATTGGTCCAGGCGACTAGAACCATTTGGTTCTAATGTATAAACTAGCAACCAGCATTCACCAGGCTCAAAACGGGAAAGGAGGTCTTGGAAATAAATGCAAGGAGATGAAAGTCAAATCGCAAAAATCTAAAATATATATTTTACTTATCTTTATTTTTCAGAGATTTCTGAACACATTGGCATACTTTAGAATCAAATGGACGCATATATAGGAGTGGGTGCGAATGTTTGGATACAATTTTTCGTCTACGATATTCAAAGTACCGATTAAAAATACATTCTATTCGAGCTGATGAGGAAACGTGCTGATTAGTTTTTGGCACAGGCAGGTCCGACGATTTTAGAAATACGGAGCAAAAAGTAAAAACAATCAGTTTTTGAGAGAACCGCACATCCTATTAGGAAGTTTCAGAAAACATTCGATTGCTATTAATAGATTGAATTAAATTGATTACATTTTTGCGAAAGCAAGTCAAACGGTTTCGGGCATACGAAGCAAAAAGTGCAAAAAATAGCAGTCTTTGAGAGTATGTCACATCCGATTAGAGTGATTCAAAAAGCATATTGCTTGTGTCGACAATGTTTATTTTTTTGTTTTTGTCGATAAATATAGATAAAGCGCAAATATAAGCCTTTAAATTGTACTAAATTCATAGAATACAACGATGAAATTAGCAGTATTTATAATATTAATATCTAAAATATTTGTAATTACCTATTGATGGATTTTTCTTGATAATTAATTATTTTTATTTTGTGAATATTTGATTGTTGTACGGTAAGTTCCAGCAATTTGCTTTAAGGCATAATGCAATACATTGCTAGTTTTTTTAACGGTGGATTAGTTGGTCTGATTCAAAAAGTAATTAGAGTAGAAATTAAACTTCAATCACCTCTGATAAGTTTTAATTTTAATTTTGTTTAGCTTCGAATAAACTTCCCCACACAGCAAAATAGTACGATGCTATTTTGTCTATTATTTAAGCCTCTAGTGTAATATCTTGCGAAAAGAGAACAAAAATGTATATCTATAATCAAAACATCTGATAATTGCAATAAACTTAATCGAAATCGCCGGGTATTGGCATAAAGCTATAATAACTTTTTTTTTCATTGTTTCCACAGCAATCTCTTTAATATTGTTCTGTAAGCTGTTTTTGTGTATGACTTATGACCTAAGGTATTGATATGAGAAGCAACCCATCGGTTCATCCTTCTCCTATGTGTGGGGTTTTATATATATTAGCTCTTATGTCTAATAGTGTGTATATGATTGTATGATGCAACTATGTCCACAAAGGACGATTACCACTTGGAATTATTTTGTGATCTATAACATCAAAGTTGCCTGATGTCAGGCTTGGCGGTAGCGGGAATCGAGCCAGCGAACCTGGGTCTAGTTGGTGATAGACCACGCTCCAACCGATTTCGCCACCGCTGGCCCACTCTAATAACTTCAATAGAAATAATTACAAAGAGCAATAAATAAGTCCTCAGAAAACATAAGTTATACATAACCATCCTTATCCAAATGCGTTATGATGAGGATTTACATAAACATAATAAAATACAGAGATAATAAACAGTTAATAAAGAATAATAATCCTATAATATATTACGCCGAATACAGCTAAGCCATCATTGAAAACATTCCCTAATGTATCTTTTACCGAAAGCTAATCATTTATGTCCTTATCAGTTTTAGTTTTGTCCTAAAGCGTTATAATTTCTATTGGAGTGGCCATTAGGCGCTGATTCGGCAATTCCGGTACGCGCCCGTGATCGCTCTAAGGAGCACTAGTGCGTTATAAATATCAGGTTAGATTCAATTGCAGACACACTTCGCAGTCTGAAATGAGACTAAACGGCGGCGAAAATAGGCCGTTAAATCAAGTGCGCCGGAACGACACTTAAAATATTTCGAACAACATATTGTTATGACCGGCTGTTATATAAACGAGTCGGTTAACGAAATTTCTGAGATGACTCAATTTATAAATTTAGGAGAATGAACTAGTAGTGTATAGCATTATGCTTTACGGCAAATTGCTAAAACTTCCCGCACCGTAATTAATCATTAGAGGTTTATACATATTATTAACTTCTCAAAAAAAATTGTGGGAAAAAATCCGATTTCCTAATTTTATTTTTTCTCGACGTTTCAAGCCATTCTGAATCGAAAGAAACCAAACTTTGCAAAAAGTGTCTATTCGACGTAGCTGGATAAAGAATATCTAGCGTTTGTCAGTTTTGCGCGACGATCAGCCAAGCCGATTTTTTGTCAATAGCATAAAAATTAAAAAATTTTTGTCCACGTTTTAGCCCGCAATTCTGAATCAATTTTAAAAATCCAAAAACTATTCGAAAGATAATATTTGGATATTATTTGATTTGTTTCGGACAAAGATCGGCTCATCCGTTTCTTCGTAGTGTACTGTTGAAAAAAAAAAATCGATGAAACTTTTTATGTTGATATATAGCATGATCCAGAAGAAACAAAGTTTACGGCCCTACAACAAGTAGTTTAATTTTAAAAATTCAAAGTTTGAAAAAATATAGTCAAAATTTGTGTCAAAAGTTGCTTTTGAGATGTGAAAAATTAAACATTGACAATTATTTACAATTTGGAATAAAAAGCTACAATCTTAGGACATACAAGCACGTGTCTGTGTTATATAATTAATATAATTATAGATAATTTGATATTGAAATGGGTTTGATAAGAAATTGCAATGTTTAGATTTAATTTAAATCTATAACTTTATTCTAGAAATGAAAAGTTGAAAATTTTATCTAAATATCTAAATCTCAATTTCGGTTGACAAAATGAATTATTACATATTTTGGTAAGTTTATGCAATTAGCCTTGAGGCAAAATGCCACTTTCAACTAGTTTGAAACTTATTATCTCCAACGTTATAAAGTAAATAATGCATTTTCAAATTACACAAGATAATTAAAATACTAATAAATCAATCTGATAAACTTATTAAATATGCTACTAGTTTTTATTCCGGAAACTAAACTAGCTGTAAGTGGAATTCTGTCTTAAGGCAATTAGGGCATCGTGCCTTAAGGCAAATTGCTGGAACTTCCCGTACCAAAAATTATTATTTTTTTTTAAAACGATTAACATTTTTGAAAAAAAATTACTTTGAAAAAATAAGATTTTTGAGAAACTATAAATTGGACAAAAAATTAGTTTTTTTTGAAAAAAAAAAATTTTTTTAAAAAAATGTTTTTTTAAAAAAAATTTTTTTTTTCTTTATTTTGACATATTGTGGAAGATCTGAACTTTTTTTTCAAAGCAATCGTACTGCTGTAACTACATAGGGACAAAATATAAAGCGCGTAAGCGCCGCGTCGCTGTCTAACGCATAAGCATTGGTACGGAACCGATAGGAATGTTAACAAAATGTATACTTATTGTTAAAATCTCTATAAAATGTCTGATAATTTGATGTGCATATGTCTAATGATCATTTTTGACCGCCAAATGGCTCATTTTTTTACTTTTTTCTCTATATCTCCGAAACCGCTGGACCTACCTTCATGAAAGTTGTATCGATTCTTCATCTTGTCAATACAAATAAAATGTTGTTTGAATTATTAAAATCGGACGCTCCGTTCTCTTAAAAACTGAGTTACCGTTTTCGGAACTTTTTGCCCCGTATCTTCGGAACGGCTTGACCTGCCTTTGCCAAAAACTAATCAGCACGTCTCCTTATCAATACGGATCGAATGTTTTTTGAATTATTCAAATCGGTTGATCCGTGTTCCCGAAATCGTCGACGAAAATTTGTATCCGCACATACATACACACACATACATACATACATACATACACACACACACACACACACACACATACACACACACACATACATCCATTTTTTCTAAGGTATGCCAAAATGTTCAGAAACCTCTGAAACGTAAAGATATATAAAAATTTTCATTATCGATTTTTTTGCGATTACTATAACTTGCCCTACGGGAAGTTAATAAACGATAAAATAGACTTTGAATCAATATTATTTATCATAAGAAAGTTCATAACCGCTGAATCTACCTTACCAAAAATTTAATCAGTTCTTCATCTTGTTAATGCAAGTAATATGTTTTGAATTATCAAAATCGGACGCTTCGTTCTCTTAAAAATTGAGTTACCGTTTTTGGAACTTTTTGCCCCATATCTTCGGAACGGCTAGACCTGCCTTCGCCAAAAACTAATCAGCGCATCTCCTTATCAATACGAATTGATTGTTATTTGGATTATTCAAATCGGTCGATCGGTGTTCCCGAAAATTTGTATCCGCACACACACACACTTACATCCATTTTATCTAAGGTATGCCAAATTGTTCAAAAATCTTTGAAACAAAAAGATATATAAAAATTTTCAATTTTTAGTTTTATGGTTTAGTTTATAAGTGTGTGTGTGTGTGTGTATGTGTGCGAGTGAATGACATAAGCCAAATAGCTCACAGAATTGTCCTGTATTCTGATTGCTATTGAAAATAAAACTAGTGGAGTGTGTGGCATCGTGCCTTAAGGCAAATTGCTGGAACTTCCCGTACCGGAAAGAAATGTTCGAGAAATATTAAATGTTTTCAAATAGATTATTATAAATATTGTAACATTGTCTAATATTTATAAGAATTATATAAACTGAATTGCAAAGTTGAAATTATTTATTTAAAGTATATTAGAACTTTAGTCAGAATTGAAAATAAAATCTGAATTATTTTCGATAAACAAAAAAAAATTTTATACATACATACATACACACACACACATCCATTTTTTCTGAGGTATGCCAAAATGTTCAAAAACCTTCAAAACGTCGAGAAATGTAAAAATTTTCAATTTCGATTTTTGGACGATTACAATAAGTTACCCTACGGGAAGTTAAAAAATCATTAGTTAATTATATTAGTTATTATTGAAGTATTATAATTAGGAATATAATTGTGCACATTTTCACCGCGTATATATTTTATTGTCTGTTTTTTGTATTTTTATAGCCAATATTTTTTATTATATAAGAATATTTGTAAACATACGTTAAGAATAAAAAAGAGTATGCATACTAAAAAAAATTAATTCTAATCATTCCTTCACACCGTCAAAACTTGCAAAATGCTTCTTGAACCATACTGATCGCTCCAAATCTCGGTAACAGCACGTTCACCTCTCAATACAAATCGATTAGTTTGTGAATCATTCAAATCGGTTGATCCATGCTCCAAAAATCCTAAACAAAAAATTGCATCCGAACATACATACACACGCACACACATACATCTATTGTTTCTAAGGTATGCCAAAATGTTGAGCCCTTGAAGAAAAACTTTAAGAAACTAAAATGAAAACAATAATGGTTTTCCGTCACTGCTCCTGAATATGTATAATTATAGAAGATACAATAAACTGTTGCATTATTAAAATATGTATAAATATATAATATTTGTTACAAAGTTAAAATAAAGTGAATCAGATTGAACACATGAAATTTTCGAAAGTGCATCCGACACTGAGAAACCAAGATTCGTCACTGCTCCAAGACGATCCATCAATATTAATTCGTAGGAAACTATTGAAATATCTAGCACATCCGGTATCGTGCTTAATTTTTATGGATTCAGCGCGCGTCACAGCTAATTTAAATAAATCTTCATGATCACCAATTAACAAGGATTGTCACTCCTAATTAGCACTAATTAAATTACAGTTAACTAAACTGACCGACTGCCGTGAATTAACAATAGGAGAACATTGAGTACGAACATTACACGATATGCTCGTACATTGATTACAGTAAAAGTATAGGTGTGTACGTGTCGTATTCATAACCGGGACATATATTATTTTTAAACAAATCATTTGAATAATTTGGGCACATGACAAATTAAAAATTGTAATGTTTCATTAAAAAACATCCAATGATTTTTATGATTTACTAATCAACCCTCATGCGTTAAAGTGATAGTAATTATTAACTTTTCAAAGTTGAAGTTAATGTTTGTATCAAAAAATTCGATTTGCTAATTTTATGTTTTCTCGACGTTTCAAGCCATTCTCAATCGAATGAGACTAAAATTGAAAAAAGTATGTGTATGAACAATTTTTTTATTTAGATTTTCTTAAATAATATTGATATTTTATTATACACTCTATATATTTGTATGTAATCTGAATTACTCCAAAAGCATAATTGATAAAAAACATTATAAATACTTCGAAAACTATACGTATGATAATTTTACAGACTAGTATGAAATGCTATCTAGGTTTATGTTTATTGTATTTTCAGGTCAGTGTCAGATTCGGAGAGAAAATTGTTGATAATTCACATGCTTATGGTATTCTGAATCCTTTGCAAAAAGAACTATGATTTATTGTCATTTATATACGATTCAATTGATTATGCCATTTCTTACTAAGCAAAGATAAAAATGATATAAAATTTACTCTACTATATGCAAGCCAAAAATTATAAGCATATGATAACCTGTTAAGATGATCAAACTTAATACAATTTCTCGCATAATACGCTACTTTACGCCGGTTGCTGCATTTTGAAATCTATCATCCCTATCCCGCATAATAGGCTTACTCGCCTAAGATGAGCTTTTGCAATTATTTGTGTTTCAATAACGGTTATAACAACAAATTTTACATTGCATTATTTCTGAGCGATACATTTAGTATAGCATATACATATACATGTTGTATAGTATACCATGGGTAGAAATTAATTGTATCTAAATTTTGATATTAAATATCGAGATAGTTAGAATTGAATTATTTAACAAACTTGTAAAACTTGTTTGCAAAAAAAATATTTGCGAAAACTTACAGTTTTGCTAATCAGGAAACAAATTGAAATCCATTGTCATCTACATAAGAATATTATATATTATAATTTAGCTCAAATATTAACTAACAAATAGGTCAAATTTGATTAAAGGCGTATTCTGATCTAGAATTTTAAAAAATCGATTTTGTTATCGATGATTTTTTAAAGGTCACTATCCAAGAATGATTTTGTAAGAATATTTTTCAAAATTTAAATTAATTTCGAAATATAGCTGTTTGAACACAATAATCTTATCGTATGTTTCCTTTCAGTGCAAAACGCAAAAATGCGTTTTTTCTCGAAATTGTCTTTTTGATATTTTATCCACGATTTCGGAACTTCAACTGGACCAATTTATTTAAAAAATTACAAAATCTTTTTTATGAGCTGCATTTCAGAAGAACTATCTTCAAATTCCAATTTTAACTATTTTTAAAAAAATCCAGAATATCAAAAAATATTCTATTATTCATACAGTCGACAATTTGTGAATTCATATTTTTTAACTCGTCGATTCATGCAATTGTGACATCATTCTAGACTTTTTTCTCTTTCGGATTACATATTTGAAACGCTGTGTATGGTCAGATGCCAATTTTTGAGATATTCTAAAAATTTTTGAGACATTCTAAAATTAAAACTTTGACTAATTTTAATTTGTCTGGATTTTCAAAACATCAATTAAAAGCTTATAGAAAAAAGTATAGCAAAAACATTATTAGCACTTTTTACGACCTTCCAAAAAACATATTAAATTTTAGCCTCTATAGGCCAGAATACCATGTTAAATGTGTGTAAACTATATAAAGAATTGGTAAATTTTATTATATATAATACGTTAAAATTTATAAGAATTTAAGACAGTTGATACACTAATTATCACATTTTTATGTGATAGCAATATTTTTATGTGATATTTTTAACCTTGAACAAACAAAATAATATTTGACTTATAATGACACAGATAAGCTCTGTGCATAATTTTTCAGCCAAAAAATAAATTCCATCATAATGGTTTCTGCATGCGTATTACCCGATGGGGTGAACGTAACGATTACATTTTTTTCTAGCGAGTGTCCATTTCACACACGAGGAAGAAATATATATCATTTACGCCTGAGGCAAAAATAATGAGAATTTCGGGACTCCGCGTACGTATATAAACTTTTTAGGGTGAAACTGGAATGGTAAAAAAACACATCAATTGCATTTGTTCACCCCTATTTTTTATCCCCGGCCGGCACACATATTAATGTGTGTGGGCATATACGCACGAGGACGTAAACTAACTTTCGTTTATATTTCATGTTGTATTGTTGGATTCGCTGAAATTTTATGTCGGAAATATTTTACGGAAGCTAGGAGAAGGTCACGTATCGATTTTACATTTCGTATTGTTTAAAGCAAAGAGTTTTATGCATTTATACAAATATAAGACTTACCAATCATCGCAGAAAACTTGTAACTCCATGAATAATTATGTAGTGTATCATTAGTACCCTGCAAATAAAAAATGAAGATTATTGTTATGCAATAATTAGAATTTTTATTACCAAACTACTAATTTACTAATCCAATATTTCTTGCTAAAAAGTCTTTTAAGGAAGTGACCCTTTTTAGTACATTCATATTCAAACAGATTTTAATGTGGTATTTTTATAGGTACTATACACTTTGATGCATCCGATTATCCTTGCGATACAGTTAATCTAAAAAAATATAGAATATAGCAGATGCATATATCAATGTGGCAAAATGTAGAAAATGTAAAAGTATAGAATAGGAAAATACCTAAATAATCAGTCATTTACCTAGACTGGTATATTAATTATAGAAATGTAAGTTTATTAACATCCCGAAGGAGAAGTTTATGTTTACATAAAAAAATCCGATTTGCCAATTTTATGTTTTCTCGACGTTTCAAGCCATACTGAATCGAATGAGACCAAATTAGGAAAAAGTATGTGTGTGTGCGTGTGTGTATGTGAACAGATTTCTTGTAAATCGACGTTCTCAAAAACGGAATTGAAAGTCATTTGATGTATCTCGATGAGGACTAACGTTGACAGTTTTGCACGACGATCGGCCTAGCCATTTCTTTGTAAATTGCAGAAAAGTGAAAAAAATTTTGTCCACGTTTTAGCCCGTAATTCTGAACCGATTTTGAAAATTCGAAAACCGTTCGAAAGATATTGGATGGTTTTCGGTAAAGTTTGGCCGAGCCGTTTTCTTGTAATAGTGTGTAAAAAAAAATTTCAACTATAATTTCACGATAAATACCATGGTCTTATAGATCATACTAAATCATCATACTAAAATATTACGGCCCTGCGACAAGTCGTTTAACTTTAAAAATCCGTCTAAGTTTGCAAAATTTATTATCGTTTTTTGGGCATTTGTCAAAATTAGATCCACGTGTTCCCAAAAATGCCTGAATCGATTTTAGAAATTTAAAAGCCATTTGATGTATCTCAATGAGGACTATCATTTGTCAGTTTTGTGTGACGATCCGCCGAGCCGTTCTTTTGTAATTAACTGTTGCAAAAAAAAAATAAGCCGATTTTTATGGAACTTTTTTGGCAATATATATCATGGTATTATAGAACTTACTGAAATATTACGACCTTACGACAAGTAGTTTAATTTTTAAAAAAATGTAGTTTAAGTTTGAGAAAATGGGTGGCTTTTGTGACGTTTGTTGAAATTTACTACGATTTACTTGGTATAACGATAGAGTACTTGGTCTTAGTGAACATACTAAACCGTTAAAGCCCTCCGAAAACTGGTTCAAAATATAAAAATTATTGATTTTTTAAAATTTGCTTTTAAAAAATATTCCGACCGGGTTAAAGTGTTCGATTTTTAAGAATGTGTAATAAATCCACTTCGAATACTTTTTACTACTCATAAATTAATTTATCTATCATGGATTAAGTCGATTATTTACACATATCGGGAAGTTCATGTTACTTTCCTCAAAGAAAAATACCAATACTAACTAGTATACAATTAGATTCAAAACCGTTATTTTAGGTTGTCATCGTCTTCGTCAAATTAGCTTCAAAATAATTGACTGTAAAATATAAATTCTATATCATTCAGGTTATTCTGCATCACAATGAAAATGAATGTCCGCGAATGAGTTAAATACATTTTTCTTGATAATCATTTTTAATTCAACTTATGAATTTGAATTACTCTCAGTACATACAAAATTAATAGTGATAAAGAGAATATGAACCAAGATAAATGAATAAAATATGTAGTAGAACAATTACATTTAATTGATTTAAATCTCTTCCTAGATGAAGACTATTATATTACTTTGCGACAGACACTAATTAAAAATGATTACTTTTGATTAGTTTTAGAACAAATGTCCAAAACACAAAAATGTGAATGCATATACAATTGAATTAACTTACAATTATAATTATCATTGATTAAGTAAATACTGATTCTGAAATATTGACCGATTATGATAAAATAATTTGCCTACTAGTTTCAAGAACCCTTTTTGCCTTAGGAAAAGTTACATGATATTCTCTATATATGTGAATTAGTAATAATTAATAAAAATCAAGAAGACTTAAAAAGAATTTAAATTTAGTTATATGAAAACATTTTTTCCACCGTTGATTTCGAACAAAGTTTTGGTTTTTCACTAAAACTAATCAATCCGATCTCCGAATGATATCTCATACAAACACACTTACAGAACGAGCTTAGAACATAAGTATGTCCTAATTATTTAAGGAATTTTCAGAATTAAGCCAATTATCGTGAATCTATAATGTTTTAGTAAAAAAATCATAAAAATTGTCAAAAATAATTCTTTAATTATTAATTACAAATAAATGGCTTGGGTGTACTTTACAAAAACCAATCAGCATAAATCCGACTGGTATTTTTCGGAATCGGGTATATTTATGGGCAGCGGTTAAAAATATTGATAATGTGGTCACAAGCCCATCGATATTGAACAAAAGACATTCACTCACTTTTTTGCGCCAAATAATTCACTGTATCAAAAGCGCAGCTGGAGATTATAGGTGTCCAGCGAATCAAGTCCAAATAATTTTTTACGTAAATATTACTCCATTATTCGATATAATCCTTAATAGATTATTTTTTCTATGCGTTCGATTGATAAAAAAGTGATTTATCATTACCAAGTAATATTAAATATTGTTAAATTTCCTATCCACATGTGTACACCACGTATGTTTGTAATGTATTTCTGATATTGGGGCGAAATTACATCCTTCCCTGCTGTTTTTTTCCTCTCAAAAGATACTGTCCACTAGGGTCACAATCGCATTTATTATAAATACAATACCGCAAAATATGAGGATTCTTCCTAATATTAATGAAAAGCGTAACCGTTTATCTATGGTATTTAGGGGCTTATATGCGTTTTCAGCAAATGCGTTGCCATTTTATCATAAAAAACTGTGGCTTAACGGAGCTTACATTAAAATAACATATCTATCCCATACGTAGGCAATTCGTAGGCCCTGGGGCCAATTCGAGTTCGTGAGCCCATTACTTCGAATGGGTACATGACTTAATTTACATATCAATTCTGTTTTATCTCGAAAAATGTAATTTTAAGCTTTTCTCAATATTCTTTACGTAATTTATTCCTTAGTTAAAAGAATGAGTCCTCGTATGAGGAAGGCAATATTGTTTGGAACTAAGCCTCGATTGGGAAAATATATGCATGGCTGAAATGAATACTTGGAAATTTATAGTCTAATAAATTATGAGACTTTAGCAATATTATCAATAGAGTTCAAATATTACTTGAAATTAAATAATATTAGATACGTAGTGAAAAATATTAATTGATATATAATTAAATATGATCATAAAAAATAAGCAATTGGTAAATGCTAATATTGATGAAATAAGAATAAAACTTTTTTGTGCGATCTGAAAAGTTTAATTAAACCTGAAAGCATTAGTAAAATAGTAATTAATATATCGATTTAGTTAAAAAAAACTATGATCTTTATTCCAATGTGATGAATTAGAAATGTTTTGATTATTCAGTACAAATATTACAGACGTGATTTTAAGGGATGATGTAATGCGCAATTAAATGTATATTGAATTGTTCATATTTTTTATATGAATATTTTGTATATGCTGCATCTTTAATTTTTTCAATGATTTCTATTGCATAAGCAATTAAGGAAATATAAATGTTCGCAAAAATCGGAAATGTAAAATTTTATATATCATTAAGTTTCGAAGGCTTCTAAACATTTTGGCATACCATAGAAATAAATGATGTACGTGTGTGTGTATGTTGGACACGATTTTTCGTCTACGATTTCGGGCGCACGCATCAACCGATTTAAATATTTTAAGAAAAACTGATTTAACTTGATAGGGAAATATGCTGTTTGTTTTTCAGCATTTTAAAGATACGGGCAAAAATGGTAATTCAATTTCAGAAATGAAACGCTGGAATGAAAACTTTTGAGAATACAGGTTTAGGTGAAAATTTAGAGAACAGAAGAAAAAGTTTCAAACCCAGGCTTTTAAAATTATGTAAGCTCACTTATATACATGAAATAGTCAAGTTTAATATTTGAATTTTGTTCAGAAAATTAAACTGTGAACTTACAAATAGAATTAAATAAAGCTAGTTTAATATTTGTATTTTGTTAAGAAAATTAAACTATGAACTTGAAATTGAGAATTGAATAAAATGATATGCATTTCCAAACACATGCTATATAATATGCCTTATCAAGAATATATAATTCATTCATTCATATTTTCTCAAAGAGCAAAAAATTCTCAAAGTCAAGTGTACGACACCTTTCGTTGCCTAATTTATATGCTCCTACATTTCGTCTATAAAACACAACTTATAATAGTGACATCATTTATAATAATATATTTGAAAAATTTGGAATTATATATTCCCAAGAAAGTTCCAGCAATATGTCTTAAGGAACGATACCATGCTCCACTAGATTATTGTGACTTTAAGCAATATAGACTAAAGATTATTTAAATGAATTTTGTCATTAAAACAAGTAATGTAATAGAAATTAATAATAGTGCACTCGTATATCAACAAAGAATGTTGTCCACAACTGATAATTTCACATAACACAGGCATACTAGTATTTGTGATTTCCTCCATGTAGCCAAATTATGAGTAATTTATAATACAATTTATTACCTATATTGTATGAAAACATAGCAACCAATTCGGATAATAATATGGTCTATTATTTACTAGTTTTCTTAGAATGGAACTTTCAATAGACAACTATAAATAAAAATGCAAAATGCATTTGATAAAGCCATTGAAATGATAAGTTCTGCGAATAATTCTCGAACTTCTTTCATGGTATAAACTTCTCGAAAAAGCGTTTTGACATGCAACACGGATTTAAAGTGCCGAACGATACCTTGTTTGTTGAAGTGCCTTTAAACATGACCCTATTATGAATATATGTGATGAAAATGTCTCGATTTCCAAATAAAAATAGTGCGATTAATACAATTAATAATATAAACAATTATACTTAATACTATATTAAATAAAATATGTTCGATAATAATGGGTACATATTACTCTAAAGTTTAACTAGTGTGGTGTATGGCATCGTACCTTAAGGCAAATTGCTGGAACTTTCCGTACCGTAACGAAATGTTCGAGGAATATCGAATATTTTCAAATAGATTATTATCAATATTGTAACATTGTCTAATATTAATAAGAATTATATAAACTGAATTGCAAACTTGAAATTATTGTTTAAAGTATATTAAAACTTTAGTCAGAAATAAAAATAAAATCTGAATTATTTTTCGATATACATTTTTTTTGAAAAAAAAACTTTGAAACAAAAATTATTTTTTTCCAAAATCAATTTTTTTGTTAAAACTAGCAGCAAGTTCTTTGAATCATTTAAATCGGACGCTTAGTTCTCTCAAAAACTGGCATTGTTTGCACATTTAGCTCTGTATCTTCGAAATGGCTGGGCCTGCTTTTGCCAAAAACTAATAACCACTTCTCCCAATCATTTTTTAGAAAATTCAAATCGGATGCTTCGTTCTCTCAAAAATTCGATTTCTATTTTCTGCACTTTCTGCTCTTTATCTTTACCTTTGCCAAAAACTAATTAGCACATCCCTGTCAATAGAAATCGAATGTTTTTGAACCATTCAAATCGGTTGATCCGTGCGCCCGAAAACGTGAACAAAAAAATGCGGACACACAAAACACACACACACACATCCATTTTTTCTGAGGTATGCCAAAATGTTCAGAAACCTTCAAAACGTCGAGAAATGCAAAACATTTAAATTCCGATTTTTGGACGATTACAATAACGGGAAGTTAATAATAGGAACTTTTTCACAGCATCCAAATGTATAATGATCACCTTGGGAATAAATGAAAATTGTAACTCGAATGTTTACTTAAGATATATGTTCATTATTCATGGTTTATTTAAAAACATTAGGAGTACTTACACTGTTTTGAACGATACTTAAGCCCGAATCACACGAGGCTTGTTTTCTGACGCTGGATTTCCCGCTTGATTTTTTCGCCGATGACGGCGCTATAAATCATGCTATTTTTCAAGCCGTACGCATCACACGAGGCTTGTTTTTGAGCGTTGGTTAGTAAGTGAATCGGTTGCGTGCGACATAACCTTAAAAGTGGTAAAAATGAACAACGCATCTGTACAAAAACTAGATTTTAAGCGATGCCGTGCGATATAACCTCGAAATTCTACACAAATGATTAAGAACAATACTTTTATTTTACCTTTTCTGTTTAATATGGACCATAGAAAATAATATTAATTTTAATAAAAACAATTCAATAAAATTAATATAGTAAAGAGATAATTAATGTAATAATTAAAAAAAAATTGGAAAGTTATATATAATTTATTTAAATTTTCATAAATCTGAATTAAAATTATTGAAATGTTATTATTAAAAATAAATAATATCATTTTTATTATTATGAATACAAATAATAAATTATATTGTAAAAATTTAATTATTGTTTTAGTAAAATTTATAAATATATATTTTAATTTTAAATATTAAATGATTTAAAAATTTTTTTTGTTAATTTTAGAAATATATTTTTCAATAATATTTCTCCAATAAATGAAATAATTAAAATAAATTAAAATCAAAATGTTTCTATATATAAAAAAAAACAAAAAAATGTTTATACTTGAATGAAATAGAAAATGTTTTTGAATATCATTTACGTTTATATTATTTTAAATTATCTAAATGAAATAAAATTTGAAAAAACTATATGTTTTTGCCCGAGACCGATCAATCGACATTGATTTCATAACTATTTCCAAAATATGTCGCACTCTTTTTTCAAGTTTGACAGCAGTGCAGTCACATGATGAACCATGTGACAAAATACTGCTTCCCGATTGGTCCGTGCGGGCAAATCCAGCACGAAAAATAGCGCACGTTCTAATGTTGAAATCCAGCATGCTGGCAAGTAACCGAGATCGCTATGACGTCATTTCGAACCCTCTACAGCCAGGTACCTGGCAAGCAGAGCCATAAAGCAGCAAAACAAGCTCCGTGTGATTCGAGCTTTATTTCTAGGTATGGCAATCCATCAGTTGAATCACTAACCGAGATATAGTTTAATTTTAATTCATTAAATTAAATAATAGTCTAATTAATATTTGAAAACTATTGTAATGTAACTATATGATTGTCTTACTAATTGTGTATTGCAGTTATACCTACGAAAGGTGATTTCCGTTTAAAATTATGTTTAAGAGCTATAACCTCATGTGAAAATTGTATGTCATGCTGCTTGATATCAAACAAGACCAAAGTTGGAATCGAACCCGAGATCAGTTTGTGCAAGCACACACTTTTTTTATTAAAACCTGGCTATAAATGGCCAGTTTCCAGATCAATATGGGCAGAAACTTTGGAAATGTAAGTCTGTTAATGTTGAGTAAGATAATTATTATGAAATAGTTAATTATATGTAATAATCCTTAAGTTGCTTTAGTAAATATATCTTAAAGCTTCACTTTTTTGAAAGCTTTCTTTTTTTATTTTATATCGAATTGATTAATGTTGTTTGTAAATTGTTAATAAGTACATGAACTGTGAATGTAATTATTTTCCTTTCATAAATATGTTTCTAAATAATTATATCTACATAATTAAAAATTTCTTTTAATTATCGTTTATTTGCTACTATTTCTTTAATCTATCAAGTCATCCAAAATTTGCACACTTGTTCATAAATGATTTAAAATTACATGGAACCTGAAGCTCATATCATTTTTTTAACAAAACAAAAGCTTTATGGCGGTAAATATATTATTTGAATTAATAAATAAATATGATTTCTGCGTGAAATAAGTTCAGGTATTTTCTCACTTAATAAGTGACATTTGATGTGCAAGTATAATTAGTACAAAAAATCATTTTCAAATGGAAAAATTGGAATAATAAATTATATGTCACAAGGAAACACCATCTTCTTTCAGTTCAATTGAATAAAAAAATATAGGTTGGAATAATAAGATAATATCTAAACAGAAACAACTTTTTTCTCTTTCACATTAATTGATATTAGCTAGTCGTAAAGTAGTGGTTAAGGACGTGGGTTAGCAAACCCTAGCCTTGAGTTGGATCAAGATTTACTTTGATATCAAGCAATATGATAACTGAAAATGACCTATTGTAGGCATTGCTGCAACAATATAAACCAACACTATTTAATCTAATATATGCAAGAGTCTACATAGAAATAAAGAGTGGTTGAGCTACTCTCTCGAAAAAAAATCTGGATTAAGATGTATGTTAGAATAACAGTACAAACGTGCACGAAAAATAAAAATCAACTATTGTTGATATAAATAACGTTACTAATAAAAATATATTTGATTTTTTTTATTAATTAATATTTGCACTTATTCTATCTGGAACATCATCCAATGCTCAAATGCTAATCCACTGATTCCTGGTAATTATTATCATTAGTCATCAGTTGTAAACTTATAATGGTGAATACATGCTCAAATACTACTGTTACTTATGTTTTGATGCAAGTTCATTGCAAATTACCTTTATTTCACCATTTTTATGATAAACGCATGAAGCTTA
Organism: Ctenocephalides felis; assembly: GCF_003426905.1. Classification (NCBI taxonomy): domain Eukaryota; kingdom Metazoa; phylum Arthropoda; class Insecta; order Siphonaptera; family Pulicidae; genus Ctenocephalides; species Ctenocephalides felis. The sequence goes on along the minus strand of NW_020539726.1, from coordinate 11,872,028 downwards.
GACAGAAAGCGATTGCTTAAAATTGCTTATAAAGATTAAGATGCTCATAACAAAGATCAAAAATGGGCTTTGAAACTATAATTTTAATCAACTGCCTCCCCCCTGATACGACCCTGTTTCTAATAAGCTGATGAGCAGATGAACCGCTGATGATGGTCGGAATCGCGTTCGCCCTTGCCGTGATTGTCTCACGCGCGTTTGCGGTCGGCTCGCCAGATTCCGATCGGATTCCTATCGGGAATCTCACGAGATCGATCACAGGCCATCGATGCGCTACGTGTTCATTATCATATCTCAACCGCACCTCCGCACTGCCGCGAAAGACACCACCCTCTAGCTGGCGGACATTAGCCAACGAACTGGACCTGGACAATGGAAGATTATGCATTCATTGCACTGTATGCAAGCAGTGCATAATCAGCGGGTGGGATGATTTTGAAACGTCAAGTCCGGGGGCTGTTCTGGACTCGTCATCAAGAGGTACGTCCTGGAAATCTGTTATTGATAAAAAACCTGCAATTTTTTTTAACTTGAATGGTAATTCCGTGTATTCAATTTAAGAGTTTATGAATTAATGATACTAATTTTATAACTTTGGTGATTAACAAAAAATAAACGTAAGTATATATTAACAATGGCAATAAAAGATCTAGGGATTACCGTAGATAATAAACTATGCTTTTCTGCACACATTGATAAAATCACCCTCCAAGCCTTCCGATTTCTCAGCTTTATCACTAGGTGTAGCAATGATTTCCAAAAACTCGAAAAATTCTACTGGCTCTATTCTTCGTTAATCAGACCTATTCCAGATTACTGTTCAATAGTTAGGTCTCCGTGCACTGATGAACTCAATAGACTCAATAAGGTGCAGATTAAATTCGGAAAGTATGTGTCAAACTTTGCATACTATAAAAAGCTGGAACACAAGACTGATTTAATCTTAAACAAAAGCAAAAGTAACAACTTTACAGCCCGGTGAAAAATCATGGATCTTTTTTTTCTACAAGAATGTGAATAGCATCCTAGAATCACCGGAACTATTAGCAAAGATCGAACAAGGGCTTCGATCAAATAGAATTGTCAATACAATTAAATCCTCAAAAAAATACGCGCATAACAGTTCCTTAAACAATTTAGCCAGAGTAGTCAACGAGTATTGAGGAAGTTTGAACTATTTCGATACTCGTCATAACGTTTTTGAAATCAACATAAAGCAAAATAAATAATACCGTAATGTGCATCTATACAATGAAATAATATGTGCAATTAATTATTAGATTAAGTTACCAAGGTATCATGCATAAAGTGTACGTATATTCTTTTGTATTATGTGTTTGTATTCAAATTTTATATTAGTAGATTTTTATGTTATAAAATTACCAGTGTAATATTATAAATTTGCTGTAAATAGCCGATTGCCGTATAGATAAATAAATATTAAAAATTGTATCAACGATATCAAAAGTTCTATGAAATTACCGTAAGGTAAGTTATAGTAATTGCAAAAAAATCGAATTTTTTTTTTGGCATACGTTTTAATATCTCCTGAACAGTTTAGCATACTTTCGAAAAAATAAATTCGATTCACAAGTTCGTCCACGATTTCGATTTTCGATAGTACGCATTATCCGATTTGATCGATGCAGAAACAATTTGGCTCATATTGACAGGGGAAGTGCTGATTAGTTTTTGGAAAAGTCGATTTATATGAATTCTGAACTATTCAGATTTTAACAATATTTTAAGTACGTTCTAATTATGATAATTTTTTTATAAATATATCTGAAAGTTCCAAAATCAAGTCATGTATTGCATAATTAGAAGGGAAAATCGTTTGAATTTGATTTTTGTAGCAAGTGCCAGACATGTACTTTATTATATTATTTATTTCAGGACATGTACTGACTTTTTATATTAATAAAATGTACTAATTTTCTGCAAATATATATATTCTTTCATAATAACCTAATAATTTTATTGCAACGGCATCCACAATATTTCAATACTATAACCCAAAAGCTCATAATTTGTAACAAGTATATATTTGTATATATACTTTCATTTTCAACAAATTATCTATGTCAAATAAGTTTATGTGACATAATCGTTAAATGATATCTAATAAGCAATTTTATGAATATGATCCTATTTATACGATAGAGGACATATTATGTAAATTTATAGCCTGAAGACGTAAACAGCATTGGAACGAATGCGGAACGAAATTTTAAATAAGATTCCGCATGCAAGAGCAACAGATTACAGTTTACAGATTTCCTAAGTTACATTTATTTTTAAGATTGAGAACAAACAAAACCCAAGAAAAGTTTTTAATCAATATTTAATCAGCTTTAATATTTTGGAATCTAATTGTTATATTGTAATTATGTATCAAATTTGAAATGAAAAATGAAATTAAAAATACATTAATAGGATTTTGGAAGCAACATTCAAGCTATTCCCGCATCGTACCGCAAAATAAAAGCAAATTGTTCAAGTATGATGTCTAAGAAATCTATGCAAAAAACTTTACGTATTTTGAAATTAACTATAAAGCAATTGTTCGAATTACGTAAAACTAAAACTTAGAAATTACTGGACATTTACAAAATATACACATTTATGAAATTTCTGTTATGGTTACATTTTATTAAAAAGAATTATTGTTCAATAATAACCAAATTAATTTTCTAAATCTAAAGCAGAATATGTATTCAAAAATAAATCATTAATAAGCTGGATTTCTAAACTTCAGTAGTTTGAAAGAGAAGTCTAAAAGTGAAATCTAATTGTTATTTAGATACCATTTTTCAAGTTTTACATTACACGGGCAAATATACTAAAGTTCCTGAAAAACACGTAAAACTAGATTAAAAAAATCTTGTAAAAATTTTTCTAACGGTTAAATTGCCACAAAAACTAGAGATTTGGTTTTATTTTATTCATTGCATTTACACCCAGCATATTGTCTTAAAAAATTATTTAAAAAATTATAACAAGCAAATAATTTTAGTCTATAATATTCTGGATTTTGGTTAGAAACTACTGAAATTGAGATTCGTAAATATTATAATTGTAATGCAAGTAAATTCTCTATATCAAAGTAATAATTATTTTGAAAGTCTGTAACATGATATAGTTACAACATGTAATAATATGACTTTCAGAAAACAAATTATATATTTCATTACTGATCAGTTTATCTGGCCAACTATCTACACATAACACTTTTTATAACTTTAAAAACTGATACTAGAAAATTTATACTTTTTCTACTTTATATAAGTACTATATCATAAAATCCTGCTCAAAGTGAAAAAATATATTACAAATCTAAATTGAATCTGAGCTATAAATTCCTTCTACGGCGGGACATATGTGAATAAAAAACAGCACTATATATTTCATAATTTTTGTGATTCAAATATTCAAAACGTAAAAAAGTAAATTGAATACTAAAAACATCTGTCAATAATTTAACCACGATTTCGATTGAAATTTTAATTTAACATATTGCATTTTATTGCTGAAATACTTATATATAGCAGAAGGTGATAATCTTATAGCTGAAAGGAACTTTGCATTAAAGAATTTATTTCAGTATTTTTTTGAGGTATAAAGGAAATATTTTGCAATTTCAGAAGGACCACTTTAAAAAAAATCGGTTTTATATTATTCATAATCATGGACAGAATTCTTCAATCAATACAAAATATAATATAAAAGTTACTCATATAAATTTTAATCTTGTTATCTATTTTATCAAGAAGAAAGATATGTTTCAACTTTTAATGTTTAGTAAAATATTCTATACTAGCTGGCAGATTTCAAACCAATATATTAATGCCAATTTACTACTAAATATGCGAAACTACTACAATTATACTAGAAACATGTAGAGTAGGTCCTATAAAGTGAATATCCTGGAGGAAAATATTTTTGTTTTTAACAAACCATAAGAAACTGCATTAAAAATAAAACCTATAGACAGACTATAGTTAAAGAGTCTAAAGTCTATAGCTAAAGAACTAGTTAAAAGTGGCATTTTGCCTTGAAAGGCAAGTTGCAAAAACTTTCCGATAGGTGTAAGAATTGACTAAATCAACCGAATTTGAGATTTAGATATTTAGATAACATTTTCAACTGTTTATTTCGAAAATCAAGGTTTTGCTTCCAATTGATATATTTCAAACATATCTATAATATCTGTAATTATATTAATAATATTGCACTAACACGTACTTGTATGTCCTAACATTTTAGCCTATTGTTCTAAATTTTTATCAATTAATTAATTCAACCAATTTGGGAATGTTTAGTGCATGAACTTTATAGCCATGTTAAATTTTATGAAAAACATATTTTTAAATTCATAAATTATTTTGTGACAAATAATTTATTTGTGACAAATTAAGAATCTGATATAACAAAATACTGGTACGGTTACATATATCATTTATTTAATAATTTAAATGAATAATAACATTTTTTACAAATCTAGAGAAGTTTTGTAGACTGTACATTTACATTTTTGCTAATTCCAAAGCCATTTCTAATAGACTTGATGGATTTGTCACATCACAAAAGCGACTTTAGACATACTTTGACTATAATATTTATTCAAGCTTTGATGAATTTTGAAAATTAAACTACTTCGTAGGACCGTAATAATTCAGTATGTTCTAGAGGACCATGATATCTATCGTCAAAAAAGTTTCATAAAAATTGGCGATTTTTTTCAACAGTTAATTACAAGAAAACAGCTTGGTCGATCTTTATTTAAAACTAATCAGTATCATTTTCCAATCAATATCTTTCGAACAGTTTTTGATTTTTTAATATCGATTCCGGATTGTAAGTTAAAATGCGGACGAAAACTTTTACACTTTTCTGCAAATTACATAGAAACAGCTCGGCCAATCGTTGCACAAAACTGAGAAACGATAGTCCTCACACACACATACTTTTTCCAAATTTAGTCTCATTCGATACATAATGGGTTGAAACGTCGAGAAAACATATAATTAACGTATCGGATTTTTTTATGAAACAAACTTCTCCTTCGCGAAGGTAAAAATCTGATCGAATAAATTAGTGATCAATAACCATCAGCTCGAAGACTACCATCTCTGTATGAGTGTTGCAAATAAATTTCTTGCCAAGTTTCGCGCGATCGACCACAATAATTTTCCTGGCTGATATAATTTCAATGTAATTTCTTCCTCAGTTTTTATTTTTACACAGTTTTATTATTATCATTGTTATTAGTACCGCTGTACAATGTGCTCTGTGTTCTTTCGTTTTGTTTTATTTTTTTATATTCTTGTGTTTTATTTCATTTTTTCGATATTCCATAAATTCACTTCTCACAATAAAGAAGCGATGCGCAAACCGAATGACTAGCCAACCGTGGCTCTAATTATGAAATGTATCTATATGAACAGAAATGGGGTTTCGATATTGCAAAATTAAATTGAAATATTTTTAGATATATTTATACAAACACTGCGCATGCATTTCCGCACCTGCAGGCAATGAACAACTTGGTCTTTAAATAGTAATTTGCACTCGGTAATTACATGTTTTTCGTTCTTCGAAAAAAAATGATAAAAGGCGCTATGCAAAAATTGCGATTAAGTGTCGATTAACAAATTCATTTTGGAACATTATTTCAAATAGTCTATTATAATTGAAGATATCTATACGGTAGCATTAGTGGTGCATGGCATCGTAACTTTAAGCAAATTGCAGGAACTTCCTTACCGTAATTCCAAATTTTTAGAAGCTCAGAAAACTTTTTTTTTATTTTTAAATTTCTTGCAAGTATGATACCCATTCATGTCGGTTGATCCATACTGATAAAAATATCTAAGGTTTGACCGCCAAATGGGATTTTTTAAAACTTTTATTACTGGATCCCCGAAACCGTTGGACCTGCCATCACAAAAATGTAATCAATGCTTCAATACAATACACAAAGGGATACCATTGGGTAAACTCTATTTTGGTCACAACAATGTTTTTTTCTTGTTTTTTAAAAACATATTGTAGTTAAATCTTAAAAAAAGAGTTCAATACCTCGATACAAGTGAAATGTTTCAATTTTTCATCGAATACTTTGTTGACTCAAAAAATTATTTGACATTTTCTGCACTCGTTGCTCCATGTCTCTCTATGAATAGGAATTGAAAGTTTTTTTAAATAATTCAAATTGGTTAATTTATAAATCTCCCGAAAACATTTGACATTTGTATACATATAGAAATACACACACAAACATCAAATTTGTATAAGGTATGGCAAAATGTTCAGAAACTTCTGAAACGTAATCCAATTTTCATTATTGATTTTTGGACGATTTCTATAACTTACCCTACGGTATTGGGTAAATTAATATGTCAACTAGTTTACATCCCTCATAAAAACTATAAAGAAATTATTATTCAATTATTAAAAAATAGAATTATTACTATTGAAACTTTTGCCTCATTTACTTATCCAGATATGTTTTTTAATAAATATAGTATCTAAAAAAATATTTCTTAAAAACTGATAAAATTACTACGAATAGATTCTATAAAAACTGACGCAGATTAAAAACTATTTGATTTTAATTGTCAAAGTAAGTTTAAGAATATCATGAAATAAATATGTCATAAAATGAATATCACAAAATATTTTATGGAAGCAATAATGATAAAAGTAACAATGATGAGCACTTATAAATTTCTACAAGAACTTTGATAAACTCCAATAATTAAGTGTAGAAATAACTATATGTAAGTGCCACTTTTCCTTGAGCCAAGTTGCATAAACTAATCAACTTAAGAAGAAATGAGTATATTACTAATAAGTAATTATTATATTATACCATTACTTTCAACAAATAGTTTAAATAGCGTATAATAAATACAAGATATTTTTTTTTCAAAACGCGATTCATTATTGCAATTCTAATAAATTTTTATAATTTAACTCCTTGCCGTAGGCCTATAATATTTAAGAATAATCAATAAATAATAGTTATTGTATCTATATGCAAAATTTTATTAAAGTTTTAAATACGTTTTTTATAAAACATTGTATGGTCATAGATTTTATGGTCTTAACGAAAATTCTAAAATATAATGGGTCTTCAACAAGTTTTGAAGGTTTCAATCAAGGTTTAAATAATTGTGCCATGTTAAAGTTAAAAGTTGTTAAATCTCAATTCTTATTTACTAACTTTACGACAAAAAAATTTTTAAAAACGATATGCTAATGATGAAAATAAGTTCTACGAAAACTTTGATGAACTTCAAATAAAAAGAAACTAAACTGAATATCAAAGCCATATCGTCATCGACTTCCCATAGAGTAAGTTATAATAATCCCAAAAAAATCGAAAATATTTTTTTATATATATATTTACGTTTCATAGCTTCTGAACATTTTGGTTTACTAAGAAAAAATAGATGAATGTGTGTGCGGATACAAATTTTTGTCGACGATTTTGTGAACACGAATTAACTGATTTGAATGATTCAAAAACATTTGATTCCTATTTATAAAGAGAGCTGATCAGTTTTTGGCAAAGGCAGGTATAGCCGTTTTGGAGATACGGGGCAAACAGTGACAAAAATGGTATTTCAGTTTTTAAGAGAACGAAGTATCCAATTTGAATGATTCAAAAAGCATTTTACTTCTATTGACGAATTCAGCAAATGAACATTGAAATTTTTGGGCAGGCAAGTCCAGCATTTTTGGAGATACAATAAAAAAAAAGTAAAAAACAATGACATTATTTGGCGGTCAAAAATGATCATTACATATATGCACATCATATCATCAGATATTTTATAGAGATTATAATAGTAATTACAAATTTTGTGTACATTTATATGGGTTTAAGTAAGATTACACGTTAGTTAAGGAATGACGCGGAGCTTACGCGCTTCGATATTTCGTATCACTAAAAAAGCAATAAAAAAATTAAAAATATAAAATTTTTTTTTTCAATAATCTCAAATTTTCGCAAAGATTTTAATATTTAGAAAAATCAAATTTTTAAAAAGCTTTGAAAATTTTTTTATTTATTTTTTTTTAAAATAGGTTTTGGTACAGAAAGTTCCAGCAATTTATCTTAAGGCACGATGCCATGCATCATTAGTTTGCATTAATTTTATTCTATATACACGAATGGATTGTCTTTCGTAAAACGTGCGCGCTCATACATACATGTGCTTCGATGCAAAAGCGCGGGCTTTCATTTGTGGAAGTTCAGAGATACACACGATAGAGGGGACTAACTGATAATTTTCTCGCTCGCGAGCTACACAAAAGCTCACGTGTTATAATGGTGTATTTTATGAAGAAATTCTCTACATTAATGACATATTATTAGATGAAACTTAGTAAATATATTTTGAATCAAAAAAATATTAAAAAAAATAATGGTGTATGGCATTGCGCCATAAGGCGATTTGCTGGAACTTTCCGTATCTTTTCAAATAGATTAGCATAAATAATGTAACTTTTATTATTCTTAATTTATAATAAATGAAATAAACAAAACTTAATCAATCTGATTTAAAATGGAGGACCTTGTCTAATATTTCTAAGCATTATATAAACTGAATTGCAAAGTTAAAATCATTTATTTAAAGTATATAAGTTAGCTATAGAAATTTAGCTAGAATTAGATTAAAATCCAAATTATTTTTAAATATTTTTTTGAAAATAAAAAGGGAAAAAACGATTGCTTTAGTGTAAAGATTTTTTTGTGGCAACATAAGCAGAAAGTTTTTTAAATCATTCAAATCGCATGAATAGTTCTCTCAAAAACTGCCATTTTTTGCACATATAACTCCATATCTCCAAAACGGCTCTACCTGCCTCTGCCAAAATATAAACATCACTTCTCCGCTCCATATCTCCGAAGCCGCTGGACCTGTCTTCGTCAAAAACTGATCAGGACGTCTCCTCATCAATGGGAATCGAATGTTTTTTGAACCAATATTCCGATATTCGTACAATGTTCATACGATATCCGATGTTCGTACAATATTCCGATATTCATACAATATTTCGATATTCGAACGATACTCATACGTTATTTGTACGTATAATATTAATCATTATTCGTATGATATTACGATCTTTGTACGATGTTCGTACTATATTCATACGATATTCGTACGATATTCCGATATTTGTACCATATCCGTACGATATTCCAATATTCATATGATATTCATACGATATTCAGAAGTTGATCGTGCGATATTACGGCATTCGTGCGATATTTATACTATATTACGATATTTGTACGATGTTTGCACTATATTCTGATATTCGTACGATATTTTGACGTTTGTATGATATTCGTACAATATTCCATTATTCGTACGATATTTCGATGTTCGTATATGTTTATCTGTTAGACTGCAACACGCGCTTCTATATTTCGTCTTAGACAGATACACGGCGCGACGTTCAAAATTTTCAAAAAAATTCAAAATATATGAAAAAAATATTCAACTTTTTTTTTCCAAATTTCAAAATTTTCAAACATCTACTTTTCTCAAAGATTTCCAAAAGTTTAATTTTCGGCACTTGATGTTCCAGTAATTTGCCAATTTGCCAATTTGCCAATAAATTTTTACATTAGAATACAAAATATAGAAAATTGCAAGTTGCAGCAGGGAACAGGGATAAAACAGACAACGGTGAAGTGACTTTCTATGGGATCTAACCTTAGAAAAAAGAGGAATGTACAATTAAAAACTGTAATTGATCTTTGAAAAAAAAAAGATTTTTTGTGCAAAAGAACTGTGCACACGATCAATTTATTATCAATTTGTGTATTATTGTCATTAAAACATTTGTGTAGTTCAAAAACGTGTCTTTGATTTCAGACACCACAGTGTGAGTTCATCTATATTTGCAGTGTTCATAGCGCCATGGCCGCAACTTTAGCAGAGAGAGCATTACTTGCATTATTGAATTACAACGCATTAAATCGATTCCGAAGCACGATCGACCATGTTCTGCATATCGGATGATATGCTTGTGCATTGTTTATTAAAGGCGGTAAATTTTCAAAATCTCCACTAACGTAATAAAATTTGCGGATAATTTTCTTTTGATTTCAATTGCCTAAGCGTATCTCGTACATCATTTCTATGGAGATATAATTTTGCACGCGCCTATCTCAGTATTAGTGCATTAATGTATTAGTATAGCAGAGGTATATATATCTCGATATAATATTCTCATAATGTTATTGAACTCACGAGCTGTGTTATGCTAATGCTGTTAAAATCGCGCTCAGAACTAACTCAGAACGATCAGGCACGTAATGGAAATAACATTTTAGATTTAACATAGTCGATATAGATCTTCGTTTATACTCTATCTATTTTGCACAAAAAGCTCATATCTATAATTTGAAGAACGGACAAACCATGGTATAACAAACCTTATTGCATAATCTACAACAATCACAGTTTTCTTATAAACAACTTATACTAGGTAGGTGCTATTGCTATTTCTTCAACAGTATTAATATAAAACGATACAATTGCTATTCTGCTATAACACAAAAAATATCAATTTCTTAACATTATTGTCCAGATTTTAAAAAACAATACACAAATGCAGATTTGAGCATTAAAACAAATGCAATTGCATGTATCAATTAAAAATTGCATTGATTAGTGTTTGGTAAAAGCAAAAACTTCATTTTCGAAACGAACAGTTGATAATTTTATCTACATAGCCTACATCTCGATCTTTATTGATTAAGCCTATGATTAACATAACTTAAAGTATTGAAAAGGTTACGTTTTAGAGTCAAATGCCACACACTTAGTTTAGATAATTTTTATGAGAATATTAATTACAAAAATTAAATAAAAATAGCAACTTGCACGTATTTTACACATTGACAACTTGCACGTATTTTGCATTATGGACAACTTATACGTACTTTGTTTGATTAGCAACTTGTACGCATTTGATTTTATATGTAACTCGTATGCATTTTATATAATTGGTAACTTGTACGCATTTTGAAAGAACTTAGCATTCGCGCTTATAAAAAAAATATATAAAATATATATTCATATATTCTAAATAAGAAATACCAAATACTTCTCTTTAAAATTACTATTTTCTCGCCAACTATAAAGCATATTGAAATTTTTATGACAAGTTAGCTTGTCTTCTCAGAAATAATGAATAAATTAAGAATTTCCAATAATAAATATTATTTCAGACTCTTGCAACTTTAATCATAATAAGTAATTAAAAGCAAAAAAAACATACTACATTCAGTACAGCAAGGGAATTACAAAGTTGTTCTATCATTTTCTATTAAAATTTATTTTAATATTCAATAAGTTTTGTCTATATCAAATGATGTTAAATTCAAATAATTTAACTTATAAGAGTATATTTTTCAATTACCTACCTAAAATGATAATACGTGTATTCGTTTGACTTAAAATTGTTCTATATTTTTTTAACTTCCCGTAGGATAAGTTACTGTAATCTTCCAAAAATCAGAAGTGAAAATTTTTACATTTCTTCACATTTTGAAGGTTTCTAACATTTTGGCATGCCTCAGAAAAAAATTATGTTTCAAAAGAATTTTTTTTTTTGAATATCGAAAATAAATCGAATTTTCATTTTTTCTCTAGCTAAATAATTTTAATTTTGCAATTCAGTTTACAAAATTTTCTAATAAATATTAGACAACATACTTTATTTCAAATTCGATTGATTAAATTTTGTTTATTTAGTTTTCTGTAAACATGTTTAAGTTCCATTATTTGAAAGAATAATCTATTTGAAAACATTCAATATTCCACGAATATTTCATTACGGTACTGAAAGTTCCAGCCTTAAGGCACGATGACACTCACCACTTGTTGTATTTTATATTATTATAAATTTAATAAAAACAACAATCTATTCATTTTATATTTTGCAGAGTCCTTTGGTATATTTTTTTAACCATATATCAAAAGTAAATGAGAAATATTTACGATAAATTTAATAATACTCTGTAATCAATTTAAAAATGCGTCTTTTCATTCATATAAATTAAATTCTCTTTATTTCGAACTCAATTTTGATATGACTTTTACAATAATCATATCAAATGTAATTACTATAATTCGGTTTTAAACTTCAAATCTTTAATTAAATTATTTTTTTGTCGACGAAATAAGATACATTATTTAGAACAAAATGTTTTTCATGCTTTGTTATACAAGAAAATGCATATTAGAAGAAATAAACAATTTAATTGTTGTTCTGTTATATATTAACCGTACCTCTTAAATATGTTCTAAAATAATATACAGAGATTACAAGTATTTTCATTTTTTGAAGAAAATTGCTTGCGTAAGGTAAGGTTACATAATCTCAAATTTTGAGCTTTTATTAGTTTTGAAAATTTGACTGTTTAGAAGCAAGATTCTCCAAATATTTGAAATAACACTATGAAAAATATATTTAGATCATAAAACTGATAAAAATCACCAAGTTTATAATTTTGCATAGAAGGATCAGATACAATCAACTACTTATTTATAATTTATCAGTAATAAATATAACCAAACTGATGACAAATTGTTTGGAAAAGTATAAAAACAATTGTTTCATTTAATTGAAGTACTTTATAGAAAATTTAATAAATGATTATCAGAAATAAAAGTAGTAAGAATATATAATATTTGTCTGCTAAATCAACTACTAAACAAAAAATCTGTAATATTAACTATTATATAAATTTTATGTAATAAGTGAACACTTGTAAGTATAATATGCATTTCATAACTGCTGAAACTGCTGAATTTAAATTCAACAAACAGCTCTACAATTGTATACATTTTAAAGCTGCAAATACCATATGTTTACTAGAAAGCCTTTGGAAAAGCAAGCAAAATATTCGATTGAACAGATTATAAAGAAAACTTTTCGAGAAATAAACCACGTAATACCACAACTACAATTGGCAAAGGTCAAAAAATTACACATAAAACCCATTAATGTATACATACTGTTCGACAATTCCAAGGCAATAAAGTTTAACAAGGAAAAGCTTGAATTGATTAGTTTTCTTAACGCCACCGCTTATACAGTCGGCGGAGTTGTCACATTCCGCATAATAAAAGAGAATCGAGCAAGTTATTCACGAGAGCTTTATTGAGCTTTTTGCAAATGTTTTGAAGCAGTTAAGTTAATCCAATAAAAAAATCACAAAGCTTGCACAAGAAACTAAAAAAAAATTTATTGTCGGTTTATGCTCGTTTAAAAACACAATATAAATTCATAGATGATTAGGTCTCAATCTCTTTTAGATACAATAAATACTTTACAGTTGGAATTAACTGATTGTGTTATAATTAAACTCTGTTTTCATTTATTTAGATTACAATATTTTCATAAGATATGTGATATAATTAACTTGCCGTAGGGTAAGTTATAGTAATCGCAAAAAAATCGAAAATGAAAATTTTTATATATCTTTACGTTTCAAAGGTTTCTGAATATTTTGGCATACCTTAGAAAAAATGAATGAATGTGTGTGTGTGTATGTGTGTGTGCATGTGTGTGTGCGGATACAAATTTTCGTCGACGATTTTGGGAACACTGATCAACCGATTTTAATAATTCAAAAAACATTTTACTTGTATTGACGAAAAGAACAACTGGTGGAATTTTTTAAAGGCAGGTCCTGCGTCTCCGGAGATCGAATTAAGTAAAAAAAAATGTCATTTGGTGGTCAATGTGTAAACATTTTGTGTAATTTTTTTTTGGGTTTCGGACCAAGATTTTTAATTACGATAAGAGAAGTTCCAGCAATTTGCCTTAAGGCATGATGCCCTGCAACCCACTAGTTTTAATTTACATTTGGTAACATTTATCTTGCGGCGAATAAATATTGTAATAATTTCCAAAGAATTACAAAAGAATCAATAAACATATTATTTTCATTCACCATATTATTCTTCCGGATGATATATTTTCATAAAGAATAGATTATTTCGAGTCATGAATAATTAAATTTATTGGATGTGTAAAAATTTAGAAATATAGTTACTATTTAAACATTAAAAAAAATATTCCAACTTTTTAAGAGATAAATAAATGTCCAAAAATAAAAAATAAGATGTGGAGAAGCAAATGAATAGAAATAGATTATATTAAAAAATATATTGGAATTGCTAAGGAATATGTACTTAATACCTAAATTACTTAGATTTGTTCAAATTATTTCTCATATAAAAACTGGATCATTATATACAATAATGTAATAAGTAAAAGAAAATTACCTATTTTGTATATTTTTACTACCTAGAATCTAAAATTTTGGATAATATAATTTATTAATTAAATTTTTGTTAAATTTAATTAATTAAAATTAAATAAATACCTCATTCAAAAAAAAAAAAAAATGGGACAGTTTTTTTTTTCCAAAATCAATTATTTTGTTAAGACAAGCAGAATCATTTAAATCGGACGCTTAGTTCTCTCAAAAACTGCCATTTTTTACATATTTAGCTTCGTATCTTCGAAATGGCTGGGCCTGCCTTTGCCAAAAACTAATAAACACTTCTCCAAATCATTACTAATTGAACGTTTTTTAGATCATTCAAATCGGATACTCCGTTCGCTCAAAAATTCGATTTTTATTTTCTGCACTCTTTGCTCCGTATCTCCGAAACGGCTGGACCTGCCTTTGCCAAAAACTAATCAGCTCTTTTCCCTATCAATAGGAATCGAATGTTTTTTGAATCATTCAAATCGGTTGATCCGTGCGCCCTACAACGTGACTGGAAATTTGTATCCACACATACATACACACACACACACACATCCATTTTTTCTGAGGTATGCCAAAACGTTCAGAAACCTTCAAAACGTCGAGAAATGTAAAAATTTTCAATTCCGATTTTCGGCCCATTACAATAACTTACCCTACGGGAAGTTAATAATATAATTTCATATAATCAAGTATTGTAACAATTTTTTGCAATATATGAAGCTAAGTATTCTGATCATTTGATCTATTGAAATTGTCAAATTTGTCAAAATATCATATTGTGGTCAAGAGACTACAACAATCATATGACTCATAAAAATTCAAATATCAAAATGACCTTAATTCGAAATCCGCAAAGATGTGAAACAATTTTTATTTTTCATATTTTTATACTCTGATTCTTATTTTGCTGAATTAACAACTTTGCATGTTGAATTTAGTAAATCATCAGCAATCATTGGTCTCACATTTCTTTAAGTTAAATTTTAATTCAAATTACCTTTTACTACTTCGCCAAATCCAACCTTTTAATTTTAATTTATTATATAAATTTGTAGCTATTAAATTGGTTAGTTCTTGTCGATCTTACTTAGAGGATACATGACCCACTTGTACACAGCAATATATCTAGTGCTCTTACTGTCAAAGTTGAGAACAAAATTATTTGAAGACATGGTTTTGATGGAATTTTGCATTCCTGATTATGTATCTGTATTTGATTTCATAATATAAATATGAAAAAAATATATTGGATACTACTGCCCTAATACAGGTCCGCGAGCTGAGTTAAACCTCTACTCAATTCAAGAAAGAATAGTGTGAAGAAGTCACATTGCCATTTCACACTGCAGTGCCCGAAATAGACTAATATTAATTGGAAATATTTTTGATATATATTATTAAGTAAAAAATAGACATTAATACTGCGTGATATCAAGATGTCCAGAGCGGGGTTGGAACTCACGACCTCGTCCACATGAGTCCATGAAGTTAACCATTGCGCCAAGGAACACCCCATGAAACAAATATTGAATATAAACAATAAATTCCCTTTTCTCATAGGCCTTCAATATTATTTCCTAAATCCATCCCTGTAAGATGTTTCAGTGCTCATGATTTACATCTGTTTTATTGTGTCTCACAAACACATCTCTAAATCGTACACGTACATCGGTAGAGAGTTCTCCATAATGTCTTCTCTCGTAATAATGGAAATACAATAATATATAACACGGTATAGGTAGAATAACACGTACAATACGGCACAATATACCATGTTATGATTGCCTTCCTAACCTAAGCCATCTGCATTGCTCGCAAACCGACGTGATTATAAAATATACGCAGCGTAAGCATGGACACGGGACAAATATTTGAATAAGAAACATTTAGAATAAATGACATATATATATATATTTGAATTTTTATTCCAAGATATTTCGGATAGTTTTCCATATTAAACAAAAAAGCTCTTGTGCACGAGTGTCCGTGCTTTCCGTATTGCGCCAAAGTTCTCCCAAAAATTTTACAGATGTTTAATAAATATTCCGCAAATAACAGTTATGATTGAACGCTATTTATACGGGTAGTCAGATTATAACATCGTTATGAAGAATGAATGCTATAGTATCCACGTTAAGTGTTACGCTTCTATGTGACTACGGAAAAAGATAATATAATACAAAAATGCCTAAAAAAACAGTCATGATCACGACAGTTGTAATGATAACAAAAAAGTGAGGTTATATAAAACTGAATTTAAAATAATTCACTTCAATATTTGAAGGCTTATAGCATTCATGTCATTCTGCATCACAATCAAAATGAATGCTATAGCATTCACATCCACAAACGAGTTAATGAATCTAGTTGTGTATGGCATCGCTAGTATAATCCTACCGCCATTAATAGTTAAGAGTGTAAGCTCTTTTTTTTTTTAGAAGATGCAGAAACCAAAGTTTTATTTTATAGATTTTAACAGGTATTTAACCAATATATATGATTTCATTAAATTTCATTTAGCATTTATTATTTGTTTTAATATTTGCTTTTTCCACTGTCAAAATTGAAATCGTAGGCACAGTATAAGAAAATTTACTGGATCATAAGTTTTAAAGATCACAAAATTATCAAGTATTTCTCCATTTTACAATCCTGATTAAACGCGCAAGTTTTTGATAAAACTTGTCAACACGCCTTAGTGCGTTTTTTTTTAAAGAAGGACCTTTCAAAGTCGGCCAATTTTGAAAACATTGAATTTATAGTTCAATAAAAAGTCTTAATTCTTGAAAGCTGAGGGCAATTTTTACTGTGGCCCCGGAAATGTTATTCACGGTTACGGTTGCAACGTTTAAGTAAACGAACATATAAAAATTAACCAAAATGATTGAAAAATGATCATAATTTTAACAAAGCCCTAGGTTTCACTTAAAAGCCCATAATTTCCAAAGTGAGATAATTTTTTATCTAATTTTGTTCAGGACAGATAAAGTCAACACCACCACGCCGTTTTACTTATAACGACAACCTATATACTAAAATAGCTCATATATACGAACTTTTATGAACTACGACTTATATAATTTGACCAGCATCTATTTCTTCAATTTGTTTGTTATATTGGACCAATAAAATATTTTACATTATGTGAAAAGTCTCATAATGTAAAGTAAAATATTCATGCGATTTTAATGCGAGCAAGTTTAATACATTTTCTAAGATTTCATATAAAATACATAATTAGATTTTAGTTAGATTTATGGACATTTCAACCCCATCTAAATAATTTTATGCAATATTCTGCATTAAAGAGGACTCACTCACGGGTAAGTGGCAACTGAACCCGAATTAGATGTCCCGAGTTCAATCTCGCTTCGAGAAGCATGATGTAAAGCAGTAGTGACATTGGACAAAATATGAATAGTAAAATTTATCTAAGTAAAAGTAAGCCTCATCTGCCATTGCTGCATCGATAAAGTACTCGCCCTATTACAAAAATTGTAAAAATAAAATTAATCACACAGAGATGAGAAATGTTTGGGTTGCCATTTATAAAACTGACGTAATATTGAGCCAAATTAGCCCAACACCTTATAGTACTTGAGTTCTTATTGCTGTTCAAACAGATTAAATTTAGATTTTTTCTCTAATTCAACGGCTAGCCTATAGTTTTCATCAGACAATTTACTATTCGGGAAGGACAATGAATAAAACCCTTGGAATAAAAATAGAGGATTTAAAAATACCAATTCATCTGATCATTGTCCGTAATGATCTTGTGGATTACTACTCTATCAAATGAATTAGTTTGAGTAATTTTTGAGCCAGTTTCTGAACTTAATGAGTTAGTACTTTATATTTTATTTTAATTGTCATACACAGGCGTTCAAACACTGGATTGGCATTCAATCTAGGCATTTAGACAAGTACTGCCAAAAAGTTGCTGATGTTCCATACAAAGTAAGTGCAGATATTGAGATAAAAAATCTATTGACGATGTTTAATTTGAAGGAGGTATGCCGAGCCGTTGCTATTTGCACTTGGAAACATATTTTTAAGTAAAATTTGATGCCAGTACTTCTTGGCATAAAGTTGTCCGAAATTATGGATTCTTTTGTTGCCATAGCCTATTGTAATTTCAAATTACTGTGTAGTGTAAGCTTTATAAAGGACTGAAAAAAGTCTATAGACGATTTTTTTTTTCGAATGCGGTCCTGTTTTCTTCCCGCAAACTTATAGTATCTTCGCGTCCATCTATCTGTTCCGTTGCATTGTGCTGTGTCCGTCTCTCATTTGACTTATGACCCGCGCGGACGTTTGAATTTCGCGCCCGAGGCCTAGAGCAGCCCCACCGCCGGCCAATGCGAGCCGCGCTAACAAGATCCGTCATAAGAGTCAGTTCAGTACTCTACGTGCGGATTATATATCATTCCATTTATAGATATTGCTTGGTAAATTTAAACTTGTTTTTTCACTCATTCTATGTGCATCTGAAATGATTTATTTGGAATAAATTGAACCGGGGCTTCATGCTCTTCGGATATTGTAGGAGAATCAGATATCAATTTGCGGAGGAATTTGTTACATTTGGAAATAGATTTCAGATATTAATGTTGTAGGAATACCTCAACTGTTCTAATACTATCTTGATAATACCATCAAGGTTCATCTCTAGGTTAGGTAACTTGTGCATTTTATTAAACAATATAACCTATATAGTTTTTTTGAAGTAAAACTTCTTTAGGCGCGACTAAGGTGTAAATCCGTACAAATACAATGGAAGTGCGTTACGGCAGATAAGATAAGATAAGAGTCGAGTGCCAATGATTCGTCATTCGCTCTCGATGATATCATTTCTATACGGGTCGATTGTGATTGTATGTGAAAAGAGATTTGTCGTTGTATGAGTACCGGCGTCAACGTTGTATGCGTACGGATATCGACAAGGAAATCGGCATAGATAAATAAACATTTTAAAGTTACATCGTAGTACAAATCTTGATTTCATATATAATATATGAAATATATTATGGAATATTATAGGAATATTTTACCCTATTCCTTAAAAATATTGATTAATAAGATTATTAATGATTAATAAGTTTATTGATTAGAAATTATTTCTATATTATTGGTAGTTTCTATAAATCTTTGAAATGCTGTTCAAAGAATGAGATTATATCGCCAGCGAAAATGTAAAAAAATACAAGCAGTCGATAAATATAGGTTAATTTTAATTACATGAAGTTCTTCAAACACAATTACATGATGAGTTGATAAGTTGCGAAAATTGAGTTACATGATAAGTTGCGAATAAAATATTTGTTTAGGCGTTGTTTAACATAATCCACTGTACAAACGAATATTATAGAATTTATTAATCAGCAATTACTTCATTTCTTTAATGAAGGTTTAAGTCCTAAATGCTAATTACAATGACAAACCGATTATGTCATATTTGATATATGATTTTAATTACATTATTGTTTTCAAACATTATAAATATTTTTAATGCTATTATAAATATATAATTTATAATATATTATTATATAAATATGTATAATGGTTGACATTAATAAACAGAATTGCTAAGTTTAAATTTAAATAAAATTATTTATCTAAAGTATATAAGTAAGCTTCAGAATTTTATCTAGAATTAGAATTAAAATCTAAAAAAAATTCAATTTAATTTAAATTTAAAGTTAAAAAAAAAACTTCTATTACCTCAGAAGCAATCGTTTTCTCAACACAAGCAGAAAGTTTTTCAAATCATACAAATCGGACTCTTAGTTCTTTCAAAAACCGTCATTTTATGCACATTTAGCTCTGTATCTACGAAACGGACCTGCCTTTGCCAAAAACTAATCAGCTCATTTCCCTGTCGAATGGAATGTAATCGAATGTTTTTGAACCATTCAAATCGGTTGATCCGTGCGAACGAAAACGTGGACAAAAAATTGTTTATTTATACACACGCACACAGATCCATTTTTCTAAGGTATGCCAAAATGTTCAGAAATCTTCAAAACTTAAAGATAATTTACGTTTCACATAATTTTCAATTACAATTTTTGGACAATTACCATAACTTACCCTACGGGAAGTTTAAAAATTATAATTTAATTGGAGTCATTCTTATCATATTTGTTTTTTTCTTTATTTAATTTTATTTATGTTTCATTTAGTTTTGCAATTAGTGTTCTATCATATACCTTGATTGTATACGTCGACTTTGCTGCATAATTGCTATGTAAAAAATGTTTCAATATATATTTTAGTTGCTATATATTTCTGCTAAATTATTTATGTCAGCTATATTTAAACATACATTAGGATTTATATATTCAAAGTTTATGTACAAGAATGTGAAAATATAAAGTACGTGTTTAAAGTACCATGCGCAATTATTATACAACATATAAAAATTCTATCTTGTGGACAAGTATGAAGTAGTTTATCTTCCTTTATTTTCGGAAATATATTACCAATGTGAGATTTTATTGTTAAATGCCGAGAGCATCAAAAGAGTGACGTTCGGTATCGAGTTAACGCTATTTTAACTGTTGATTTTAATGCTAACGCGTTAAGCTTCCAAATGAACATGTGGGCGTTTAAATAATACCAAAATCAGGGTCGAATCAACTATATGTTCAACAATATATAGTATATGTTGAAATTTATTATACAATATTAAAAACAAACTTTATTAACTATTGTCTTTCGATTACGAATGTTGAGTGCACATTGGGTTTGCACTTTGCTCAATATACAAAAGATCCATTTTCTTATAATTGGCTATTTACTATAAGGTTATCATATATTCACCTTGTAGGTAAGCAATATCAATTATAAACTTAATGTAAAAACATCAAATTGTTTAATGTTCAAAACATCAAGAGACACGACCATTATATCTAGAATTTTCAGAATTCCATCAGAAATTAATCAAACAAAAGAAACAGATTATCAACAACATTGTTTTATTTTTTCGACTTTTTCGAATATGATATCATAAAAAAACCTATAATAAGTATTTTTAATTTAATTTTTGTGAATGATTGTTAATTACTAATTTTTCAATCAATTACTGATTGTGTCACATAACTTTAGTCTGCATCTAGACCACAACCTGATATAAAAGCATCATATTCGCGCAAAATTGAAAATTATACGAATTTTAACAGATAAACTATGCTGGCTTCTGGCACGCAAGTCAATTCTATCTCTTGATGAGTATTATTGATTTACTAAATTGTAATAAAACCTATATGGACTTATGGCATCCAACTGTGAGGTTGTGCTAGCAAATCAAACATTGTATTAATGCAGCCTAAAATTTTGAGATAGATCACCAAAGCTCCTTGGTTTGTTAGCAATAAGACCTTACAGGACGATCTTAATATAAAATTTATAGGCAAAATAATAAAGCTAACAAGTGTTAAATTTTTTATAAAACTGAGGATCATACAAATCTATAGTCGCTCAACTTCTTGAGACACCAGTTTCATGAAGACTTATTCCAAAAGACAATATTCAAGACTACTAGCATTATAAATTTTTTAGAAAGATAAATAGAATTGGTGAATCACTCATTGGAGTGACAACTATTGATATATTAAAATATCGAGACGCAAGTCAATCCTAACTCTTTAGGCTATTAATTTACTAACAATAAGTTGTGTTTGATGGCGTATCTTGCAATTTCTTCTTTTACCGTGTGCAGGCCCATGTCCTGGTGGAGCAACCATACCGGTACATATTTTGGGGCGTTCAGGATGATCCTTAGTATCTTATTTTGAATCTTTTGAATAATTTTTGTGTTGCTCTTAAATGCTGTCCCCCAAAGTGCAATTCCGTAAGTCCATATGGGTTTTAGGATAACTTTGTAAATCAATAGTTTGTTGTATGTCGATTGTTGAGATTTTCTTCCTAGTAGCCAATAAAGGCTCTTGAATTTTTCTCATTGGAGTGTTCAATATTGATATATTGAAATATTGGGACGCAAGTCATTCCTATCTATTGAAGCTATTAATTTACTAAGTAGTGATAAAACCAATATGGAATTTTTGCATCCAACTGTGAGGTTGTGCGAGCAACTCAAACATTGTGCAGGGTGTCTAAAATGTTGAAACAGATCAATTTTTTTTTATTAATTAGTAAACAGCAATCAAAATTACATAAAAGAAACAGATCAATATGGACGTTGGTTTGTCAGCAATAAGACCATACACGACGGTCTCAATATAAGATTTATTTATAGACAGAGTAAAAAAGCCTACAAGTGTTAAACTTTTCCTAAAACTGAAGAAAATATAAAAATATATTCGAACAACTTCTTGCGATACCAGTTTTGTGAAGAGTGGAAAAGAACTGACCAAAAGACAATATTCAAGACTATTGGCATTGATATAAAGGGTTAACTATTTCCACTCGGACGCCGCCGCTTTACAAAATTCATACAAATTTTGAAAAGCCCGAGTGGAAAGAGTTAAAATTTGGCACAATATTTTCATATGAGTGTTTATAAGTATGGGTGAATGAATATAGCGAAATAGCTCATAGAATATTGTATTCTGATTTTTGTTAAAAATAAAAAATATAAAATAAAATTTTCAACTGTTTTTAATAGAACAGTCCAAGTTGCTTGAGGGTACAATTATAGTTACAAAACTGTAAATCGTGAGTTCATGCTTATCGAAGCTTGTAAAAGTCTGAAAGATATGAACGATTGCATTATTTCTAAGAACATGTGACTCAAAAAATACTTATATAAATGTCAATGGCATCAGTAGCGGCGCTAGGCGTCGGCGGTGTCGGAGACCGCCGACGGCCTCGCGCTTCAGGGGGCCTCGCAAGAGGCCCTGGAAAATGTTTCATTATCTGAAAATTAGTTTTTCATTTTTATTTAGTTTTTTTTCATATTGATGTGCAAGTAAAGAAAATAATTAGTGGTTTACGGGCACTATAATTTTACTCTCTTATTTCTAATGGATACTATCTAATATCGTTTGTCAACACTATAGATTATTAAATCTAAACAACTTCGCGCGAGAAGGCTAATTCTCTGATTGTTCATATTTATTTGGTTGTTTCTTATGTGAAGATAATGTAGATCATTATTCCTTTTGGGAATTCTTATGAGTAGGTATCATAATGTATTCAAATAGTAATTAAATATTCAATAAATAAACATAAACAATGATCAGTAAAAATTGATCAATGAGATATAACAATCGTTTTAAATTTTGAAGTAAATAGTATAAATAACAGTGATGATTAGTTTATTTGAAACTAATCATTGTTTCACACCGTCAGCACAAGCTATATAAAATATATTTTTGAATCATTTTATTTGGATGATCAGTTCCTTCAAAACCTGCATTGATAACCTTTTACACTTTTTTTGCATCTCCGACACCGCTGGACCTGCCTTTGCCGAACGACAAATTCAATGTTTTTTTATTCATTTAAATCGGTTGGTCCGCTCTGATATCGTTGACAAAGAATTGAAGATTCTTAAAAAATCCGACATTTCGACATTCCTAAACCAATTTTTGAAAATTCAAAAACTGTTCGAAAGTTTTCAGTTGGAAATCGTGCCGATTAGAATTTCGTAGAGAAGAACGGCCGCGCCGTTTTTTCTTTCATAAGGGTTAAGGGATTTGTAAAAATCTTTTTTAAAGAAAAATTTCGTATAGAGATATCAATTGTAGTGTAAACTAACATAAATTTTATGGAACTACGAGAAGTGATTGATTATAAAAATTTATTAAATTGAGGAATAATGGGCCGAGCTTTCAGGTAATGTGTATGTTCTACGTGCGGATTCGTGCACTCAAGTCATTATGATTGCAGATTTTTTTAATTAATCATTTCTAGATTGCAAAATTTTGTCTAATTAATTACTGACTAGGTCGGTGGTTTCCAATCATTTTCATTCCGAATGACTTGAACGGTCGAGAATTCATAAAATTAGCTAATAATATCGAAATATCGAATAATTTGGTAAAAAAAAAACTTTTTCGGAATAATTATTTAATTTTAGTGTTTTTCTAATATCTGAAGAACTTGTGTAATTTTCAACTTCTCGTAGGGTGAGTTATAGTAATCGCAAAAAATCGAGAATGATAATTTTCATACTTTTGTTACGAAGGTTTCTAAACAATTTGGCATACCGTAATAAAAATGGATGTATGTGTATATGTTTGTATATATGCGCGGATACAAATTTTCGTCGGCGAATTCGTGAAAACGGATCAACCAATTTGAAAAGTTCAGAAAACAATTGATTTGTATTGGTGGGAAGACGTTTTTAGCAAAGGCAGGGCAAGCTGTTTCGAAGATATGGAGCAAAAAGTGCCAAAATGGTATTTCAGTCTTGAAGAAAATGGAGCGTCCGATTTGAATGATTCACAGAACATTTTATTTGTATTAACAAAATGAAGACCTGGTTAAATTTTTAGAAAGGCAGATCTAGCGGTTTTGTAGATTTAATAAAAAAAAAGTAAAAGCAAGCCTTAGTGGACAAAAATGATCATTAGACATATGCACATCAAATTATCGATTATTTTATACAGATTTTTATTAATAAGTACAAATTTTGTTTACATTACTATGCGTTCGTGATTGCTTTGAAAAAAAGTATTAAAATATTTCAAATAAATTTTATTTTCAGTTTAAAATTTTTTTTAAAACTTTTAAACAATTTAAATTACGGAACGGAAAGTTTCAGCAATTTGGAAATAAAAGGGGGCCTCGCAAACGAATTTCGCCGACGCCTACGAATGGTCTAGCGCCGCCACTGAATGGCATTTATACAATATCCAAAGAAGCTACTAATTAAAAATTCAGATTTAATTTGAATTTTAATTATTCCTCGAAATCTAAATTCCGAATTAACACCGATGATTCATTCATTCGTCAGTAGCGTAAAACTTTCTTCGTCGATCCGCATGACCCACGGTCTGATGGATTCTGTAATGTTTTAAAGTTCTGCCTCTAAGCGAGGTGCAGATACACTTTTTAAATTGCATAGCGAAATAAAGTGTCAATAACACAAAAGGCCATAAAAATAAAACCTCGGCAAGCAGTTAACAAACGACAGAAGAAAGCACGAAGTCAAATAAGAAGAAACGGACCAACAACATACATCGAAGGATGTGTGTTGTTGAGGAAAAAAAAAGTTAAACAAAACACCAGGTTATGGTTCAAAATAACAATTAAAAATCACGCCGTGCGTTAATTAAAATGTGACCATACACACTTTGGAATAACGACCTGCCTGTTTTACGAATGACGTGATGCACCGGTGTGGCTTACGGAGTAAGAGGAAGACGAACAGAAGTGATTTCCTGGAATAAACAGGAGGCAACTAAATTAACTAAAAATTGAAATCATATTCAAAGCAAACATTTTTATAGTATTTGTAATGATATATATTTTTATAGTAATTGTAATGATATAATAGCCTAAAAGCCAGTGAACTCTTTGACTAACCTGTTTTCTCAGAGCTAATATTTTATTATCGACGCATTAAGAAAGTACCATTCTGGCAGTCATTCCGCGATTGCGTCATCATCCCTTCAATTTGTGAAAATGTCGAAAAAAAAAATTTTTCATAATTTGCTTCCACAAGGCTCAAATTTTGAGGGTGTATTCTTTTAACTGTTCAGAAAGCATATGTAAAAAAGCAGCCCATTCTGACGGTTGCAAGGGTCTGCCAGTCGAGTACATAATAGTCATGACGCGCAAGGGTGTGGGCTCATAGCCAGACATAATCGACTAACACCTTTGTATTTAAATAATTTATATGCCATTTTAAAGGAATTTTTGAAAACATCCGATATACCAAATTCCAACTTTGTATCTCACTTTATGGCCGAGATATCATTGAAAATATGCCAAAGTGGCCCCTTTTTCAAACTCAATTTTTGGCGTAACCATAAAAGATATCGAAAAAAAATTACGTGATTCTACTCATATTGGCTTAAACCACAAAATGTACATTAATATATGCTAAATAATCTTTTATTATTAGCTAAAAAGGATAAAATAATTTTTCAATTAATGTTTTCGGATAGTGTGTTTTGTTCAATTACTTTATTGTTAGCGTTATTCATAAGCCTATTATTTTCTCTTTTAGTACTACAAATATTGTGGAGCACATTGAAAAATTAAACAAACCAGAGCCAGTATACCTGCGCGTAGCGCTAGAAAATTAATACCTGCAGTGATTTCAATGCATTTTTTTTAAAATATATTAGCTTTTATTAATTTAGCTAATAATAGCTTACAAAATTGTATTATTTTAATACCTACTGATAATATCATTGATAATATCAACATTGAAATTGAAATTAAATTTGAATGCTTTTTCGCATACATTACATTCTAAACTCGTTTAAAAATAAAAGTATAAGCAGGATTACATGTTTCCAGATTAAAATTACTGCATTTCCAAAATAACAGAAGATAAATAAAAATAACTAATACAGTTATGATCAATCAAATATTAGCTACTTAAAGCTCAATACATGATCTGGTAGGACTAATCCAGAAAACATGATTTTGCAACTTAAATTTGATAATATACTTTAGAAATGAAGATTTTGGCTTCTAAATGAGTCCTAAGGCATAAGGAGCAACATAAATTTTATTCTATTATTGCAATACCATTTTGATAATTGAGTTCCATTTTATACATAACTTATGTGATGACGCGTGTTAAATACTGAAGTAACTGATTTTTCGCAACGTGCGGGTAGTGCAATAAGCAAACAAATTCTTTTCGCGAGTATTTTTTGTTGGAATATTTTTGTTGTTACAAATCCTCGAGATTTGTTCTTATTGTTTGGTCCTTGCGCCGGTTAAGAGGCGATATAATTTATAGCGCAATAAAATTAGATCGCGTTCAGATGTTTTACTGCCCCAGCGCGGTTCTAAAAATTTGCATACGATAATTTTTAGCCTCTGGCAACACTGTATGTCTGTGTGCGCTCGGACTTGTTAAAAACGACGCCCAGGACAATAAAGTGCCGTAAGTAAACTTGGGCATTATGACGAAAAGTATACAAAATGTCGATCGAAATGCGAATTGAAAATTCTTTGCGCCAACAGGGCGCACATTTCGACATATGCAACTCCATAGTTGAATGCCACTCCTAATAAACTCCATAGTTGTAGGCAATAATTAGTGATTATGTATCACCAATAAGGAATAATATTATACACTCGATTTAATTAACTACAAAAAAAAACTTTCATAAAAAAATCCAAAAAATTTTAAAGAGTAAATATTAATTTCAAAGTATGAGAAATATATTTGGGTTTTCAAATTAACTCTTTTTCTGGGACCCACGAGAGTTTTCTCCAAGAGTGTCACTGCTGTACAGAACAGTATTAGTAATACTACTGAAGAAACTAGAAATAACTATTTATTTTTAGACTTAAAATTAACAAAAAGTTTTTAATGAGCTGAAAAATTACAATAAAACACTACATTCTCATTAGTTTAACTCATAGGATAAAACTTGAGATAAAGGCAAACACAACATGTCGTCGATAGATGTCACACAGCACGTCATGTATGGATGTCGTTCATTGGAATTATTAACTTCCCGTAGGGTGAGTTATTGTAATGGGCCGAAAATCGGAATTGAAAATTTTTACATTTCTCGACGTTTGTATATTGAAAATAATTCAGATTTTATTTTTAATTCTGACTATAGTTCTAATATACTTCACAAATAATTTCAACTTTGCAATTCAGTTTATATAATTCTTATAAATATTAGACAATGTTACAATATTTATAATAATCTATTTGAAAACATTCAGTATTCCTCGAACATTTTGTTACGGTACGGGAAGTTCCAGCAATTTGCCTTAAGGAACGATGCCATAATTGCCTCAAGACAGAATTCCACTTACAGCTAGTTTGAGTATGTTATTGAAAAACGTAAAATTAAAAACTTAATTACCTTAATAGATTTTTGTAAAAATATTTCCTATTATCAATAAGACTAGAATTCTTATCATATTCATTATCAAAGATTATGAGATATAATTAGAACTATTACTATATCTATATAAATATTCTGTTAATTCAAAATATGCTTTAGTTTTTATTTATTTATTTGAACAGTGATCAGAACTTTGGGCACTATGAACTGTTGCAATAAATTTCTTACAAACTATGTTTATTTTAAAAGTTTTTATTAAAGATGGCAACCCAAACAGTTGTCTCATCTCTATGTGATGACTTATTATTACAATTGTTGTAATAGTGATGAATTTTTATTGGTGCAGCAATACCGGGTAAGAGCAATTTTCACTTGGAAAGTTATTGCTATCTATATTTCCCAGTGAAAATCGTTGTCACTGCTGCTTGGCAACAGTGGGTATAGAACCCGAAACCCCTGATCCAGGGCCAGTCGTTCTAGCCACTTACCTACGAGCGAGCCCATGCATTAGTAAAATTATAATTTTCTGTAGAAACATTGAACAATATATGAATAATATTCTCTCGAATTATGATGGCTTATAATTGATTTTATTATAAGACGTAGATAATCATAATTTTGAATTGCGCTATAGAAAAAACCTATCCCGCATAAAGCGTATTATACAGGATAGAAATTACATGTTTTAAAGACCTGGGTATATATTCGAAAGGTCGTCCTAAATTTTTCTGCATATAAGAATATGTACAAACTTAGAATAAGACATTTATGAAACATCATTTTTAAAAAAGCTTACTTGTTATATAAAACATAAATCACAAATACCTCAATTGACGCGTAATTTCTCGAAATAAAATATGATTGGTTTGTATAAAGAAAAACGTAGAAATATGAGAAAAATTGGAATGGCACTTCTAACTGAAGACTGAAAATGATAATAACCCAATTATTAATTTCCTTACGTTTGCTCTTCGCAAATGCATACGCCGCAATCCAAATTGATGTCGCTTATTCAAAGAGATAGCGGATCTATGTCTCTTTTACATTACCATGGAATTATTTTTTTATCACCTGTAGAAAATTACTTTTGAGGAAAAATTCCACAGGTTGATCTGTTATGAATCAATATGATTAGAAATATTGGACACTCAGAATCAGATGCGGAAATAAAATATAGATGCTGCCTGGGTAATTTGCCGAATTTATTTCATTCATCTGTAAGTGAAACATACAATATTTTACATAATTTATTGATAGATTTAATGTTTTTCAATTGTTTATTGTAACTATAAATAGTAACAAACATTGTAGCAAAGAATTTTGTTCGTCAATAGTAGAAAAACTACAAAGCGTAGACATATGGCCCGATTCCACCGCAAAAAATGCCAATGTTATGGCAAGGTTATGTTACGTACGTTTCAGCTTTTATACAAACTGATAAAAATACTGTCAAAATGCCATATATTTGTTGTGCGATCAGGCATTTTACGCACAAAAAGCAACTTTTCTCATATGTTATCCAACCATATCTCTAAGATGCAATTATGATAGCATCATTTTTTTGACATTTGTACGTTTTCTGGGTTAGGTTTTTATCTAAAACCCTGACTGCACAGCAATCACATGAAATTTTGACAAATTTTAGTGCCACTTTATAATTAATCATCAAATCAATCTGGACCTACGGAATTGAGCTCTGGGGCTGTGCTTACAAATCGAATATAGCTATTATGCAGAGGACACAATCAAAAATTCTACGTACAATACTTAATTCTCCGTGGTACGTGACAAATGAAACCATTCACAGCGACCTTAACATCAAAACGGTGCAATTAACGTTCAAAGAAGTAAAGGAAAAATACTAACGCATTCGAACTCATCAATAGTTGACATTACTCAACCTTTTGACTTAGTCTTAGATTAGCTCTAATATAATATCATATTAGTTGTTAAACTAAAAAGATCTCATTGGAGTTCTTCTTAGACATCGCTCTTAAATATTGTCAATTTAGCTCATAGGAATCTTTATGTATTTCTGATTCCTAAATAAAACAGAGTTAAAAAAAGTAAAGTGCTACATAACATAGCTTTTTCATAATATTGGTCTATTTTACGACAGAATCGTTAACATAGTAAACAAATTCATCATTATTGAAGTAATCCTGACCCAATTATGTGTTTCGTACAAAAGATTATTCACAAAAGCATTCATGATCTAATAAACTTGACATCAAGAATTTATTTTTGAAAAGCAACAATATTATGATTTGTATGATTGTTAACCTAGCAATAGTAGTAGGCAACCCAGTGGTTGCACATCTGATTATTTTCGTATTCTTCCCCAAATTTGGCAATTCTTTGTTCGCTAGAATGTATATTTAGATCTACATTTACAAATTAAATCTAATATCCCTACTGCTTGTTATCGAGCTGTCAGAAACGAGTATAGATTGCGGAATTAATAGTTGCTAGATAAAGGCTGTTACAACGGAACCGCGGAAATGCTCTCGAAAATATAAAATCAGTTATTTTATAATTGTTATATTTCCTCTTTGGAATAAACTGCAGTTCTTTATTTAAAAAATGATTATTTCTATGTTAAAATTTATTTAATACTTAAAATGTTATCCACAAATGTAATGTAATGGAATTTACAAATAAACACCAAAGTTTGTGAACTCAAAATAACACTCAATTATGAGTGCTTAAATAAAAATTTATTTCAATATTTAATTAAATAATAAATAACTTAATGAACTACTGCGCATGATTTTATTCAATATCAGAATAACGCTTAATAATGAATAATAATGAAATAAATATATAAACGAAGAATATTACTAAGTAAATTTAAATGGTATCTATTAATCAACGATGCAAAGGAAGTTCCAGTGCTTTAAAATTAAAATGCTTTGATTGATAACTTTTTGCTGAAGTTTGGTCTATGAGAATATTCATTATGCAAAACATTATTCATAAATAGTTAAGTTAGCAAATACTGTTTCAATTTAATTATACAAATACAAATATATCGAACACACTGTAAGTATGTTTACTTAGTAGAATGATAGGAATTTCAATTTGCATATGGCATTCAGAAAACTTCAATTAATATCGTGATACCCCCTGCCCATATACTCAGTTACAATGTTTTAGTTGTGATTAATTGATTGATTTACAATTAGAAAAAATTATATATGCCCGATGAGATAACTTAGACTTCTGAAGCTCTTCAAATATTTATACTTATTTGATTACATCAATATTTTGATTTGTTTCTGAAAAGTGCTGATGAAAATAGTTTTAAGGTCATGTTCAAGTCAAGTTAGGCTTTCGTTGTTTTTAAATGATCTCAATAGTTATTAAAAAATCATAAATAAAAAAAATATAGCGTGAAATATAACAAATTTTGTTGTATCGCTTCAGATTCGTATACTAGTCTTTCACTTTTAATTATTTTTGTTTCAAAATTTAAGCTAAATGGCTCGGCCGATTGCTGCACAAAACAGAAAAAAATAATCCACATCAAAATACATCGACTGGCTTTTTAATTTTTGAAATCGGTTCAGGCGTTTTTGAGAAAACGTCGATAAAAGTTATGATTTTGACAAACGCCAAAAAAACGACACTAATTTTTTAAAATTAAACGACTTGTAGTCAGACAGTAATATTCTAGTATGATCTATAACAGGGGTCGGCAAGCTTTTAACTGTAGTGTGCCAAGCCACTCTACCAATATGATTTAGAGTGCCGCCTTAATTTTGAAATATATAGTTAGGTTCTAGGGGAGAAGAATTATAACCAAATTTATATTTTAAACATATTTATTAACAAATAACATAAATTTCTAATATAAACTAAACAACTTTAATGCGAACCTTGTGCCTGCACATATTTTCTTAACATTTCAATATCCGGGGTATAATTTGTAACTTTTAATTTCACACAAGATTCTGAATGTTTAGTTGTTAAACGATTTCTTTGTGAACTCAAAATATGTTTCATGTGAGAAAAAAATTGTTCACAGAGATGTGTGGAACCAAAATCTGAAAGGAGAGCGCATACAATTTTCTTTAAACGATTAATTCTTTTCCGGCAATGTCATTCAACAATTTAATATGGCTGTCGATTTGTCCATAGAGTCATCTTCCAGATTTTTTTGTAATTCCTTCAATTTTGTTTTTCATAATTCTGAAAATATTAGTTCGATAATTTCCATTTCAAAATTATCAACATTAATCCATTCGAAAATCAACAAATCAAACGGTATTATTGATGGATCTATTAAATCTGGTTTTATGAGGAAGGAAAATATAGGCACATAAGCTTTAGAGTCTTTTCATCTTCTGGAAAATTCATCTTTAAGTACTTCAACGTAGGTTGAATTGCATTAGCGAGCTACGTTAGAAAAATAATTATAATTAAACATTTTTTCTTATTTAAAAATCACTCGATATTTGCGATTTTCCTGATTACTTTATAGACAGAATCCAATCGCGTGCTAATCCTGGCACGCGTGCCGTAGGTTGCCGATGCCTGATCTATAGGACTATGGTATCTACCGTCAAAAAAAATCAGAAAAATCGTCTGAAAAAAGTTTTTTAACAACTTATTTCAAGAAAACGGCCCGGCCGATCTTTAACAAAAACTAATCAGGTCGATTTCCCACCAATATGCTTCGAACAGTTTTTGAATTTCCAAAATCGATTCAGAATTGTGGGCTAAAACGTGGACGAACAATTTTCACTTTTCTGCGATTTACAAAGAAACGGCTCGACCGATCGACGCACAAAACGCTTAGAAACGCTAGTCCTCATCGAGATACATCGAATGGCTTTTAAATTTTTGAAATCGGTCCAGTCGTTTTTGAGAAAACGTCGACATACGGCGAAAAATCTGTTCACACACACACACATATACTTTTTCCAAATTTGGTCTCATTCGATTGAGAATGGCTTAAAACGTCGAGAAAACAAAATTAGCAAATTCGGATTTTTTGATGAAAACATGAACTTCTCCTTCGGGAAGTTAAAAAATGTAATACTATTATTGCAAATTTTAAGAAAACATTAATCAAAGTATATTTTATAAAGTATTTTACAACGTGTTTAATAATATAAAATTTGTCTCATAAAACTAATTTATTTAGTAGAAAAAACGTCCTTGCATT
The DNA here is from genome assembly GCF_003426905.1 of Ctenocephalides felis. Lineage (NCBI taxonomy): Eukaryota > Metazoa > Arthropoda > Insecta > Siphonaptera > Pulicidae > Ctenocephalides > Ctenocephalides felis. Next base: position 11,838,580 of record NW_020539726.1, on the reverse strand, counting down.
GAAAGAGAAACTTACTCTAGTCATTTCTTAATTATAGTGATGCAAATTTTAGATATAATTTATTATTGCTTATTAAGTAAGTTGTATTTATTCAAATTTATTTTAATTATCAATTAATTACTTTGAAGTGTACCAAATTTTAATATAAAGTTTACTCTCAAAATCTTTGAAAATGATGATATTTTTTCAGGTTAAAAAATTATTAAAACCAATTTGTTTTGCATGAAAAATTCTAACTATAAAAAGGATAACTATAATAATTTGTAGTGTTTTATAAATCGAGATTGCTCGCAGTCTCTTATATTTCGCAGTCTCTTATATTTAAATAAATTTGAATAAATTTGATAATTATAATAAAAAATGTATATATATATATATATATATATATATATATAGGTGTGTGTGTGTGTGTGTATTGTTATGCTAAATGTTCATACGATGATCTCTTTCCTTATTGGCGAGGGAGTAAAACTCTGTAAATCTGAACACATATGCAAATATACATTATTATTTCAAAACTTTTCGACAGTCTGCAAGTTTGAATAGAATTTAATAAAATCTTTATGCACATTTGAGCGTTTTCTTAATTTTTTGCTTCACAACTTTAGATACGATTTACTTTTCCGGGATATGAGATTTATATATCATATGTTAATTTTAAGACGTATGGGCGCCGATAAAGTTTTTCGCATTTTTGAATACGAAAAACTCCTTGCATGGGCCACGGATTTAAATTTTATATGTGCGAATTTAAATGTTCTATAGTACTTATTCAGTAGAAAACAACAGGAGTAGCTTCAGAAAAAGTAAGCGAAAAAGGTACAAAATTGACACAGCAATTCAGTGCCATTTTCAGAATAAATGTAATATTGTTTGACGGGCCGAATCTGATTAATTTAAATTAAAATTAACTAGTGGTGTATGGCATCGTGCCTTAATGCAAATTGCTGGATTTTCCCGTAACTTGATGAACTATTCGTGTAATATTGAATGTTTTCAAGTAGATTATTATAAATAATGGAACTTTCATTATTCTTATTTTATGTACATAAACAAAAATTAATTGGAATTAAAATGAAGAGCATTGTCTAATATTTCAAAGTTTTATATAAATAGAATTGCAATGTTGAAATTATTTATTTGAAGTATATAAGTGATGTTTAGAACTTTTTAGCTAGAATTAGAATTAAAATCCAAACTATTTTTCGATATTCAAAAAAATTTTTTTTTTGAAAATTAAGAAAAAAAATTAAATAAAAATTTCTTTGCCCAAATGCAATTGCTTCGGCAACAAAAACAAAAAAGTTTTTTTAAATCATTTAAATCAGATAATTAGTTCTCTCAAAAATTGCCATTTTTTGCACATTTCTCTCTATATCTCCGAAACGGCTAGACCTTCCTTTGCCAAAATCAAATCACCACTTCTCCTTATCAATAAGAACCGGTTGATCGGTGTTCCCGAAATCGTCGACGAATATTTATATCCGCGCACACACACACATCATTCTTTCCAAGGCATGCCAAAATGTTCAGAAACCTTTGAAACGTAACGAACATAAAAATTTTCATTATGGATTTTTTGTGATTACTATAACTTACACAATGTGGAGTTAAAAATTATTCAAGTTATTCTTTGGTGTTAATTTTTAACTATATTTTTGAGACTTGGATATGTTTTTACAATAGTTTATATATCTGCTTAAATTCAATTATACTCGAGAACATAAAGATATAGTATTTTTTTATAATTTTGTATAATATAACTAGTGTGTGGAATTTTGTCCTAAAACAAGTTGCATGAACTTCCCGACATGTTTAAATAATAGATTTTAAGAGAAATTAATATATTAATTTACCAGTGCTTTATAATTTTTTTTTCAAATTTCATTCCTTTCGATTCACAAGACTTCAAACGTGAAAAAAACAAAATAATCAAATTTGTTGGAATTTCTAAATTCATCTTTGGGAAGTTAAAAAATGTATTTATGATTCATTATAACAAAAATAGTATCATTCTTATAATTTCAGCTAGTGAGTTTTTACAATTATCCAAAACAATATACAGTGGTTTTGGTTCCTTCAAAAGCTCTAACTTTGAGACAAATTGGTTGTTAAATTAATTTACGTTCAGTTTTAATATTAACTAAAAACATTTGTACTTATATCCGTATAATATTATACATTGTTATACGTACTATTATACCTCTCTCGAGCTAGCAAGACCAGTAAAAATAGTAAAACCGATCCAGACCTGTTGTATTATTTAGTACTTATTTTCTAATAATTTGTACCACAAAAAAATTTGTACCACGTGCCGTTATCAAATACACGATATCATAAAATAGTTTCCAATCTTTACAAGTGTACAAACACTGCAATTTATGTAACACAATGATAATATAAAAACATGCTTTCTTTTGAAATCAATTAAAATAAATGAAAGTTGGGCGTGTGAATCTTCATTTAAACTTTCTGTATCATTTTAAAATTATCAAATCATTTCGATGAATTGATCATTGATCGGACGAGTTCTTGAAACACGAACAAGCACTATGTGAGTTTTAATCAGAATTATTAATATGGCATTAAATTAATCATGTTTTCTGAAACGAGCTGACTCATCAGCCCACAATTAATTTGAGTTTTTTAATCTAATGAATTAAGTGCGGAACGACAACGCAACCTTCTACGGCCGCAAGATTTTTTTAATGGTTTCACAAACATATGTACAGCACAGGTTATAAATTAGAACTCTTTCAATCAGCTCAAATTTTTTGGTTTATGTTATTAATTAACTAAATAATAACAAGAAGTTATTGCAATAATAATAAATTACTGCTAACTCTAAAAAAAATTAAAAATCCCATTGGTAACTTCTCAGGACATAACTTCCAAACAAACAGAAAGTCGCTTTCATTGAGGGTTTATCAAATAATCTAAATATTATAAATTATTTTGAATGCTAAATATAAATAAAAAAATATATCTTATTTTGGATTTCCAATTTTGCACTTAACACGTTCGCAGACGTGAATGGCGTTCATTTTCAATGTGGTGCAGTATGACATGAATGCTATAGCATACAAATTTTCAAGTAAATTATTTTGAGTATAATATTATATAACCTTAATTATTAGACCTGTCAAAGTAATGACTAATTGATCCCCTAGATATTTTCGTATTATTTCGAATCTAAAAATAAAATGACTGGTGATTCTTGTACCTTTCTGAAGCTTCCTTCTACTATCCGTAAACGATTCAGAATTACTTAAAACGTCGAGAAAACAAGAGTCACATATTCTAGTACAAACAAACATCTTTTGTAAGTTTGTACAATTATGAAATATCTGAAAATTCAAAATCGATGGCTGTTAATCTGGTCACTTTGATGATGGGATAATTCTATTTACCGTAAATAAGAGTATCTCATCATCAACGATACCGACAGGTTTGGTTCCAGTATCAAAATTATGATATTATGTAACAAAATACTATACACTACGATCATTGCTGCAATTAATTACTATAAGAGTTCACTTACCAATTTATTTGTAAATGAATTTCATACAATTAGACAAGAAAAATGGCACACAACCCTGGATAAGAACAAAAAGACACTGAGCATAATCAAAACAAACGACCCGAGCACATCGAGTATTTTTCGAAAACTGAATGTACAATATTTTTAAATAGGTATTGCCCTTATCTGAATGTTGCCAGATTCGATAACAAATCTAATGTATGAGATCATAAAAAGCATAATTGTGGATCAAATGCGAAAGATGACACTATATTGAAAAGGCGCCAATTTGAATATTTTATACCACATAACTGTCACAAAAGTGATTTTTCTTTATTTAACCACTTTTCTTAGACCTATAATTATAACATTTTTGGACATTCGTTAAGACCATGAAATCTATCACTATACATAGATGATTTATTGTTCCAGTTAAAAATATTTATCAAAATTACGAAGATCCAGCCAATTATCAATCAGAACGAATGGTTTTTGGATTTACAGAATCGGAGCTGTTGTGTCAACTTTATAAAGAAGCGACTTGGCGGATCGACGTGCAAAATTATTCAATTGGATTTCTTAAATTACATCTATCATCTTTAATTTTAGAAATCAAGGTAGCCATTTTCAAGAAAACATCGGAAAACGGTCAAAATTTCGCTTTTTGGCATATACTTTTTCCTATATTGATTTCAAACGATTCAGAATGACTTGAAACGTCGATAGAAGAACATTAGCAAATTGAATTTTTTAGCCAAAACAAACTCTTCAAAAATTTAAAGACTTGTTGTATATGGCATTTTGCCTTGAGGCAAGTTGCATGAACCATGTAGTAATAATCGACTTAATAAATAAGAATTGAGGTTTGAATAATTAGATAAAATTTTAAACCGTCTATTCCGAAAATCGACTATTTAGATAAAATATTTTGCTTTCACTAAAAACTAATCAATTTGATTTTTCATTTATTATTTCCGAAACTTGAAATATTTATAATCGTTGTAAGGAATTTTTATCATTAAACTATCTGTTGTAAGCTTATAATATGATGCTTTTCGATGTTTATTAAGACAAGAATTCGATCACCATATAAAGTTTTCCTAACACATTAATTACCAGTTTAGTCATATGTGCCTGACGCTAAGAAGTTCTACATAAGCCTTGTCAGACATATGTATTACACATATTAGCAATTTGGTAGAAAAATTGTTTAAATATGAGATCATGTCAGTCAATTTTCAGGATATTTGGCAAAAAAAAATTTTTGATACATTAAGCTTTTATGATTCTATTTTATATTCATTATCTGTGAACATTTTTCTGATATTATCGTGTCACTTCGCGTTAAAATCTTTTAAAATTTTCTTATTTTATATTAATTATGAAGAAACCACCCCACCGACCTTTACCAGAAACTAATTTGAATGATTTCTTAATTTAGATTTAGAATGACTTGAAATGTCGAGAAGTTACGAAAAAAGCAAACAGGATCTTCTGGCAAAAATATCACCCTCACCTTTGAAAAGTTAATTGTTTAAAAAAATATTGATTCTTATTAGTAAACTTCATCAGACAATTTGCTATTGGTATTCATAACATAGATTACTAACAGTTTATATATATATATATATATATATATATATATATATATATTATATATATATATATCCAGTATAAAAACTAATCAAGAAATCTCTTCGAGAAGCACGCGTTCTTCGAGCAATTAAAATAAGAATTAAAAATAATTTATATTAAAAAGATAAAAACAGATTTAAAAAAAATCTTTATCACGATTTGTAGAATAAAAAACTACCTGGGCACGACTGAGGAGTGACTTTAGAAAAAGTCTTATCAATTAGTAAAAGACTTACGTCTTCTAAAAGAGAGCGGGAAGGTGTTATACAAAAGGCAGAAGACGACAGTCAGTTACCTGTTGGGTTTCTGGAATGTCATTGTACGTATTCGAGTTGTTACCTTTGGAATCCCAGGTGCGTGGGGGTTTTTATGAATTATGTAAATTATAAAATATGTTTAAAGTTTATTAATTATGTTAGTTATGGCGAGCGTTATTTATTGTGAGCTGTACATTTGATTATGTTAAATGTAATGCGTTCGTGTGCGAGGATGATTGCGAACCATGGTCTTTAGAAGTGAATCAGATTTGTTTATTTTCTAGTCGTACATTGAAGTGGATAGTAGAAAGAAGTTGATATCTACAAAGTTGGATGCTGATGAAACATACCAATAGACCAAACTATGAATTGTTTGATGTTATGTAACTAGAAATATTTATTTATTTATTTTATTTATTTATTTATTCATAAGCAAGCCGTAATCAATAATAATAGATATTATTTCAAGCTCTTGTCATTAGTTGTCATTAGTTCTTCATAATTGTTTTTTGCCAAATAATTTACACCCTATGCTCATTGTACATAAAATAGATAGCAGAATAAATTAAATAAAAAATAAAAAAAATAAAATAAAACAAAATTATTTACAACTGCTGCTAATGTACACCTAACAAATATAAAGAAAGTATAATAAATGACAATGAGTAGAAATTACTAGAACCATACTTCTATTTTAAATAAAAAGTTTAATTAAGTGAAATTTTCATATATGAGAAATGAAAATTAGTATTAGATTTAATTTTTAACTTCCCGTAAGGCAACTTATAGTATTTTGTTAGTAGCATGGTCTTGGTGAGTTTGATTTTAACATCCCGTAGGAAAAGTTATAGTAATCGCAAAAAAATCAAAAATTGAAATTTTTATATATTTTACGTTTGAAAAGTTTTTAAACATTTTGGCATACTTTAGAAAAAATGGATGTATGTGTGTGTATGTGTGTACGTGTGTGTGCATGTATGTGGGGATACAATTATTACGTGATTAGTTTTTGGCAAGGGCAAGTCCAGTCGTTCCGAAAATACGGAGCAAAAAGTGCTAAAAATGATAATTCAATTTTTGAGAAAACGGAGCGTCTGATTAGAATGATTCAAAAATCATTTTATTTGTATTAACGAAGTGAAGGACTAATGAAATTTTTGGGAAGGCAGGTCTGGCTGTTTCAAAGATCCAATAAAATAATTTAAAAAAAACCATTAGGCAAAGAAAAATGATCTTGAGATATAAGCACATCAAATTAGCAGATTATTAATACTATAGACTATTAATTATAGATATCTTAATAATAAAAACTATTTTTGTTTACATTTCTATGGGTTCCGTACCAATAGTTATCTGTTAGGCAGCGACGCGGCGCTCACGCGCTTCTATATTTTGTTTCTACGCAGCTAAAGTATTGCCATTACTTTTGAAAAAAAATTCAAAATTTTCAGAATATTTCGAAGTATATAAAAAAATCAAATATTTTAAAATTAAAAAAAAAAAAATTTATAAAAATTTCAAAATTCTCAAAAATATATTTTTTTCAAAGTTGTAAAAAACATTTGAATCTTTTTTAAAAAAAATTTGTTTTGTTACGGGTAGTTCCCGTAGTTTTGCAACAAGAAGTTCCAGCAAATGTTTTTTCTTTCGGTAGTTATCCAATATTGAATCTTACTAAATTTAATATAATATGTTCTTAAAAAACAAGCTTACCAATTATCTAAAATATTTCAAATTTTTCCAATTGTGTCTATATATTTATGAACCATATTTTATATATTTTTGAATAACAGTCAGTACTATGTTTTCTGTGAACTTTTTTTCTTTAAGCAGGTAGTTCGAAAAGGCAACCCAACGGTTGACCATACTCTTGCTAAAAAAGCATTAGATATATTCTTTATAGTGATACATAAAGAAGCAGCAATACCTAGAACCACTATTTTGTTTGATATCATATTTGAGATCTATAATGTTATTTAATACTTGGTATCAAGCTGGTAGAGGTGGTGATCGAAGCCAGTCTAGTGGTTGCTAATCCAAGTTCCCTCCATGGCGCCATGGCCAAAATTTTGTTTAAAAATTAATCATAAAAAGTTGATTATCTAACTAGTACCAATAATTGCTCAATCACTATTTATTTTAGAAAACGTGGAAAAAAAATTCAACTTGAATCTTATTGCAACATAATGTATAGTAGTATATGTACAGTAGTGAAACCTAAATTTTGATAATTATATTCGTATATCACATGTATTTCAAATCCATTTATGTATTGGTTTTATTATGGTATTTTGAAATTTCATACATAGTGGTTTTATTAATAAAAATTAGTTCATAACATTTCGACGAATTTAGCAATGTTAGAATTTGCTTAATTATTTGAAAAATTGGAATATCCAATCTCATCAACCATGGCAAACGTAGATGCTAAAACTTTTGTACTGATTTCATTTTTCTCAGAAAAATGTAACAACAAATTTCAAATCACCTGACTTCAATATCAACATTTGATCAATAAATAACTATATTTTTAAATCTTAGCAAAAATGTTCATTTTTCGTAAGTGATTTAATGAAACCAATGAAATTCCAATAAATCTGTTTAGGTTTCCATAAAGATCATCCACAACTCCCATGACTTGTCTAACAGGAAAGTCAATATTTTCACTTAATCGTCGCTTATTATCAATTAATTTGACATGTTTTACACCAATCTTACCTGTAGTACATTCGGTGCCAATTACAATTTGCACGAGGCACCATAACTTTTGCAAATACATGATAATTATTATAATTTATCGCGTTTTATCGAGACTGACCCTCGGCATATCGTAATTAGTTTATTGACCAAACAATAACTTACACATTTAAACACATATACACACATTTCAATACGTGACAAGACGTAACGCACACCAACACACTGACGACATAGTTGTTTCATTGACGCCCCGAACCTGTACAGGATTCTAGTTAGAGAGTACAGGGTCGAACTGGGACCGAAATCGAAGAAAAATAATAAAAGACAGACAGAGTAAAATTTACTAGCGCAATTCTCGGTTTTGTATGTTACGGTATGTTCATTCTTATTTTGTTGAAAATGTTATGAAAAGTGGAGTTGTTATTCACGGTTACATGTTTTATGTTATATGACATCATCAAGACAACATTAAAGTAAAATTTTATAGTCCTATTTTTGGTTTCACATTTTATGACAAATCACACTTATAGCGTACAAAATTTTACTATAAGTGTGTAGCTGTTCTCTGTTATATGTTTTTATATTACATGACAACATGGAAACAATATTAAGTAGTTGTTAAATAAAAACTACTCTAGGTGTTGCATTTGTAAATAATAAACAGGTGCGAATTCGAACAAATGTTTTTTAAATATTTGTGCTATTTGGGGGTAAATTTGTGACAGATGATAGTGTCAAACGCTCGTTGAAACAAATTTCTTTTTTTTTTTTTTTGTTTTATTGTACATAACAAACTATACACACAGTACATTTAGCTACTTTATAGGTATATTTATTTATATTTCATATATTTTCAGGTATGTTTTAGGCTCAACATCAAAGAAACAGGATTTGTTAGAATAAAATAGGTGGGCCAAGAAGATCAATTTTTCAATATATTCTATTCTGTGATATGTTATGCACGGCAGACAAGTAACATGGCCCATAAAATGCAAAACAAAATACAAAGATTTTTATTTAAAGATAATTAAAATAAAAGTTGCGGATAAAAAGTGTTAAGAATTATTCAAATATTCGAAATTTCATTGAGTATTTTAAATTTGTGAACAATGTTGTTAAAAATTATAATACTTAAACAGTTAATGTAATTTATTGATAACAAAGAGATAAATATCGCGCATTGACAAGTATTAAAAAGTTTATAAGTTTTAGTAACAATCAGTTGACTCATATTTTATAACAAAAATGAAATGAATTAACCTATTCGTATTATTTATAATGAACCTTATTTATAATGGACTTAAATGCAATCAAATGACAAAACATTGAAAATTAAGATACGTTTGATATGTTATAATAATTCGATAGTTTTTGATTAGAGAATACTTAATTTTTTAAATATTACCTAGCTAGAGATGACTTTTTTAAGTAAAATAAAGTTTTTTTTTTCTTTATATACTATTTTGTCAATCAAGACCTAAAGAGTTAAAAACATGCATACTATATATATAATAAGTAAGAAAATTAAAAAAAAAAACTAAAGGAAAATTGAACAATGAAGTAGGAAATAAAAAATGAAAATGAAAAAAATTGGTTTGGTGAAACGTGTTGCTGACTAAGTAAATCAAAAGTAAATAGCATAAAAATTAAAGATAATTTTTAAAAGAAATTGATCAAATCTAGGATCTTAATCTAAAGGATTTAAATCTAAAATCTCTTTATCCAATAATTGAACTCCTAAGTAAGATGTTTTGAAATACATATATTTTTTGATTAAATAGTTTGATGAATTAACAATTGTTCAAAATTATTTTCGAGTATGATAATTAGAATTCTATATCATCAATTTTATCATAACAAATTGTAATAAATATAATACTGCTCAAAGACATTTCACAAATTCGCATTTAAAATGGTTAAATTAAGCTTTTCTGTTCCTTGAAATTGGAATTCTCAAATTTCAATTAGCAGATATTTTATCAAGCTGTAAAATTGAAAAAATTCCGAATGTTAAAATGGAATAACAATCATAATAAGAGGACTCGATTTGAAAATAAAAGTAATTTAAAAGTTGTAAGTTAAAAGTACTATTAATAGAAATTGAAGTAATATGTTTCAATTGGTACTAGTAGTACATTCGGTGCCAATAGTTTGATGAATTAACAATTGTTCAAAATTATTTTCGAGTATGATAATTAGAATTCTATATCATCAATTTTATCATAACAAATTGTAATAAATATAATACTGCTCAAAGACATTTCACAAATTCGCATTTAAAATGGTTAAATTAAGCTTTTCTGTTCCTTGAAATTGAAATTCTCAAATTTCAATTAGCAGATATTTTATCAAGCTGTAAAATTGAAAAAATTCCGAATGTTAAAATGGAATAACAATCATAATAAGAGGACTCGATTTGAAAATAAAAGTAATTTAAAAGTTGTAAGTTAAAAGTACTATTATTAGAAATTGAAGTAATATGTTTCAATTGGTACTAGATTTTTATATAAAAGGTATTAACTAAAGATTACATTTTTAGTGACAACATTTAATTTTTAACTTCTTATTGAAAAATTAATTGGAACGGCTATAATCTAAACTATAATGAATAAAATTAAGAAAATATTTCTCTAGCTTTCTGGATTAGTAACAAATCTTATCTATAATTAATTATCAATAATAATATCTGATATTTTAATTTATCTGAGTTTCTCAAACATCTTTTTTACGATGTTGTCCATTACATCATACCATCTTGTTTGGACGCAAAAAGTACGTCAAACGCCACAACAAAAAATTAATTTATTAGCACCGAACAAATGTTAATCACAATAATCTATCGCCGTAACCCGATACCCGAACAATGCATTTTAAAATATCGTTTTCATTAGACAAAAACGAAAAGACACATATATTTCAAAACTTTTAATTTGTCATAGAAACCAAATCCGTTCGAGTCGAACATAAATTTGTGGACTTATAAAGTGGTCTGACTAGTTTCGTGAATGTCCCGCGACACACCTCGTACACACATTCATACTAATTTATGTCACATTCGATCTCGGATTTTATTTTTTATTTTCATTTTTATTATTATTATTTCCAAATCTGTTTCTTTTATCTCGTATTATTTTTACATTTAAATCGTTATTTAACTTGTGCCACACGTAAAAACGCGCTGCGTTCAGAACGCGATGTCGCTTCGATGTGTCCGGCTAATTACGCGAGCGTTATTTATTATGTCCGGTTAGGATTAAATAGATACGCTCTTCAATATCGGGACTTCGAAAATTATTAGTTGAAATTACGATTATTTATAATAGGTTACATATAATAGTAATAATAGATTATGTACATGCATACGTATTTCCGTTAATATTGTATGTATATCAATAACCTTATAAAAGCAGACGCAAATACCTGATTGGTTGATTGCATAATTTATTTTATTTTTTATTTAACTTCCCGTGGGGTAAGTTATTGTAATCATCTAAAAATCGAAAGTGAAAATTTTTGCATATCTTCACGTTTCAGAAGTTTCTGAACTTTTTCGAAAGTGTGTTTTTGTGCGTGGATGTTGTATGTGTGGATACAATGTTTTGTTAACGTTTTCAGGAGTGCTGCTCAACATATTTGAATAAATATAAAAGCAATCGATTCCTATTGGTAAGGAGATGTGCTGATCAGTTTTTGGGAAAGATCAGTCCAGCCGTTTCCGAGATATGAATCAAAGAGTGCAGAAAAAAGAAATTAATTTTTTGAGAGAACAGGGCACCTGATTTGAATGATTCAGAAAACATTCATTTTGTATTGATAAAAAGAAGAAGTTATTAATTTTTGGCAAAGAGAGGCCAAGCCGCTTCAGAGATAATGACCTAAAAGTGTGAAGAATGACAGTTTTTGAAAAAACAAAGCATGCGATTCGAATGATTCAAAAAACATTTTGTTTGTAAAGAAACTATTAGTGTTTAAGGACATTGAAAAAATTCTTTTTCAAAATTTAAATGAATAATTTTAACTTCGCAATTCGGTTTATATAATTCTTAGAAATATAAGATAGGATCCTTCATTCTAACTCGCTTGATCAGGTTTTGTTTTTTTACTTTTCACGTTAACATATATAAATGTCATTGTCCTATTTATAAGATCTTATATTTTGGTTATAAAATACTTATAATGAAAGTTAAAGCATTTATAATAATCTATTTGAAAGCACTTAATATTCCTCGAAAAATAATGTATGGAAAGTCCAGCTCTTAAGGCACGATGCTATGCATCACTAGTAACATTTATATTTGTATTCTCCATATTCAGATTAAATTCTAGATTTACAATACAAATTTTAAAAAAAGTCTAACTAATTCAATATCTTGATAAGAAAATTGATGTTATGAGACTTAGTTATGTTATGAGATTTTTATATGCCTTAAAATTACTTGCAAGTGGTCATGGCAATAAAAAACTTAGATATTTTGACTTTGATACAAAATGTGAATATGTATCTACATATTATCAGCATTCATTCGGCAAGCTGTTTTCACAAATTTTATCTCAATTATAGTTTAATCAACAATGTTTTTATTGACGTTAATTAATAATTGCAAAATCTAGTACCCATTGATAACAAAAATTACGTCCTCCTCCTACATATATACAACCAACGATTTTAGTATGTTTTAATTTACACTAAGATTCACTAGATCAAAATTCATGTTTTCTATTCAATCTACTAATAATATTGATATCTTAGTACTTTATAAAAAAAGGGAATAAACTGACATGACAAAGTATAGATTATGAGTTTTTAGGTGGCATCAATTATCTACTCGAAATAAATATAGATGTCAGTATATACTATAAATAAACAAAGATATAAGTAACCATCTTTATATTCAAACCGAATTTATTTTAGTATAAATAAAAAATATTTTGTAACAGCATTGTTTGCTTAGTTGTTCTATGAGGAATTGTAATGATACTCCTCATCACTCTTCAAGAAATATAAACAGCATCTTAGAAGACCACGCGACGGTTTAAAAGTATAATCAATATATTTTTATTGACTTGATATATGGTTTTTTACTTAGTATTGGTGGTAGTATTTGCTGCAGCAATGCCGATTAATGTCTATTTTGAATTCGTAAACATATATTTTTAAGTAAAACTCGATATCACCCCTGCTGAATATAAGGCACTCCATGGTGGTTATCTTACTTACCTTACCACTTACCACTAAGCTTCAGAAAAAGAATTCCAAGAAATTCAAAGACAGTTGAATTTTTTGCAACTTAGTGAGAATTGTGTATATGTAGTGCCTTTATGACAATTAAAATGTCATAGTTACATACAATCAATGACTCATTTCAATACAATCTAACAGCACATAAACCTAATAATTTCATCAAACATATAACATATTCTTGCAGTTTTATAGCATCATAAACCGTTTAGACAAAATTTTATTTAATAAAATCAAATAGTATGTATAGTAATAATACAACGAATGTGAACTGAGCTTATCTCTCGCGAGTCCATCGACAATCGTAAAGGAAGAAGTACATTAAATGAAATGGACACTAATAAATGAGATAAACGCATACGCGACAGAACGCAACATCGAGTTCATTCTTACTTATTTAACTGATAGGATGTATTTAAGGAACAAGGGTCCCGAGATAACAGATTTTAATCAATCCCGAAATTGAAAAGATAACAGTCGATTGCAGTAATCAAATGCAAATATTAATGCTATTACTGGATGGCAAATAATCAAATATTAACTATTAAATCTGTTTATGGGAAGATGAAACTAAGTTAATATAGTAAGTCAATTATTTGTTTGTTTGTTTGTTTGTAGTTTGTTAATAGACCAATGTTATGGCAAGGCTATGTACGTCATACTGTAAAAATGTTTTTCACACAGAAAAATGCAACTTTACCCATATGTTATTATGCCACATCAAAAAGATGCAGATTAGATTGTGCGTTTGATATTTGCAGTACCATTTTGTATAATAAGCGCTAAGCAACATAGCCTTGTCATAACATTAGTCCATTTTGCGGCAGAATCTATATTTGGTAAATCATTCTTATTACAAAATTTACATTTTCTGTAGTATTTAGAATTTTTTAACTTCCCGTAGGGTAAGTTATAGTAATCGTCCAAAAATCGAAATCAAAAATTTTTACATTTCTCGACGTTTTGAAGGTTTCTGAACATTTTGGCATACTTCAGAAAAAATGGATGTGTGTGTGTGTGTGTGTGTGTGTGTGTTTTGTATGTCCGCTTTTTTTCGTCCACGTTTTCGGGCGCACGGATCAACCGATTTGAATGGTTTAAAAAACATACGATTCCTATTGATAGGGAGATGTGCTGATTAGTTTTTGGCAAAGGCAGGTCCAGCCGTTACGGAGATATGGAGCAAAGAGTGCAGAAAATAGAAAGCGAGTTTTTGAGGGAACGGATCAACCGATTTGAATGGTTTAAAAACATTCGATTCCTATTGATAGGGAGATGTGCTGGTTAGTTTTTGGCAAAGTTAGGCCCAGCGGTTCCGGAAATACAGAGCTAAATGTTAAAAAAATGGCAGTTTTTGAGAGAAATAAGTGTCCGATTTAAATTACTTAAAGAACTTTCTGCTTGTTTCAACAAAATAATTGATTTTGGAAAAAAAAATTTTTTGTTTCTAATTTTTTTTTAAAAAATTTTTTTTTGTAATTTTGGATTAAAAATTCAAAAAATCACCCAAGCTAAGCACAGTCTAAGCGCCACTCTGGTACAAATGTTTACCCAAGTGCGTTTAGACTGTTTATGTACTGGGGCACTTTTTCAATTTTGTGAAAATTATTGAAAAATGTGAAAATGCCGCCAAGCTAAGCACAGTATAAGTGAAAATGTCGCACAGAATTATTTGCAAATGCGTTTAGACTGTGACTATGCGGGAGCACTTTTTCAATTTTGTGGAATTTTTTTTTTTTTTTTGAAATTTGATTCGAAATGAAATGACGATTGTTAATGTTCTGGAGATGATAAATTGATTTATTTATAATTAACTTTCCGTAGGGTAAGTTATAGTAATCGCACAAAAATCGAAAATGAAAATTTTTATATATCTTTTCGTTTCAAAGGTTTCTGAATATATTGGCATACCTTAGAGAAAATTGATGTATGTGTGTGTGATACAAATTTTCGTCGACGATTTCGGGAACCGGGATGAAGCAATTTGAATAATTCAAAAAACATTCGATTCGTATTGATAAGGAGACGTGCTGATTAGTTTTTGTCAAAGGCAGGTCCGTTCCGAAGATTATCGGGCAAAAAGGGCCGAAAACGGTAACTCAGTTTTAAGAGAACGGAGCGTCCGATTTGTATAATTCAAAAACATTTTACTTGCATTATCAGATGAAGATTTGATCAAATTTTCATGAAAATAGGTCTAGCGGTTTCGGAGATCTAGTAAAAAAAGTAAAAAAAAAAAAATAATATTTGGCGGTCAACAATAATCATTAGACATTAGACATATGCATATCAAATTATCAGATATTTTATAGAGATTTTAACAATAAGTATACATTTTGTTAACATTTCTATGGGTTCCGTACCAATGCTTATGCGTTAGACAGCGACGCGGCGCTTACGCGCTTCGATATTTAGTCTCTATGCATTAAAGCATTGAAGCACGATTGCTTTGAAAAAAAGTTCAGAATTTCCAAAATATTTCAAAATAAATTTTTCAACAAAATGTTAGTTTTTGTCAAAAATTTATATAGTTTCTCAAAAATCTATTTTTTTTCAGAGTAAATTTTTTTAAAAAATGTTAATCTTTTCAAAAAAAAAATAATTTTTGGTACGGGAAGTTCCAGCAATTTGCCTTAAGGCACGATGCCATGCGCCCCACTAGTTTCTTTTCTTCATTGCATCTCGCTCAATGCATAGTGAAGAAGGCAATACCTATAAAACCGTATACCGTCTTAATTTTTTGGCGGCATTACTACCTACAAGTTTCACTGGAGTTTAAATTTTTCTTGTAGTGTAATTTAACTTACAGTGTTAATCTTATAATAACTTAAAACCAACGTCTCTTTAGATTGTTCTATTGTATGAACAAATATCAAAACTATTATCTCGACTCGTCATTATACTGTATAATTATTGCTTCCCAAAGGACTTCATATTTTATATAACTTTTTATTAGTATTAAGTTAACTTTATATTAACTAGCTAAAAGTTGCATTTTTCCTTAAGGTAAGTTGCACAAACTTTCCTTAATTAATTGGCTTGATCAAATAAAATTGGGATTTAGATTTTTTTTAATTACTATATTTGTTACAACTGCTAAATAATTAACATTTAGTAACAGTAATGAACAATTATATAAATAGATTTTAGATGGATTTAGATATTCAGATAATATTTTCAACTACTTATTTCAATAATCAAGTTTTCGCTTTTGCTTAAATCTGAACAATGTGATTTTCAATTGAATGTTCGCAAATAAATTTAAATTATCTGTAATTATATTAAATATATTGCACAGACACTTGCTTAAATTTATTCAAAATTTTAATGAATTCACAATGTTTGTGTTATCGCATTACAAAAGCAACTTGTGACAAATTTTGACTATGAAATTTGAAACTTGATGAATTTCAAATTTTGATAAATTTTCAAAATTGTTTAATTTTGCCGTAGGGTCGCAATATTTCAGTATGTTCTATAAGACCATATTATCTATCGCCAAAAAATAATTCATAATTATTGTCAAAAAAAATTTAACAATTAATTACAAGTAAATTACATACGGCTCGATCGATTTTTACCAATAACTAATCAGATTGATTCCTGACCAATACTTTTCAAACAGCTTTGATTTTGTTTAAATTGATTCAGAATTGCTAGAACGTGGACAAAAAGTTTTACATTTGTTTGCAAATTACAAAGAAACAGCTCTACCCGTCGTCGCACAAAACTGAGAAATAATAGTTCTCATCGAGATACACGGAATGGATTTTAATTTTATAAATCGGTCCAGCTGTTTTTGAGATAACGTCGATTCAAGGTAAAAATCTGTATGTCACACACACACACACACACACACACTCACATACTTTTACCAAATTTGGTCTCATTCGATTCAGAATGGCTTGAAACGTCAAGAGAACATAAAAATTAAGAAATCGATTCTTTTTATGAAAACATAAACTTCTCCTTTGCGTTGTAATAAGTAACTTCCAATTAATTAATATTAAGTAACACTCACTTTTGTTCACATCTTTAAAAATGAAATTATACATTAATACCGGTATTTCCAGTGTTGAACAATTTTCATTTTTACATACTTATATGTACAGGGTTATTTTTACGTAGAAACATATTTTTGACCCATATTTCCAAGTAAAATGGAAAAAAATATGGCTCAATAAAAGGTTGCACGTAAAACAATTTCACAATTAGTCGTGAATGGCACAGTGTCTTAAGGCAAAATGCTGGAACTTCCCGAACCATAATTTAAAATTTCTAATAGCTATACAGAAACCTAATTGCAAATAAGAACAATTTGGTTTAAAGTTTATATCAATATTAAAAAAAACTAAATATTTGATTTATATATGGTTATTACTTTATCAACTGAAGTCGTTAACATTCAATTAGTAAGAAAAGCTTATTCCTTTTTTCCTTAATGAACAACTTGCAAAATATCTAAATAAATTTATGCAAATTCCAATGTCTCGTATATAAATAATTATAAATCTAACTAATAAAATAAAATAATTTATACCTTAACACTTTCTGAATTGGAATGATAGAAATTCAGAGCCTAACTTTGAATACAATTACTTAGCATTCCACAACTTGAAATGCTTTATATTTATTATTCAAACTCATTCGATTCCATATCTTACATCAAACAATATTTAACAATCCTTTAATCTTTCGGTGTGCGGTGGTTCATTTATATTTCAAAAAGAAATCAATAGTCCGATTGTTATAATCGGATTGACTTCAGTTAGTGAATATGATTAATTATCGACGCATCGGAGAGTGAATGAGAAATCCTATAATGAGACAGAGACACAAGCAGATAATAAGAAATAATCGTATATTCATAAATACCAATCATTCTTATTTCGATACCAAAAAAGATTTACCGAAGAGGTTCTAAACATATGAAGAAAAATCGATTTTTATGTATCAATTGGTAAAAATTATGAAAAAAAATGTATATAATTTCAAGAAAAATGGATTGAACTTAATATCAGGTAAAGTTGAAAATTCATAGGGTAGGCTCGGTTCGAGTCCTGGCACTGATATAAATTAATGATTGATTTGTTGGATTGAAATCAAGCAGAATCTGAATTGTTGATTTGAGATAACAGAGTTAGGTGTTAGAAGAATAAACAAGATTGGAAGATAAAGATAAAGATTTTTTTAGTATATAATATACACAGACACCGCATTACGTACAGCTCGAAAGTTCCACACAACGAACTTTGCTTCACACAACGTTCTAAGTCATTTGTAGTCAAAAAACATATGTTGCTCAAATTAATTTAAAGAGTGAACCTTGGAAATTTTTGTTCTGCTGTGAAAACTTGTTGAAAAAAAACTATTGACAGTTTTTTTAAAAATTCAGGAGCTAAAAGGTCACAAGATGAAGTAGTACGACCAAGATAATAACTTATTTTGTAAATAGGTAATATTTTATTATATGTCTTAATTATATGTTAATTATATTTTATTTCATATGACCACATTTCAAACTACAGAACAAATTAATTTTATTTTTGTGTATTTGTATGGAAAAACGCGTTTCGCATAGCAACGAAACGAATTAAGTACGTAATGCGAGGTATCACTGTATATAGATAGCATAAACTGCAGAAAATGTAAAAAGATTGCTAAATAACTAAGTGTGCCTAAAAAAAGTTGCTAAACTCTAAGTTAGTCTAAACAAAAGTTATCAGCAAAAGGTAGACCTTCTTTAATAAAAATTAATAAATAGTACACATAAAATGATAATATATACAAATTATCATTTTCGATAAAGTAAAACTAAAAAGAGTAAATTTTCAAGCGATTTTTTAGAGAACTTGTACAAATTACAAAAATGTATGATTTCTAGTTATAATAGAAAAGTATTTAAATTGGTATTTAAAAACCAATTGGTAAAAATTAGAAAACAACGTAAATATGTAAGAATTTTATGAAATATGGATTGACGTCGTTTTTTATTAATAGTTGTAATTGATGTAAGAACAATTTCACGTAGTATGTCTAATCATAACTCACTTTTTTCCTTTTTTTGAAACAACTTTTTTTTCATTTATTTATCATGGCAATCTATACAATGTACATTAGGCTAAAATTTTTGACAATTATGAAAAATGGCGTGAGAAGGATAACTATCCGCTTCTTCTAATTACAATGTCTTAATTATTAATTATAAAATATTCATTTAATACACATAAAATAATACTTGACTAAAAGAAAGTTTATTGTCGGCTATAATGACGAGACTTCCAGCATCAGAAATATTTCCTCTGGAGTACCACAGGGTAGCCACTGCTTGTGCAGTCTTGGGACCACTGCTGTACATCATTTTCACAGCAGATAAACCAGACCAGTAAATCCAAATAGAAAGAAACAACTTAATGTTTATAATTTTATACAAATCATCAATTCATCAGTTTGAATTTGGATACGTTGCAGAGAAAATTAGAGTTTTTCTATTGTTTTTCAATAGTACGGATCTCGACGACCTATTAGATATTACCATCAGGGAATCAATTACAAAATATTTTATATGAACTTATATCGATTTTAAACTTTTTCTCAGGTTTTGCTATTGAAGAATCCTAAACAAACAAAGATGTACATTGCAAATTTTAAATTATTAACTCACGAGGTTTCCTAGCCTAAATTTGTACTATTTTTACGAAGATGTATGGAAAATATTAAAGCAGTATTAATTAAGATAGTAAATGGTAATAATTTCAATAAAATTATTAATTTAAATTTTAAAATAAAAACATATAAAAATACAACTATAAATTTCAACAAAATTAAAATTCAAATTAGAAAAATATAACTTTCTTAGTTTATTTCGTTGGTAATATATAGAAATCATATATTGAAAAAATTCTTCAGACAAATTTTTTTTAGAAGTTGTTTCATAGCCATTAATTAAGCGCAAATATAAAAGACTGTTTAGTTGTTTATCTAATTATTGTTAATAAGTTAAGTATTTTTTAATTACTTTCTTAAATCTATGTAATTTTTGTATTGTGGAAACAGCAATTTGCATATTTCTGTGCAAACCTTTTAATTGTGATTTACAGATATACAATAAATTAATATTTGACATAAAATAATTAATTAGTGAGATACTTTAACTTCAATCAACATGTTACACATTTTTAGAATCTTTTATATATCAACAAAACGCCGCACTAAATACCGCTGTACTTTTTATTTTTTCTTACATCATACGAACACACACAATGGCAGTTACAAAATCAAACACGCATATTTTTTCTTAATTTTATTATAAAAAAACACTTGAAAAGCCAATTGAAAAAAATTGGTTTTCTTTATTTTTCAAATTGCTAAGCGTTCGAATAATAAGAAATAAAATAAAAATTCAAATTCACTCCCCGAATGATATTTTTTTAAACATTTTGGTACGACGTGTCCGATTGTCTTGAGAGATCTGTTTTTTTGGTCGATTTTTCTACTATGACTGATTGATTCTGAGTATTGTCGATACAAGGCGCGTCCATTCGGCCACACTGGACGATGATTTGAAAGTTCGTGAATCGTATTATTAATGAGATGAGTTTGAAGTTTTCTCGTTAATTAATACTATTGTTATTTGAACTTATCTGTCATGATGCTCCGAATGTGTTTAGGTTGATTTTTTCTCGTTTATTTCATATCGCTCACGATGCTTTTCGTTTTGCATACTTCATGCCATCATAGGCGTACGGCAAAATTATCAAGAATTGAATTATATTTAATGAAATTAATTGAAAACTAGTGGTACATGGCATTGTGCTTTAAGTAAAATTGTTAGAACTTCCCGTAGAGCAATTCATTTTTATTAAATTCGAGGAATAGAAAAATAATTTATAATCACTAAAAATTGATCAAGGATTAATAACAATTGTTTTAATTATTTTCAAAAATATTATTATAAATGCTATGGGTTTTATCATTCATATTTTATAGACAAAATATAAGAGCTAAAAAATTGGGAGACGGACGGTATTGTAATTCTAAACAGTATAATTCTTTGTACGCAACCCAAAAAAATGAGAACAGAATTTGGACTTATTAAAATCGTTATAAAATATGTTGTTATATCATTTTAGCAACCAAATGTCGGTTTTTCGAGTTTTTTTCCGGCAAGTCTAAAACGGTTGTACATGCCTTTCCAAAAATGTAATCAATACTTCACTCCGTGAATATAAGCTAAAAGCTTTGTGAATCATTCAAATCGGATGCTCCGTTTTCTCAAGAACGGAATTGCTTTTTTTGCACTTTTTGCCTCGTATATTAGGAATTGCTGGACTTGTCTTTGTGCAACTAATCAGCACATTTTTCCATAAAGGAAAATCGATTGATTTGAATGTTGAATCATTCAAATATGTTCATATATGCTTTCAAAATTGTTGGCATACCCACATACATTCATCGTTTCTAAGGCATGATAAACTGTTCAGGAGGTCTTGAAACGTGAAGATAAGCAAAAAATTTCATTTTAGATTTTTTGCGATTACTATAACTCAGCCTACGAAAAGTTAAAAAAAAAATCAATTTTGGTTTTAAATTTCTTTGACTCATTTATATGTTCAATTTATAATATTTTGATTCAATAAAGTAGTATTGACTTTTATTGGATACAAGTTTGTTGCATCAGACTTGTTCAATTAGTTATTTAGAATTTAGCAAACTGACAATTTTTATTAAACGCTATTTACCTTAGTTGTAAAACATTTTGTTGGTATATGATCTAAAATATCTAGGAATGACATATTTAACCCTTCCACTGAAAGTGTCGTCTATAGGTGACATCGGATTATGTACGAATGTCACCTATAAGACGTATGTTGACTCTTTTTGAATTGTTATTACTTTGGATTAAATTATAAATAATGGTAACTTGTTATGATTTTTACTTTAAGCATATATCTATTGGTAATTATTAAAAATTCTTTAAATGTGTTGCCTGAAAACAACTTGAGCCACTCTCTACCAATTATGCCAGTAATATCAATCACTAGCAAAATGATTGAAATTACTTACAGTGTCACAATGATAGAAATAATTACTTTAAAATTGTATACAAAAATTTGTATCTTGTTATAAACCAATGTTTTATATTATTATGGAAAAAAATCTTAGTTCTCACCTTCTCAGTCTTCATAAACAAATTGAAAACTAGAAGCATCGCTTAATTGTATTTATTTGTACGATATGCTTTAGAATTAATAAAATATTTACAATAATAGAATTTAGTTAAACATCATTTGGCTATAGTATAAAGTTTTTGCTAAACTATTTTATGTTATAATAAATATAGATAAATATTAGGAATCACGAAAAAGATATAATGTGGCGAGTTAAATATTGAACTCCGATCGAAAAAAAAACAAATCACAAGCTTTAAATTTTGATGGCTACTTGATACACGTAAATATTTTTTATGGTATTCTCTAACATAATTAAAAATTATACGATAAAAACACATGGTTTCAAAAAAATAGCGAATTGGTGGCAGCGGTGGGATAACTGTCCTAATATCGAAATCAAAACTAGATAGTAGATTCAATTATCATAAACCATAATTAATTAATTAAAATACTTCCTTGAGCAAGGAAACGTGTCATCAACAGCGATTATGTTGGCTAAATGCAATCGTAAATTGTACTCAACACGTCTAACAGAGAATATGCAAATGCTATACATTCCGAATGAGTGTAGTTTACAACGATGTATATGTAGCTTATCCATAATTTAATATACGATGCACAAACTATTTCTATATAACATATAATGTAATCTATATCAAAGTCTCACAAATAACAAATGTACTATTTCTTATTCTACTGGCCGAATAGTGCGACCGCTGGAGGCAAAATTGATGATAACTCACAAAATACTCCACGAAAGATTATTTGGAATAAACTAAAATGTTATGAACTGAAATATCACCTCCTTCTTACATAGCAGAAAGCATTTTATTGCCGAAAAATAAATCATTGTGAAAATTTAAAGAATGATTTAAAAAGTAGACAATGAGAACTATAAATATGCTCTTCCTAAATTAGCAAAATTTTAATAAAATTACTGATTTTCATAATTTTGCCGTAATGAATAGAATTGTTTATGCCACAACTGTTAGAATGAATAATTTAGACATTTCAAGACAAATTTTAAATACATTTTTCAGATCATCAAAAATATTTTTAGTAGTTTTCTGTTTCGTTTTATTTTATACGGGGGCAAGTTTTTACAGAAATTATGAGGACAATATACAAAAATACATATGAATCTTTCTTGTTAAAAAAAGTAAGTAAAGATGAAACATTTCACAACAACATCGTATAAATCCTCGATTTAAAAAAATAAATGAACTAAGCTTTTTTTCATTACTTTAAAACTGTCAGATAAAATAATTTGCAAAAGTACCAGATAAATCTCTAATTTAAAGAAAATGGTAAACAATGATTTTTTTTTTCAAAAGTATCATTTTAAATATTTATTTAATATGTTGAAAAACTTTAGCTTTTATATATAAATTATAAAGCATCATAATTTAATCTCTTTTTTATTTAAACTGCAATCAAAACTTAAAAGTCCTTTGAGCTAATATGATGATACTTTTTAACTACGTGGCCTTTTAGAAGGAAACCCAATGGTTAACCATTGACATATTTATATATTGAAGTTTATCGACCAATGTTTGACATATTGCATTAAAAAAATTCCAATACTAATTATTTTTAATTTGGTGCAGAAATTCCGAGGAAAGATTCTTCTTATCCGTGTAGCCTTTTAAAAGTCAACACAATGGTTAACCATAGACATATTTATATATTTAGTGATTTTTTTGATTTTTTTTTTTTAAGTTCTGACCCAAGTAGTTTTTTAGAAGACAACCCAATGGTTTGTCGTTGATATTTATTTAATAACCAATATTTACTTTTATTAATACAGAGTGTTATTAAAATTACTCTGATACTAATAGTTTTTAATTGTATGCAGAAATGCTAGGAGAGGGTTATTTTTATGTGGAAAAATTCTTTCATCA
Source organism: Ctenocephalides felis (assembly GCF_003426905.1). Classification (NCBI taxonomy): domain Eukaryota; kingdom Metazoa; phylum Arthropoda; class Insecta; order Siphonaptera; family Pulicidae; genus Ctenocephalides; species Ctenocephalides felis. The sequence goes on along the minus strand of NW_020539726.1, from coordinate 11,814,155 downwards.
ATATTTTCAAGTGAAAACCCACTGCTTGATATTAGCTGGGTATCAAAATCGAAACCTTTTCATTCCTATAAAAAAATCTGTCTATATTTTAAGTGAAAACCAATGTCACTACTGCTTGACACCAGGTTGATATCGAGCCTGGAACCTTCTCGTTAAAAGAGCTAATGCTAGGAAAGAGGTATTTTTATGTGGAAAAGTACTTTCATCAATATTTTCAAGTAAAAACCTGCTGCTTGATTTTAGATGGGTATCGAACCTGAACCCTTCTTGTTTCAGGAAAAATATCTTTTTATATTTTCAAGTGAAAATCGAAGTCACTACTGTTTGACACCAAGTTGATATCAAACCCGGAACCTTCTCGTTAGGAAAGCATAGCTCTAACCACAAAAGGTCTTAGCAAATCCATGTGAAAACTATTATATTGTGTTAATAATTAGATTTGCCGCGAACAGATTTTAAAAATTTCCTTGCCATCATCTAATTAACAAAATTTACATTTAATAAAAAAAAAACTAAAAACTGGTAAGACGTTTATGTGATCATTTATTTTTTTTACATCAGTGACTATTCCGTACTTGGTTAATGTTTATTTCTCCTAACCAAATAACAATAAATCAATCTGATTTTTTTTATTAATTCTTATCCTGAAAACCATTTCTCACCCTCGGACTAAGGACTAAACGAGTGCGCATAGATATTCCTAACAATATAATCCTGCTATATAGATTTTATTATACTTATATTAATAAATAACGTACGCGTTAATAAATAACATTAATAATTCGTGCCGGGCATTCGTTTCGTTTGTGTGTTAGTGCATTGTTAAGGACCGCGAAGGTGTAAGGATTCCAGTATTTATTGTGTCTTAGTCTGGTAATTATGTTCCAATGTAAATATTGAAGATCTGACAGTTTACAGTTTAAAGATAGAGAGGAAGAAAGAGATGCTCAGAACCTGTCTTTTGAAATCCGCCCGGGGCCGAATCGGTTCACAGAGTTATGACAGTAATTTCGGAATAGAATGAATATTCAAGGTACACTGACTGAAGATTATATAATGTATATTGTAACTATAAAATTTTATTATTTGCATACATTCTAAAAATAGTTAGAATGTTTTTTCTATCGATATTTATACACTATGTATATATATACCATATAGTATATATCGGATTGCTTATGAGAGTTTCCTGTTGTTAAATAATATTCTCGCTTTTTTTACATGATTTTTTTTTCTTATATTTAATATATATTATTAAAACTGCTAAATAATATCTAGTAACATTAAATATGTAAATAAATTATGATACAAAATGTAGGACAGTATTTTCATTCATATGAAAACCGTATGCTGATAATTTAATATAAATTTTTTATATGAAATGTTGATAATATAAATAAAAATATAAATAAAATGAAAATAATAATAAACATAAACAAAAAATAGATATTGATAAATAAATAAAATGATTAAAATTTGTAAATAATAGAAATAATATTAAAAAAATAATAAAGTATAATCAAAACAGTAAATTATAAATAATAATAATAAATATAACAAAACAATAATATTAGAAATAATTAAATAACAAACTAATGATAAAATAAAGAAATTACACTCATGATAATCAACAATTTATATTGATATGAATTTCTTTGATGCACACTATAAATAAACTATTACAAGAACTAAAAAACGTTAATTTTGATCAACAATACCTAACATGTTGCCATAAAGTAAGTGGTACAGATGTATTATAAGAACTTTATAGTGAAATATGAATTAGAGGTATCTAATATTATATCAATATTATTTAAAACAAATTGGATAAGAGTGAATTTGATTTAATATTATTAATATTTATTAACATTTCTTTGGGTAAAAAATGTACTTTCTAAAAAAAATTGAAAACAAAAATTATTGCATATTTTCATGATTCAAGGTCTTTCAAGGTTTTTGAGAAAAAATATATGTATGTGTGTGTTTTGGTGAACTATGATCTCTACAAATCACTAATGAGGAGCCATATTCAAATAAAATCATTAGAAAATAGGTAGTCAGACAGATATACAAGTATACGGGTAGACAGGTAAACAGGTAATCAGGTAAAAAAGTAGAAAAGAAGACAGGTAGACAGATATTTTGATGGAACGACAAAAAGGTAGACAGACAGACTAACAGACTGATTGACAAGTAGACAGGTAGGGTAGTAAACAATTAGACAGGTAGGTTGAAAGATAAGTAAAAATATAAACAGGTAATCAGGTAAACATGTCGACAGGTAGACAAGTGAACGTGAGAATAGGCAGACAGGTAAACAGGATGATAGGTAAAAAAGTAAAAGTTAAGACATGTAGGCAAGTAAATTGGTAAACTGGTAAAAAAGTAAACAGGTAGGCTGGTAAACAGGAAAACAAGAATAAATATAGCTATGTGGTCAGATAAACATCCAAAAAGGTAGATTTATAGATCGTATATAAATGAAAAAAATATTGATCAAATCGATTATATACACGTATGCATTCATATAATTCATATAATAATTGTTTGTTAATATAAAAAAATATCAATTTTACAAAAATTAGCATGTTAAAAAGTCAGGATAATTATTAGAATTATTACTTATTGATATAAATATTTTTAATTAAATTGTGATTCAAATTGAACTCCAATATGAAACACCATCATTCAGATATAAATTATTTCGTCGTTTTAATGATTTTTTTTTTTAATTTTAATTAGTTAAGTTAATAAATAAAAAAATATTGATTAAATCGATTAGTTACACGTATGGTTCACATAATTCATATAATAAATGTTTGTTGATAAAAAAAATCGATTTTCCGAAAATCAGCATGTTCAAAAATCAAGCTAATTATTAGGATTATTACCCATTGATATAAATATTCTTAATTGAATTGTGATTCAAATTATACTCTAATATGAATCATCAAAGATCAGATATAAATTCTTTCATCGTTTCAATTTTTTTTTTAATTTTAATTAGTAAAAGTAATAAATCAAAAATATTGATTAAATCGATTAGTTACACATTACATCATTTTATTATGATATAATTCAGATGATGTTTGTTCGGTGGTTTGTAATAAATTTTACAAAAATCAGCATGTTAAAAATTCAAGCTAATTAGTAGAATTATTATTACTTATTGATATAAATATTTTTAATTAGATTGTAATTTAAATTAAGCTCCAATATGAAACACACTCGGTTTGATATAATTTCCGACACTATTTTAATAATTTTTTTTAATATTAATTTCTAAATTTAATAAGTATATACTACTATATGAAATAAAACTGCATATTCCAGTTTTTGCCAGATCTTTTCAACAAAAAATGCATTTAATATGCTTATTTTGCTAATACATATTACAAATTGGTTTATTTTGCTAATACATTACAAACGTAATACAAATTTTGGAAAATTTAACTAGTATCAATTAGTAGTAATATTGAAGTTTGTCTCAATTAAACAAACTTCATATCATACATTTTACTGCATAATATTCAATTGATAACTGAATTCAATTGATTATAGTGAATATATATTTTTGAATATAATTTCTCAAATTTCAATTGATTAATAATGACAATAAAAAAATCATTAAAAGTTCTGCTGCATCATTTCTACATTTAATTTACTTGAATATCATTCCCAATATGAACCAATAATTAAATCCAGCCATTTATAATTAAAATTAATTCTGTCTTCGTTTATTCAAAAATAAGTGTATCGTCACCTTCGGCCCTGGGGTGCTTTAAAAGCGTCAGACCTCACACATTGGGCCGTCCCGTTCAAATTAATGATATTTTATATTCAATATCAAGCTTATTCATACATAAACTAGCCCCCACGCACTCCATCCAGGTCCATAGACCAGCAACGCACGGGCTTGACTCCGATCCGAAACTATTAAAAGATTATAACAAGCAGTGATATCAAACCTACGATATTCGATTAAACTAATTCATCGATCATTGGATATCAGTTTTTTGTTTGTTTTTGCAAAGTGTATGATTAAATACACCGTTGATCATCATGAATTGATCACAGACATTTGTTAGAATATATTGTGTCATATACGCGGAATTTAGTTAAATAAGCTTTGATGATTTTTTAAATATTATTACTACAACAATACATTTCTCAGATTTTTTGGTTTATGAAAGTCGAAAAAAATGTAATAAATAATAGAAGATACTTCAAACTAAATATGTGTCATAATTAAAACATAAACTTCATCATAAATCACACATAAGCCAAATTGCTCATAGAATAGTCATGTATTCTGATTGCTATTGAAAATAAAAATTAAAAATAAAAAAAATCACACATAAATCATGTCATAAGGCAAATTGCTAGAACTTCCCGTACCGTAACGAAATATTTGAGGAATATTAAATGTTTTAAAATAGATTGTTATAAATACTAACTAACTAAATAAACTGAATTACAAAGTTAAAATTATTTATTTATAGTACTGAGCTTTAGGACTTTAGCTAGAATTAATATTAAAATCCGAATTATTTTCGATATACAAAAACAGTTATTTTGGAGAAAAATGCTATTCGATTTCTATTTCCTGCACGTTTTGGTCCGTATCTCCGAAACAGCTGGACCTACCTTTGCCGAAAACTAATAAGTACATTTCCCTATAAATGAAATTCGAATGTTTCTTGAACCATTCAAATCGGTTGATCCGTGCGCCCAAAAATAAAAAATTGCAGACACACACTCACATCTATTTTTTTTTTAAATGTTCAGAAACCTTCAAAACGTGAACAAATGCAAAAATTTCCATTTTTGGACGATTACTATAACTTACCCTACTGGAAATTAAAAATTAAAATTATAATATTTAATTTTAATTAAACTGTTATATCATCTTCAATATTTTTTAACACAGCACCTTTGATTTTTAAATCAAATTTTGGTATTAATGGTTGTTATGTTTATACTACTAATTCATTAATACGAAACGAAGATGGAAGTTGTTTTATCTCTGTCAAAGATAAAGTAACAAAGTAAGTTACTTATTTGATCCAGCGAATAGCAAATGCAATTTATAATACTTTTTTTTATTAATATTAATATAAGCATTTTAAACTTTCTATTTCTCCAGTTTAATTTACAATTGTTAATTGTGTAAAAGGCTATAAAGGTCTGTGTTAAAATAATGATGTTGGAAGAACAACTTAGTTGATTATTCATTGGATAGATAAATTTTAACAATATTTCATCTATTATAATATAAGCAAATAAGGCAAATTATTTTATTATAATTTATTTGTTTCATCACCGGATGTTAGGTCACTGGATTAATATTATACCAAAAAATTTACTGATGTTTTACTATAAATTGGCACATATACTATTAACTTCCCGTAGGGCAAGTTATAGTAATCGCAAAAAAATCGAAAATGAAAATTTTTATATATCTTTACGTTTCAGAGGTTTCTGAACATTTTGGCATACCTTAGAAAAAATGGATGTATGTGTGTGTGTGTGTGTGTGTGTGTGTATGTGTGTGTGTATGTATGTATGTGTGTGTATGTATGTGCGGATACAAATTTTCGTCGACGATTTCGGGAACACGGATCAACCGATTTGAATAATTCAAAAAACATTCGATCCGTATTGATAAGGAGACGTGCTGATTAGTTTTTGGCAAAGGCAGGTCAAGCCGTTCCGAAGATACGGGGCAAAAAGTTCCGAAAACGGTAACTCAGTTTTTAAGAGAACGGAGCGTCCGATTTTAATAATTCAAAAAACATTTTATTTGTATTGACAAGGTGAAGAATCGATACAACTTTCATGAAGGTAGGTCCAGCGGTTTCGGAGATATAGAGGAAAAAGTAAAAAAATGAGCCATTTGGCGGTCAAAAATGATCATTAGACATATGCACATCAAATTATCAGACATTTTATAGAGATTTTAACAATAAGTATACATTTTGTTAACATTCCTATCGGTTCCGTACCAATGCTTATGCGTTAGACAGCGACGCGGCGCTTACGCGCTTTATATTTTGTCCCTAGGTAGTTAAAGCAGTACGATTGCTTTGAAAAAAAAGTTCAGATCTTCCACAATATGTCAAAATAAAGAAAAAAAAAATTTTTTTCAAAAAAAAAAAAATTTTTTTAGAAAAAAAATTTTTAAAAAAAAATTATTTTTTTTCAAAAAAAACTAATTTTTTGTCCAATTTATAGTTTCTCAAAAATCTTATTTTTTAAAACTAATTTTTTTTCAAAAATGTTAATCGTTTTAAAAAAAAATAATAATTTTTGGTACGGGAAGTTCCAGCAATTTGCCTTAAGGCACGATGCCCTAATTGCCTTAAGACAGAATTCCACTTACAGCTAGTTTTACTATAAATTGGCACATATACTAAAAATAATTATATTATAAAAAAAGTAAATTAAATTTTTATATAATTGAAATTATAACTGATAAATGAATATAAAATATAAAAATGAATGTATGAATATGAAAACACTAACACTCGATCAAAAATTATAAATTTAGGTATTTAATACGTTCGCGGAAATGAATGCTATAACATTCATATTTTAAAGTCTTTTATTCGAACTAATTTTATACAATCTTACGTTTTCATAATCATTGTACCTGTGACGATAATGACTAACTAATTCTTAGGTACTTTTATATTATCTTAGCTTTTCCCGTAGTTACTAATTAGCTTAGCCAAGCACACTGTGAAAAATAGAAGTGTTTTACTTGATGTGGATGTAATACCATTGATAGTATATAACAATGAATAAATGATAATCTGACTACCCGTAACAGTGTAATCAAACTTCGGATATCACAAATAATTAACTTCCCGTAGGGCAAGTTATAGTAATCGCAAAAAAATCGAAAATGAAAATTTTTATATATCTTTACGTTTCAGAGATTTCTGAACATTTTGGCATACCTTAAAAAAAATGGATGTATGTGTGTGTGTGTGTGTGTATGTGTGTGTGTATGTATGTATGTATGTGTGTGTATGTATGTGCGGATACAAATTTTCGTCGACGATTTCGGGAACACGGATCAACCGATTTGAATAATTCAAAAAACATTCGATCCGTATTGATAAGGAGACGTGCTGATTAGTTTTTGGCAAAGGCAGGTCAAGCCGTTCCGAAGATACGGGGCAAAAAGTTCCGAAAACGGTAACTCAGTTTTTAAGAGAACGGAGCGTCCGATTTGAATAATTCAAAAAACATTTTATTTGTATTGACAAGATGAAGAATCGATACAACTTTCATGAAGGTAGGTCCAGCGGTTTCGGAGATATAGAGGAAAAAGTAAAAAAATGAGCCATTTGGCGGTCAAAAATGATCATTAGACATATGCACATCAAATTATCACATATTTTATAGAGATTTTAACAATAAGTATACAATTTGTTAACATTCCTATGGGTTCCGTACCAATGCTTATGCTTTAGACAGCGACGCGGCGCTTACGCGCTTTATATTTTGTCCCTATGCAGTTAAAGCAGAACGATTGATTGCTTTGAAAAGAAAGTTCAGATCTTCCACAATATGTCAAAATAAAAAAAAAAAATTTTCAAAAAAAAAAAAAAATTAAAAAAAAAAATTTTTTTTTTTTAAATTTTTTTCAAAAAAAAGTAATTTTTTGTCCAATTTATAGTTTCTCAAAAATCTTATTTTTTCAAAGTAATTTTTTTTTTCAAAAATGTTAATCGTTTTTAAAAAAATAATAATTTTTGGTACGGGAAGTTCCAGCAATTTGCCTTAAGGCACGATGCCTTAATTGCCTTAAGACAGAATTCCACTTACAGCTAGTTTAGAAATTAAATGAATGTGAATTTTTTTACCTTGCTGAAACTGTTACTGTCCGCGAACGTATAGAATGATTTTTTATGAGAAGTTTTTTAAGAACTTTTGCTACATGTCTTTGACTAATTAAAATTTAAATATAAATATATATAAATATATATATATATATACATATATATAAAGATGTGCATGAGTTCAATTAATGTTTAATTATAACAAGATCCGATATCAAATACAATCTTCTCATTAGAATTTGATAAAAAATACTATATATCTATGTATATGAATATATATATATATATATATATATATATATATATATATATATATGATATGATTTTATATATATATATATGATTTTGATATTGATGATATTATATATATATATATGATTTTTTTTTCATTTCCAGTTTTGTGATCACTGCTGATAAATAAGCGCGACCGTCGGACGATACTCACACCTACAACCGAACACTTTTACCTGGTCTCGATGGGTCTGAATGAATAGTCTTAAGTATACATGTTTATAGTATTAATAGCAAATATATTTGTTCAAAGCTCTTAATGGTGCAATGGTTCCATTCGTTTGACAAAGTTAACGGGATTCAATTTTTTTATCGCGATTCGTACTCTAATTCATCAACTTTTTCTTCATTGATTTGCATTGTTACTTATAGTTTGGTTTAGCAGTAAATTTTCATAGTCATAGTTTACAATTGAATTCATAGATTTTAATTTTTATTTATGGTACATTTGCAAACACGCATTTAATAGTTGCGATTTGTCGCTCTTTTTATATTATGCTATTCTTACTTTGATTTCTTAATATTTGTTTAATTTTTTTTACTCTGCTTTACATTTTAGAAGCATACGTATAAACAATTTCAACTATTGTCTAAATGTTTTTGAAAAGCAAACTTCTTTTTATCGTTTGTTAAAAGACCCAATTATTGACGGATCTATATTTTATATAATTTTAATACAAGAATTTATCGAATTGTAGGGGAACCGTTACATAGACCGCAATACAATTTTTACTTAAAAACATATTCAAATCTGTATTTTCAAGTAAAAATGGGTGTCACTACTACTTAATATCAAACCGATATGTCGTTGCATGGCCAAAGGCTTTGACTCAAAGCAATCGCCACTACAATATATAATTTCCATTTTTTTAAAATACTGTTACGGAATTCTGAACACGATTTCATATTACATTTTATCAATTATATAATAATAGTTTAAAATATAATAAAAATATTTTTTTAGTAAACTATGATGTTTTAGACTTTAATTCATAGTACATCAATCAAAATGTCAATGTTGAACATAAGAATAGTCTAAAAATTTAATATAAAATATGCTCATTATATTGAGATTGGATGCATCTCAACATGCATTGAATTCAGATTTTTGTCCAAGTTTGTAATTTTTTTAAATGTATATGACTTTTATTTTGCGTCACATAAAACACCAAATATATTTCTATACAGGGTGACCCAGAACTTAACGTCAAACCAAAACAGGGTAATAGTGCTGACCTTAACTGTCCCGAAAAAATTTAGAAAAACAATAATTACTGCACGGTTTTTAGTAACTATGAGCTTTTAGCAGCTTTGGTAAAATTATGATCATTTTGCGGTTATGTTGTTAACTTTTATTAATTTTATTAATAAAAATATTTAAACTTTAAGAACCGCGAACAACATTTCTAGGACCATAGTAACAAGTAATAGCATGATTGCCTCAAGTTTTCAAAAATTAAGACATTTTGTTTGACTATGAATTCAAAATTTTTAAGATCTCGACATTGAGTAGTCCTCCTTCAAAAAAAAATGTTTGCAAGTTCTATCAAAAGTTGGCGAAACAGAATTGTAAAATGGTAAAATACTCGATAATTTTATTATTTAAAAATTTCAAGTAAAAAACATGAAAACTTAAAAATAACATTTTTGCAAATGTATTTTCTCACAATTAGTTCAAATATTTTATATACGCGCAAGCGGGGTGTTAGTTTTAACTTCACATAGGGTAAGTTATAGTAATCGCAAAAAAATCGAAAATGAATATTTATATATATCTTTACATTTCAGAGGTTTTTGACCATTTTGGCATACCATAGAAAAAATGGATGTATGTGTGTGTGTGTGTGTGCGGATACAAATTTTCGTCGACGATTTGGGGAACACCGATCAACCGATTTGAATAATTCAAAAAACATTCGATTCGTATTGATAAGGAGACGTGCTGAATAGTTTCTGGCGAAGGCAGGTCTAGCTGTTCCAAAGATACGGGGCAGAAAGTGCCAAAAACGGTAGCTCAGTTTTTAAGAGAACGGAGAGTCCGATTATTCAAATAAGATTTTACTTTAATAATTCAAAAATTTTACTTGTATTGACAAGATGAACAACTGATTAGATTTTTGGGAAGGCATGTTCAACGGTTATAGACTCTCAATAAAAAATAAGTTAAAAAATGTGATTTTGCGGTCAAAAAAAATCATCAGATATCGGTACATCAAATTATTAGATATTTTATAGAGATTTTAATGATGTGTACATATTTTGTGTAAATTTTTTTGGATTCCGTACCAAAATTTCTAATTACGGTACGGGAAGTTCCAGCAATTTGCTTTAATGCAGGATGCCATGCACATCACTAGTTAAGTTTTTATTTTTTACTGGCAATTATTCAATAATTAAATTATGCGTTCCTAATGTGACTAATATGAGAGCCCCTTTCAGTTTATTATCAAATTCAACGTCTCTATTTCTAGTAATTAAAATGATTTAATAATAACATGCATATTATTTGTATTCATTGATAGTAATTACAATCATTTTAGACGGCTCTCCTGTAGCTTCAATGATTAACAGTCGCACAATTTAAATTACAATAATTTAAAACTGTTTTACAACGCCCATGTATACACATACTTGACATGTATGCATAATTTGCGTATATATTTACAACTCTTTACATTCACTGTAGTTGTTAATTAAACATGTCAATCTTTCTTCGTAATCGGTCGTATTCGTATCTCATAATTATAATGTTTAATTTATTCTGAAAAGTCCCGTATCATTTGTCAGTCGTTAACATATTTCTCTACAGTTTTTTATCCGTTGACGTGTTGAAATGAAATATTCGGAATTGTTAATTTATTTTAATTACGAATAGATAAAGCGACATTATCAAGATTAAAAAGGCATCACTAATTGCCCACGAATGGCCCCGAAATTTGTCCGAAAGTTATTTATGGTTTAGATGGCGGAATCAATAAAATACGTTTTGGGTTTTATCGGACGCATAACAATTAACAATTCCACGCATAACAATTCCGAGTGTTAGATTTAGATTAATGTTCGGATTAAACTGGGACAAGTTATGACTGTGTTTTACCATAATTACTGACGGTTTAAATTATTACTAGAATTTAAATCATGAGAAGGCGGTATAATTGTTTCTGTCATTATAAATGGAACTCCAATAAACAACGCATGAATTTATAGAAGTGTTAGAAATTTATAATTATAATAAAAAGGCAGACATCTGGAGAAAATTAGAATGTTTTAAGATATTGCATGTGAATTTAAAAACATTATTTTGCATATTTGACTATCCATCAATTTATCTGCACATCTCGGTGTCTATCGGTTATCGTTGCACCTAGAATTGCACAACATTAATTAGAATTTGAACAAAAAAAAAAAACAAAAAGGATTAAAGGTTACGATAAGAAAAAGGCTAAAGCTAAGATTTTATTCGATTGTTTTATAATTAATATAAAGCTATTTAGAATGAGGGATAATATGCACTAAATAGCAAATTGTAAGATCAAAAAATATAATTCATCTAATGAGATCATAATCACATTACTAAAATTCATACGCATTATAGAGTTAGATAAAATCTAAGCAAACCACACATTTAATCTATTTTAACTTCTTGTTTCTATAGTCAATTGCTTATTAGAGCAATTACTACAATTTGTTTTTTTTTAATTTTATTTCTTATATATTTAAAGCTCTTTATTTGTAATTCATTTTTATTTATTTATTTGATTTTTTTCCTTCATTTATTTCTGTGACTATTTTTTTATGTGCAATATAGCCCTATTACTTATAGAGTTCTGTCAATAACTCTGATTATTGTGTAATATTGAATGAATGAACACAAAAAAAACGTTTAGTAGAATAAGTTATTGTAATCGCAATATAATCAAAAACAAACTTTTCTGCATATCTTCACATTTTAAGATCTCCTGATCATTTTGACATATTTTAGAAAAATTATTGTATGTATGGGTATACTATGTATTTATGTATGTTTGGATACAGTTCTGTCAATGATTTCGAGAGCACGGATCATCCGATTTCAATGATTCAAAAAACATTCGATTCCTATTGATGGAAAGACGTGATTAGTTTTTGATAAAGGCGGGTTTAGCGGTATCAAAGACAAGAAGCAAAAAATTCAAAAAGTAATAGTAGTATTTCAGACATCCGAGCATTCCATTAGAATGATTGGAAAAACATTCTATTTTGTTGACATTCTGAAAAAAATTGTGTTTTGAGGAAGGCAGATTTAGCGATTTAAATAATTAAAAAAATGTATTTTAAATTATTTTTTTTAATGAAAATGATTTGAATTTCAATATAAAATATACTAAGTTTTGAATTTCAGAAATTCTAAAGTTCACTTATATACTTGAAATGAATAATTTTAAATTCACAATTCAGTTTAAATAATTCCAAGAAATATGAGATTAGGTTTTCTACAGTATAATAAAATAGTGAGATAAATTACTTAATTTCATTACAAATTTTATTTTATTTTATTATTTACTTCATTATATTTAATTTCTTTCATTGACCCAGAATATCTACTAAATGATAAATTTTCAATGACTTTTTATCTGAACTTTCAATATCTCGCGTTTCAATTGAACATTTGAAACTTTATTGAAGAAAAATGCATTAAAATTTGAGAAAACCTAGTAAAATAAATACATGTAAGTCTTTTTCCATATTTTCTTGACTCAACTTAATAATATTTGAGAAAAAAATTCTGTGTTGTGTAAAATATTAAGGATTAAAGATAATTAATTAAGTTCAATTTCTCAAAATATATCACCAACTTCTTCACCATTCAACATTTTCACATATTTCAATACAAATAATTTATGCGTTATAATGTTCGTGTTGTCTCATTTAGTAAATCTAAAACATATACTTTAAAATTGTAAGTTGTTTTTCCAACATGCCCATTTATTATAAATGACAATTGTAAATTCCCAAATTTATTAAATGTCCTTAATTGGACAGTTGTAAATAAAATAGAGAATAAAAAAACGACTGAACAAGTTTGATTTTTGATGAGCAACACGTTTTTAATGGTTGCAATATTATTTTAAAAAGTTTATCGCTAATGTTTTTTCAACTCATATAAACACAAATTAATAAAAATTTGCATATTTTTAACTGCTACCTAGCTAATCAATTGTGGGCAAATAAACTTATGTCTAGTTAAAAGTGTCATTTTGCCTCAAGCTAAGTTGCAAATAACTTTTCGATAAGTGTAATAATTGACTTAAGAAACCGAAATTGATATTTAGATATTTAGATAAAATTTTATTTCAAACTGTTATTTCAAAAACAACAGAAGATTTCGCGTTCTCTTAAATCTGAACATTTATTTATCCACATTTTCGTTTAATTATATTGACCATGAAGGTGACAATCTTCATGGTATTGAGCTTTTACACGGGATGATGGTACCCCCTGGTAGTTGGGGGAAAAAGTAAAGTCCTCGAAACAATATGTACAATAAATAACCAATAAATATATCTTTTTTCGTTATAACTTAGTAAAAAATCAGTGATTGTAATAAGAACTGCAACAAATACATAAACCATACAAAACAAATCGGTGTTTAATACATTTCACAACTACAAGGGTTAAATTATAACCCGAGTTATCGAAGGAGAGTTTTAATGAATTTCATAATTACGTCGCACATACAAGTAGATATTGGACAAAGTAAATATTCAGTAGTGTTTTACTTTCCTTCCTAACAATTCTTGCTTTTAGTCAGACGCAAGTCAATTTGTCCCAACTGCAATTGAGTAAATCGTAATTTGTAACTTCATTTGCTAGTTTCCGATATTTATGCTCTAATATCTTGGTATTTCAATGTTACAACATACCGAAAAAAATAAAATTTCAAACGCCACACGTATGGAAACAGATGCAGATATATGGCTCGCGTTACATTTTACGAGTGTTTGCATAAAAATACGTCTACATTTTGAGTTCAGTTACATAATTTGTGTGAAATAAATGATCGTAAATATAAATATTGACCGTAAATTTAAATATTAATTTTGATCTCTCTCGCGCAAATAAACGTGATCAGCGAAGTAACTCGGCAAACGTTATGATAACAAATTAAAAATAAGTGTCGCTTTGCCTCCACATCGCAAATTATACGATCATTAAGGAGAATTTAACAGCCGATACGCAAGTTAGGGAATAAAATAAGCAATAATATGCAAACCAATAAAACGGTTATAAAATACAAACAGATTATAGTAGAGTATAGGCATGTCGTATATAAATATATAAATAAAATACAGGATTATCTCGTCCCGCAAACGGAGATACGAATGGTAAAAATATGCTAATTTTTATTAATTTGCGTTTACCTGTGTACGCATAAATTAAAAAATTTATTAGCGATAAATTTCATTAAATGATAATACAAGCATTAAAGACGTGTTGCAAAACGAAATTCGAAAATGTTCAGTCGTAATTATAATTTTATTTATTATTGTTATTAATATAATTTTATTGCATATTTTTTAGATTTATTTATAGAAATACACTAATATTATAATGTACTAATTGTTTGAAATGAAATGTGTCAAAAAATTTTGTCATATATACGTATATGAGCTTTACGGCTGACAATTGTTAATTCCCTAAATTTACTAAATGCCCTTAACTGGACAGTTGTGAATGAAGTAGAGAATATAAATATACACATGAGAAATTAAAATTATTTAATTTCTTTTAGATATAAGGTAATAGGTATTATTATTCTGTCGTAAAATAGACCAATGTTATGGCAAGGTTTTATTATGTAGCAGTTTTCATACTGAATCGTACTAAATACTGACAAAAGCCATCTGGTTGCTCTGCAGATAGAAAACCTAACCACTAAAATGCACGAACGTTAAAAAAAATGTTGTAACTGTGATATGGTTTAACAACATATGAGTGAAGTTACATTTTATGTACAAAACGCTTGGTAGTACAGCAAGTTCTTGGGATTTTGACAGAATTTAGTGCGATTTTGTATGAAAACTGCCTTGCCATAACATTGGTCTATTTTACGGTAGAATCGGCCATCAAACAAGTCTTGAATCGTTCAAACAAACTTATAACTAGTTAAAAGTGGCATTTTCCCTTAAGCCAAGTTGCAAAAAGTTCTCGATAGGAGTAATAAAGAACCTAATCAATCGAAATTGAGATTTAGATATTTAGATAAAATTTTCAACTGTTTATTTTGAAAATCAAGGTGTCGTTTTACTTAAATCTAAACATTGCGATTTTCAAATGTTATCTATCAAAGACATTTATAATATCTGTAATTTTATTAATTATAGTTCTAAACAAGTGCTTGTATATCCTTAAATTTTAGCCTATTATTCCAATTTTTAATAAATGTATATAATTCAACCAATTTTAGTATAACTGTTTAGTGCATGAACTTTATCGCCATGTTAAATTTTACTAAATATGTCGAAATATTTTTTTAAGAAACTTAACATTTTGTGAAAAATTAAGCATTTGATATAAAATACGGTACTATTACGTATCATGCACGTAGCCGTTGATATTATTTAATCAATTAAATTAATTAATTGTAAAAAAAATCTAACAACTGGAGAATTTTCGTGGATTGCTTGTCAATTGACACAGATATAAAGAAAAATATTTAGAAAATTATTAATTGATTCTTATGAACCATGCACAAACCCATAAACAATAAGGAAGATTTTTGAGAAAACTGTTCAAAAAGAGCATTTTGGTTATTTTCAAAGAAACGGCTTGGCCTATCGTCTCGAGAGATTATTTTTATAGAGTTTAATCCAATGGCTCTTTAGATTTGTGAAATCTGTTCAGCCGTATTACATAAAATCACATCACAAAAGCGAGTTTAGACACAAATTTTGACGATCATTTTTTTTTTGAAGGGCTGTAAAATCATCACATTTTTTTTACCTAAATTGACCAATTTTTTATTGACATTGCTCACGAAGAAACGGCCTGAGCGATCTTTACTCAAAACTAATCAACGCGATTCCCAACCAGTATCTTTCGTACAGTTTTTGAATTTTTAAGATCTATTCAGGACTGCGGGTCAAAACGTGGACAGATTTTTTACTTTTCTGCTAATTATAAAAAATTGTGCAAGACTGATAAACGCGAATGCTTTTTGAGATAAATTGAATGGTTTTCAAACTTTTAAAATCGGTCGAACCGTTTACGAGAAAGTGTGGACGAAAAATCGAAAATCAGCTCACACACACACACACGCATTTTGTATCTGGATTTGGTCCAATTCGATTTGGGATAGCTTGAAACGTTGAGAAAACTAAATTATCAGATCAGACTTTTTTTCCGAAAACATATGTTTCTTCTTCGGGAAGTTGATAAATATGTTTTAGTTCGATTGCTAATTTATTTAGCAAATTTATAAGAAAATATATTTCAATTCGAACAAAAAATTTAGATTGTCCATAAATCATGCTAACTAGAATAATGAGCATATAGAATTTTCGTGACTATAGTAAAAATATAATAGTGAACTCAAAACAAAGACACAAAGTATAACTTCTAGAACAATTCATAAATTTATTTGATATCGGTAGACTTAATAAACACAATGCAAATGCATAATATTTATATTTAATAAAAAATTAAGTTCCAAATTTCTTTCCTTGTTAACGAAACATTCTTATTACCTAATGGAAGGTCGCCTTTCTAAATCAATATTAAATAAAAGCCACATTAATTCCGATTATAATCACACGATATCTGTAAATACTCGCATCATTTTAATAATTTAATGCGCCGGAATATCGTTTATCGTAGATCAATCATAACCTAATTTTCTTATCAAATAAAGCTTTCTAAATAATCATTTATCATTAGTAAATTGAATTAATCCGAATCATCGACTGACATTAGTAGAATGTGATATTGGGAAAAGAAATCACAATCTCATTAATTAATAATAATTTTATTTTGATATGAAAATATTGAACCAGCCATCAGATCCGATATTTTTGTAACTTCTAGATTTTAGTTTCACTTATTCAATGCATATTGCACAAAAATAGAATGATTTTTAAAATAACTTGAAAAAAAGTCTGAAAATAACACTTCCAGCATAAACAAAACAAAAATTCTGATATAATTAATTAGTGTGTGAGTTGTATCCAATTATTTTTGGTTGGCCACTATGGTTAAATTAGAGCTTTTGATGAAATGTTATATTTGTATAGTCTTATCCCAGACAATATTCCCATAATTGAAAATTTGATTAAAAACTAGAAGAATGCTTTTAAAAATATTGAAAATTGACAAAAGCTGTCTAATAGATTTATTTTATATGAAAAACTAGTTATACCCATTTCCGCTTTGCCGTGTTTTATTTACAATTAAAAATTTGAATAAAAATGTCTATTTGTTACATCTAGTCTACCAGTTTTTTTTGTCTTCAGACTACATGTCTTCTTCTCTCCTGTCTACATCTCTATCTGTCGATTTATTCTCCAGTTTACCTGTAAACCAATTGACCAGCGCACCTGTATACCTGTCAACCTGTTTATAAGTTCACCAATTTACCTGTCCGACAATTTACCTGTCCATAAAATTTACCTGTCCGCCAATTTATCTATCAACCTGTTTGTCAATCCACTATTTTACCTGTCAATTAATTTACTTTCAAAACGTTTTATACATGCCTACCAGTTTACCTGTCAAACTGTTTCTGTCTTACATATTTCTTTATATACCAGTTGTCCTGTCTACCATTTTACTCATATTTGAATTTATCTGTCCACTAGTTTACCTATCCACCAATTTACCTGTCTTCATCTATATACATATCTATCTATCTACCTGTTCAACTATTTTTCTTTTTACCTGTTTACCTCTCAATTCATTCACTGTGCATGTCCCAAGATTAGGTAGCTTATTATTCTCAAATTTAATGAATGTTAAATTTAATAAACATTTAGCAAATTTTATCAAACCTATAATTTTTTAGGATATTCATTAGGACCCTTCAATATATTGCTAGACAAAGATCCACAAAATTCGCCAAAACAATTTTAACAACTAAATAAGAAGAAGCAGTCCGATCTATCTCCACCAAAAGACAATAAACTGAAATTCAAATTTCAAAAATCGCTTCAAGATATTTGGCAAAAACATTGACAAAAAGGGTTGCTAATTTTAAAGAAACTGCTGGGCCAATCTTTGCCCAAAACTAATCAGGGCGAGTCCGTATAGAGATTCATATAATGAATTTAGAAAATATAGACTAAATATACACTATTTTTTTTTTCAATTTTATTGACAAACGGAGCCAGTCTTGACGTAACCAGTATAGTTGTGAGATAGCACAAACTATTCCCGGATTTGATCCCAACCTCGGACAAGCCCGATATCAAGCAATATCATATTAAATTTCCACTTTAGGTTATAGATGTGAAATATGATCAAGTAAAAAAAAAATGTCTATTTTGGGCTGCATCACAAATAAGTCAACACAATTAGATACACGCAGTAATCGTGAAAAAAGTGTGGTTAACCACTGGATTATCCTCTTGTAGAAAAATCGATGCTAGAAATATAGATTACCAAACACGTAGTTTCGAGTCGCTGTTAAAAAAAATTGTGTCAAAAGATTCAGGATGGCTTGAAACGTCGAGAAAACTTAAATTTTGTGGCTGGAGGTTCTATACAGACTTACAATGCTAGTAACTAACCAGTTTTATTATCGTCCACCGATCGCAATGAAAAAATAGGTAAGTATCAATATGTTACTAATTGTAAATCTATTCCATTTAATTTTTGATAAGAGAAACAGATCTTCGATTTTTTTCTTATTAGAATCTAACCGAAAAACGGCACCTCGATATTAATTATTTACTCATTTCATAAGAGACACCTAAATTACTGAAGAATGTGTACTTTACATATTCTAATATTATGTCGCACGAATATTATTAAAAATAGAACCGAACAATAAGTATGACGTTGCCGGCAAACTAAAGAAAACATTTGTCTTGTGTATTTTAAAAATTAAATAAAAAACTCAAAGAGAAATCGCGAACCGATGATTAGTGATTGATAATTTATAAAATCAATAACATTAACTAACATTAATATGAAATCTGTCATAACGTGTCGAATCGATTGGTATATTATGTGAATATGTTATGTGTCCATTAGAATTTCGGCATAGATTTCTGTCTGTGTGTATAAATTTCTTGAATAAATTCGTATTTATCTCGTTAATTATCTAAGTTTTTTAGTAAACAGAGCTTTTGTGTGGGCGCTTGTATAATTTAGACATAAGGTTTGGTAACGAACGTAATTTTTCAATTTTGTATATACATGAGCAAGTAATTAAATAATTTAATTGTACTGACAGAGAGTAATTACAAAATGTTATATAAAGTTCAATCAATGTAGGACGCATTTTAACAGATTGTTTAATTAAATTTAGAGTCCAAATCTGATAATGAGTAGAAACTAAATTATTGCTAATTCAGCAATAAAACAAACAAATATGTATGACAGGCTATTTTATATTGGGTAATAAATTTTATAGCACAAATGCTTGATGTATAAATTAAATATTCATAGTAATAATCCAAATTTATGTAAGTGTTCAATTTGTAATTTTAAAACCTTCTATACATCGATTTGTGAAAATGTTTATAATTGTATACTTTCGAGAACCCATTGTGTCTCATCCAGTAAACATAAGTCCATTAATGTAATATTTGTAAATAATGAATTTTTTTATAAAAATTAAATTAAAAAAAGTATATATATTTTAGCCAAAAAAAATCCAATTTTAGGTTACAAAAGCACGTAAGTTTGTATTATTACTTCAAACAGGTTCTGCAAATATTTGGAAGAAATCATGGATTATGGAAACAAATCAGCTTTACAAAAAATTATTAAGTTGTGTTAATTATCGGAAATTAAAAAAAACTGTTTGTAAACACCGGTAAAAAGTAAAATTAAGAAACAAAATTCTGCAAATTCGTCAGCGGGGCACATGGTACTCAGGTCGGTTTTGGTAGACCAAACCGAAATTAAGGTTTCATTTTAACTATAAACTCGAAGTTTCCTGAAATTTCCAAATTTTTATATAGAGATTCCTGTTAGTTTAGCCGAGAGCTTTCCATGAACGACATCCAATCGACTACCTGTGTATACTAGTGTCGCCCATGGATGACATTCGCGTGAGGTGCTGTATGTACGGATGTCGTTTATGGACGACATGTTCTGTGTTAAACTTTGCTCCAAAATTTATCACTATGAGTTAATCTGTTAGTGATTATAATGTTTATTTTAATTTTTCGTTTATTATAAGTGCAATTTATAACTAGTTAAAAGCGCATTTAACTAAAAATTTTGCTGGCTCGTTATTCACTTTTAAGCTAAAATTTCTTCAACAAAGTTTCTTGAAATGACCCATAGATACATACATCTGCATAAGGTGCTGTATGTACGGATGTCGTCCATGGAAGACGAGTTCTGTGTCGGTCTTTATTTCAAGATTTATCATTATGAGTTAAATGATTGGTATTACGAATCTTTATTGCAACTTTGAGTAATTTTTAGTCTTGCAACACATTTTTATAAAATCCCTCTCATAGCAAAAGGGTTGAATGCACGGAGAAAATAACTAAAAATTTCGCTGGCTCGATATTTACTTTCAAGCTTTAGTTTTTCAGCAAAGTTTTTTGAAATGACTGATAGAAACAGAATTGCAAAATTCCGCAAACTTGATCCGCAGTAATATATATTTGGGTAATAACAATTGGGTGTAAATTCGAAATTTAAGTTAATAATAACAAATCAATAAAATATTGGTCTTGTTGAATTTTTGATTAATATATGTTTTGAGTTACATCCATTCTTTAGCTAAAATTACAATTAAAATCCAAATTATTTTCCATATACAAATAAAATATTTTTTGAAAATTAAAAAAATAAAATTGAAAAAAAAAATCTTTTCGCAAAAACAATCGTCTCGTCAACACAAGCAAAAAGTTCTTTGAATCATTCAAATTGCATGCTTAGTAAGTACTCTTGTACTTTTGCTACAAGTGTCGTCCATGGATGGCATTCACTCGAATACCTTTGTATACGAGTGTCGACCATGGTCGATATCGTAAACTTCGCTGGCTCGTTTTTCACACTCGAGCTGTGGTTTCTTCAGCAAAGTTTCTTGAAATGACCAAAAAAACAGAATTGCAAATGTCTCCCATTCGACCCGCAGTAATATAAATTTGGACAACATAGATTTGGGTACAAAGTAAAACTTTAAGTAATTAATAACAAATCAATAAAATATTGATCTTATTGATTTATTGATTGACATATGTTTCGACTTGTATCCATTATATGTAATATTAAGCAAGATTTGCAATAGTCAACATCATATGTCCACGTATATGAGATTAACGAATTAGAATAAAAAACTGTGTTTGGGCAGTCACTTAGGTATAAAAACCTATTTATAATCAGTGCATAAAAATTATTTAAATCATTTACTAACAAAATAAATCAGTTTTTATTAATTAAAACATCTAATTCAGTTTGGCCCTGCACTTTCGACCTCACCCGTCGCGCAGTGTTCTTAATTAATGACGCAAACCCGAAACACATACAATGGCACATTTCAAAATTAATTTGTTTGCTCTATGAATTTTTTACAATTAGCACGTGGGTCCCAATACATACGAAATTGTTAGATGTAAATACCACGAATATTTCACGAAAATGTCCCAGTCCCAGCCTAAGCCTATGTCAACATATTCATAGAGAAATTTCTTGAAAAGGAAAGTAAATTATTTAAACAAATCGTATTGTATTTAGATTTTGATTCTGATAAATGTAAAAATCATGTTGAAAATTATTTTAGTTTCGCATTCGCTTTTTATCAATTCAACTTTTTTATCTCAAAAAATATTTTCAAATATGTCAATAAAAAGCAATTATTAAACAATGATTTATAACAATTGTTTTAAATATTTTCAAAAAGATTGTTATACTTATATATGTATTTCTTTATATAATATGCAGTAACAATCTTATAGGTGAAAACACTTAAAAATGTTTACATTAAAGAGATGCCGAATGAATCCAGCTGAGAATATTTCTTACGATTACAATAAGGCATGTAAAATATAGACATTTTTAAACTGAATCGTAAATTTAATATTTATATTTAATGTACAAAACTTTGTATATTTTAGAAAATTTGAAAAAATAAGTTTTTCTGAAACAAAAACTTGGTACGAAACCAAAAAATGTATCAAAATTTGTACTCATATTTAAACTTTCTATAAGATATCTGATAATTTGATGTGCATATGTCCAATGATCATTTTAGACCGCCAAATATCTTTTTTTTTATTTTTTTCCAAAAATTTAATCAATTCTTCATTTCTCAATACAGACGGCTGGACCTGTAAAAAACTAATCAGCTTCTCATCAATAGGAAACGAATGTTTTTTTGAATCAATCTAATCGGTTGATATCGTACTAATGCGCCTGATATCGTGGACGAAAATTTTTTCGTCATTTCTTCAATTTAATTCTTCCATTTAAATATATATTTGGAAATGTGTCAATATTATAAAATTTGTGGAATTATACACGTATGAGTGAGTAACATCTAACTACCTACCACAATCTGAAAGCAAATGAAAAAACCGGATTTTTTGGCAAACACAAACACCTTCAAGAAGTTAAAATTAAGGAAATATGTTTAACAACTAGGTGTTCTATTCCTAAAGTGATTTACTACATTTCATACACCTATTGTTGGTTTATCAAAAGATTGTCTTCATGGCTATCTTATACTAAATTAATTTTCTGTTAAAAACAACTTGAAATCGTTTATGATAAATTGAATACCTGTAAAAATAGTATTCTTCTGCAAAGAAAAAATAGAAAATTTGGAGCCAATTTTTCGAAAAGACGCACATCAAGTAAAACATCTAATCAACGAGCTCAACAAACATCACTCTATTTTGCAGAATTTTAATACATATTAATATTGCAGACTTAAAATATTGATCAATATTTTAGGATTTCAAGGATAATCAAACTTTCAATTAAAAATTGGAAATTGAAAACTGAATGGTGAAGATAAATCTCGTCATACATTTGCCATCACAGCGCTTCATTAAATATGATAAGATATATTTACAAAGTACAGAATTAATTTTTTTTAAATATGTTATCGGACCATTGAAGAAAAATCCAATATTATATTGATACACATAATTAAGTTTCGATTTATAATACATACGGGTACATACGCATATGTACATATGAGAAGTAAGAAATCCCTAATGATTACACATGTTCTCGTATCAGTGACATGGAATAATTGCCATCGCAAAAGCTTCAAACAGGATTCTGTACATGTTCGCTCAATGAAAATAAATAAAATTAAATTATTTTTCTATTGAATATAATATTGATAAAATCAAGGTAATAAAAAGATCACAGATGATACTTACGTGGAAAATGATGGCGCTTATACGAGTATTTTGTTCAAATAGATTTTTGTAGATGCGAGAGAAATTGAGTTCTTTGAAGTAACAAGATATTTTAATATTGTATATTAGAGTTAATAGTTAGGTTTTTCCATAACGAATATACTGACAAACTTCTAATAGTTATTAGCAAAAAAGTTTAGTAAAGTTTTTAAGTATCCAAATCGGTTTAAATATGATATTCAATTTAAATATGATATTTAATTCGGTTTAAATATGATATCCAATATCGGTTTAAATATGATTGAAATGCCTTTCCAATGCGATATAATACAAATAAAATTTTTTTAATATTTACCGATAATAATTTAAGCTAACTACATAACTTTAAATAAAAAAAAACATTCTATAAAATTAAATTAATTTGACAGAACAAAAAATTGAGCTCTCTATATGCAATTAACAATTCATAATATTATCTACATATTTACAGAGTTTCATTTCGCAACTCTGTATTAAAATTTGCAAATGAATCAGTTAAAATTAGCATTGATTGATTCTATGAAAAGGTCATATTTTATAATCATTGCATCAAAAAATATTTCTATTAAAAAATAATTTTCACATTCAAACATTCGAAACATATACCTAGATTTAATTACTAGCCATTGCAAATAATTTAACTTTCATATCCAATGACATGTAAAAATGCATTTATGGTTTAATTGCTATGCGATAAATTGTTAAATACTAATGTAATATCTTGATCGAGATATTTTAAGAACTTATTTATCTAATTTTATATTTATACCAAAGCTTTAAAATAAGTATTTTACGAGTATATGTCTAACTTGTTACCGCTGGCGTTTGAAAACTGACAAAGGCGGTAGATAGTAAAAGCTCTGGTAAGTAAATTTTAAGATAGTTATTTGATTCAATTTTGTTATTTAAACTTCAAATAATATTTAATTATACTTCTTACTTATAAGTTAGAATAAATATATTATTACTATTTACGTTAGTTTTAATTTTACTATCCATGATACATAAATGAGAGATAACAAAAACATGACATATGTTCAATTAAGCCTCAATTTTTAATCATTCTGTCAAATATAAATTTTACAAAGCCTTGGTACCCAATTCTGTGGAAAAATATTCCACACATTGCTATGACAACTTCACGTATGTGTTATCATGACACATGGGAAAGATGCAGTTATGATAAAATTCTTTTCTTAATATTCGTGCGTTTTCTAAGTTAGATTACATAGCATTTTGACAGTTTTTACTATCAATTTATATGAGCAAAATCTCTATCTTATTAGAGAATTGGACCCTTAATTGTTCATCATAAATTGGACAGAAATTCATATATTGTTGATTTCGTAGAAAGATTTACATGCTTGTTTCAATGAGGGCATCATATTTATAATCTACAATGTACAAAGTTTGTATATACTTTTATAATGTAATTAGATAAAAAGGTAAACGACTCAAATATACTTTTGCATCACTTTAGTATTTTAATTTCTGCCGCATAACAAGCCAATGTCTAATGTTATAAAGATCCATACTAATTTGTTCTAAATATTGACAAAAGCCATGTGATTGCTTTGCAGTCAAACGTTTTTCTCAGGTTGTCAGAAAGAAAACGTAACCTAGAAGCCGCACACTTGTCAAAAAAGCGATCTTAGAAAACAGGATCTTTCTGACCCAGCTTCATAACATACGAGTGACGTTGCAGTTTATGTATAAAACGCCTAAATGCACAGCAAATAAATGACGTTTTGACAGTATTCAGTATGATTAAGTAGCATAATGTATGCAAGTTGGAGCGTAACATGGCCTTGCCATAACTTTGGTCTGTTGTACGGCAGAATCGGCCCATCAATTGGTGATGTTGAATAGATTATCCACCTTTTGATATATGCAAAATATATCTATTAGTAATAGACATATTTTGCATATATGAAAAGGTAGATAATATATTCAACATCACCAATTTATGGGCTGATTCTGCCGTACAACATACCATTGTTATGGCAAGGCCATGATAAATGTAATAGTATATAGCATGTACCTTATTTTTTTTAGATCTATCTATATACGCAATGTAATTGACTTATTGTATTGCAATTCGGATTCGATTATTTAGT
Source organism: Ctenocephalides felis (assembly GCF_003426905.1). Classification (NCBI taxonomy): domain Eukaryota; kingdom Metazoa; phylum Arthropoda; class Insecta; order Siphonaptera; family Pulicidae; genus Ctenocephalides; species Ctenocephalides felis. Next base: position 11,788,331 of record NW_020539726.1, on the reverse strand, counting down.
TTCAAGATGTTCTTCAGCTCTGTTACTATAAGTCGCGCGTTCCGTCTCGTGAAATTACGATGTGTTGTTTATGTTTTAACATGCATTGTCATTAAAATGTAAAACAATCAACTCGAATGAAATAAAACGGAGAGGCCTCAGAGCTCTGAACGAAACGAGTTTTTCCTGACAACAACGGATAAAAACTCCGATGTTAATTAGTTGATAAACACTCTGCAAGAATGGATTCGATCACACCTTCGAATAACACACAAGGCATAAACCAGGAGTGCACAACATCGAAAATAAACATCAAAATGAGAAGACCACATGCAGCGGAAATAGTTCAGTCAGTAGCATACCCGACTTACACGCCAGGGATACTCGGTTCGAATTCAAATCAAAGTGCAATTTTTGTTTTTTAATATTTTTTGGTACGAGAAGTTCTAGCAATTTGCCAAGACACAATTCCATACACTGCTAGTTTTTTTTTTTCTAAATCTTGTCTTCTCTTTAGCAAATCTAACATTTTTCTTTATATTTCTAATTTTATTCTATATCAAATAGACAATTTTTCTGTCTAGACAATCGTTACTTGTCGTCTTTATAAGAAGTCAATAATTAATAAAAAGCCTCATAAGGTAGAATAACGTTAATTAGTAAAAATCTCATTCATAATTTAGAGTATTTAAGAAATAATCGAACAATTAAAAATAGGTCACCTGTCAAAATAAACCATTTCGAATGTATAATAATAATTGTATGTATGTATGTATGTATATATTATAATTAATATTATATAAATTCTGTACTACCGAAACATTAGTTTAGATAATCGGTGACTTTTGCAGTCGTTTGTAAAGTATATAAATATAAATAAAATAAAGTATATAAATATAAATATAATAAAGTATATATAAAGTATACATAGTAAAGGTTTTTTCACAGGCAGGTCCAACCGTTTTGGACATACGGAGCAAAAATTGCATATATTAGCAGTTTTTGAGAGAGGGGATCACCTCATTAGAATGATTAGAGATTATAGAAGAAAATATTAGTTTTTTGAGAAGACAAAGGCATATTTTTTTAATTTCAATTTTTTTAATATCAAAAATGATTCGTATTTTATTGTTAATTTCAGTATCTCGTCAATTTTTACTTTTCATCTCTATTTTGCTTCTTTCTCTGTCAATATTTAACAAAAGGACTTAAGAGACTTAGAAATATGAGATAAGGTCTTTAATTCTAACATCGCTGATTTAGTTTGTTAAGTTCCAGCAATTTGCATTAAGGTACGATGCTATGAAACACTACTTTTAATTGGCTTTTATTACTCAGATCTCTATCCAACAATAACCTTTAAGGATAATTTGCATATTACCAAAAGGTAGTGTACCAATGCCTCGAACAAACACACGCAAAGATACAAATCGTACGACGATATCGTCGAAGTGCTTACTTATATCAATTATTTATGACCGGCTGTGTTTTCAATTCCAATCGCAATTGATTTCAATAATGTGATTTTGAGAAGAATTTGCATTTTACATTATTTGAACAAGGCCGTACGATAAATGTCGAGCAGTAAAAATTACCAGAAATATTTGTTCGAACAATAAAGTTTCTTCATTATGTATTTCCATAAAAGTAGAAATGAATTGACTCAAGGTAAGGAAACAAAAGTGATTCTAGATTCAATTAGATTATTCTATATGTTGATATTGCTTTGAAAATTAAGTTTGCAAATCATTTCATATGCTATTTTTATATTAGTTTTTGCTACAATATTGAGTACATAATGATAAACGATAAAGATTAATGCCCCAAGATCAATTCCATCATTATTTTTATCAGACTTATAAAAATTTTCTACTTTGAGCGCTTTGATATCAATTTAAGGAAAACATTAGTGCTAACGAAAACTGAATTATAAAAACAACTACATAAAGTGCAGCTACAAAATTTATTCTCAATTAATAAAACTCTGAAAACTATTGATAAATTTTCGAAAGGTACCACTTATTGTTCTGCTAATATGGAAACAAATAAGTGCTTCATATATAAGAGTTCATGACGTATTGGTGCATATAAAAATATTCAAATAATTATGTTCAATGAATCAATTGTTGCTTAATTAATTAAAATCAGAATATTTGTTTTAAATTTAAAAACTTTGTATAATGCAGTGAAAAATATCTATAACTAAAGTAAGCATTGGAGATTATATATATAACTAGCAAACCCGACGAACTCCGTTTCGCCACCAGATGGTTTCGTGAGAAAGATGAAGAAATTTTTTGTTTGTTTTATATTTGAAAAGGAGAAATTTGAAAACAATTATTGATTATTTTCATTACTCGAAGTTTTAATTACGGTGCGTGAAGTTCCAGCAATTTGCATTAGGGCACGATGCCATGCACCACTAATTTTCTTAGCTATAAACCTTGAGGAGCCCGAGACCTTTCCAACGAATGCAAAATTGTCGAAATCGAATCGTGCGTTATGGAGTCAGGAAGGAAAACCCGACTTATTTTTATATATATGTAGATAATAACCCAATAAAAAAATTGTGAATTTTTCATCATTGTTGGTGACTGAAAAATTTTCAAGTATTATATTAATTACGTAATAGTTAGTGAATTTAATATATGCTCATAATGCATTTTATATTACATAAATTAAAAAAATTATATGAGCCTGTTATTGGTTTACAAATACAAAAATTATAGTCATATTGAATAAGTCTTCACATCTAATGGAATAATAACACAGATAATTATGAACATAATAATTTGTTATAAATTATAATATATTCATCAATATTCGCAGACACAATTCTTAGTAAACTAATAATTGAAATATTTCACAATTTTTTACACGACATTTTTGAGTTCAGGTGGATCCTAATATTATAGCTTATAGAGTTATTACATTCTGATTGCTATTTGATTGTAGAATTTAAAAAAAAAATAAGAAAAAAAATTGTACACGTATGTGAAACAGGACGTATTTATTATTTAAAAGTAACAATAACACAGTTAATGATGTGCATAAAATTTTGTTAAATAATTATAATCGAATCATCACTTGAAGACATAGTTTTAGAGTAAATTAGTAATGAATTGATATTTCAATAATTTTACGCATATATTCAGAACATAGATCCTTTTAGATAAAGTTGATTACATTTTAATGAGGTTAATGTTTTATTTTAAAAATTTGCAATTACTGAGAACCAAAAATATCAATCGAAAAAAAATTGTTTGTTTTACCAAGAAAACCATATCCTACATCTACAAGAAAATTTCACCGAACGACGTATTATTCAAAACACACTTTCGACTATTTATTATTAATGCAGCTACCACAAAAACGGCTAGTTTAAATATTTAACAAGGCAATTAAGGAGATTTTTCAGAGAAATTACTATTTGATATTTTTTGACAAATTGTCCGTTGAGACTGTTTGCTCAAATCATTTGGCACCAGTGCGCTAGATGTCACCCTAATTGTTAGTTAGAAGTTCTCGTCCGCGAGCAGAGTGAAAAAATCGGACAAAGGGTTTGTTTACTTCTTGCCAGGGAATTGGACATTGTCAGAGATGGATTGGGATAAAATATTTTAATTTTAGTAAAATAAGTTGTACAAATAATAAAAATTTAAATTAAAAAAAAAGATAGTGTGTACTAAAATCTTGATATAGTTAAAAATTGATTGTAATACTGCAGAATAGCAAGAACAAATACTAGCTATCAAAATATTAATAAAAATATGGAACAAATTGATATTTTGACAGAATATTAAATAAAAAACGATGCTGAAGGTATATGATATGAAGATGAAAAATGATATGAATGGCTATAAATGCCAGGGTCAACTAAAAGGCCATTTACTAAAAAATTAACTTTATTCTTAAAATGGAAACTTTGAAATTAGTTAAGAACTGGTAGTGCAAAATAACATAATTAGTAATATAATTAGTAATAATGATTTTTTTATAGTTAACAATACTAGCGTTGTTTCTTAGATCAATATTTTGAACATCTTATGTAATTCATATGTAAGTCTTGATAGTCACCAATATTATAATATAAGCTATTTTGGTGTTTTTATATTTGACACACAAAAAAAATCGCTGAATTCAATTACATTTTTTTTAAATAGTTTGTTTCTCCATTGCACTAATCACTCAATATTATATTATTATTCACTACAGAAAAAAAGAATAAAATAACAGTACTTACAGTTTTTCCATAGTAATCATAAGCTCTCAATCATGTTGGTTGCATAATAAATTCCTGTAAAAATTTAAATAGGCGAAATTAAAATAACTACATTACTATGCTATAACCAATTTACAAAATATAATTACAAAATAATTAGGAAAGCCAGTTTAAAATATTTGAAATATTATGATAAATTACATGCTGGCTTAGAAAAATTAACTTAAAACTTTCTTATATTTGACATTTCTAAATCGTGCCAGTTCGATTCTGCCGTGAGCCTACAAACAGATAATATTTTTACATCTTGAAACTTGTTAATATAATTAGTACCTCACCCTGAATTCATAATAAGGGTGAACATAATAAAATAGTCAGAAAACTACTTTCTTCAAAATATGTCAACATTGGCTTTTAGGTGCTTTTTGACCTACACGAAGTTATGCAACTATTTCTATGATTGACGGGACTTGTGTCTTTTCGGTTCGACCAGATAAATGAAGTAATGGCATTAAAATAATATTAAAAATGTGTTTGAAGTCGTGTCCCTACTTTGCTATAAAAAATCTAGAAATAATTTATACTCTTCTGCTTGCCAAAAAAATTTATTAAACGTATGATCTTTCAAATCGTTATAGTCTTTCGATTTATATATCAATTGCTATAAGTGCACATATTTATATGTGCAAATGCAAATTAATGCAAATTTGTTCCAATATGTTAATGCAATATGATCATTGTGATTATCTTATAGTATTATAAAGGCATCGATTATATTTATGAACAGATACGTATTAATTTGATTTGTTCTAATAATTAATAATAATAATTTAAAACTTGTTATTTTAGTCTAAAATAGAAAGATCAAAATTATTTATATCAAGAAAATAATTATATATACATATACGCAAATGATTTTACGAAACTGCTAGAAAATTGTATCGAATGTAACTACTGATGAGTTTTGGTAGCATAAATTTAATGACTAGTTTTAAAATCTATATAAAAACTAGCTGACCCGGCAAACGTTGTTTGGCTAAGTAATGTATATTCTAATCAATTTCTAGAGATATTCGGATATTCGGATATTCGGATATTCGGATATTCGGATATTCGGATATTCGGATATTCGGATATTCGGATATTCGGATATTCGGATATTCGGATATTCGGATATTCGGATATTCGGATATTCGGATATTCGGATATTCGGATATTCGGATATTCGGATATTCGGATATTCAGATATTCAGATATTCAGATATTCAGATATTCAGATATTCAGATATTCAGATATTCAGATATTCAGATATTCAGATATTCAGATATTCAGATATTCAGATATTCAGATATTCAGATATTCAGATATTCAGATATTCAGATATTCAGATATTCAGATATTCAGATATTCAGATATTCAGATATTCAGATATTCAGATATTCAGATATTCAGATATTCAGATATTCAGATATTCAGATATTCAGATATTCAGATATTCAGATATTCAGATATTCAGATATTCAGATATTCAGATATTCAGATATTCAGATATTCAGATATTCAGATATTCAGATATTCAGATATTCAGATATTCAGATATTCAGATATTCAGATATTCAGATATTCAGATATTCAGATATTCAGATATTCAGATATTCAGATATTCAGATATTCAGATATTCAGATATTCAGATATTCAGATATTCAGATATTCAGATATTCAGATATTCAGATATTCAGATATTCAGATATTCAGATATTCAGATATTCAGATATTCAGATATTCAGATATTCAGATATTCAGATATTCAGATATTCAGATATTCAGATATTCAGATATTCAGATATTCAGATATTCAGATATTCAGATTTTCAGATTTTCAGATATTCAGATTTTCAGATTTTCAGATTTTCAGATATTCAGATATTCAGATATTCAGATATTCAGATATTCAGATATTCAGATTTTCAGATTTTCAGATTTTCAGATTTTCAGATTTTCAGATTTTCAGATTTTCAGATATTCAGATATTCAGATATTCAGATATTCAGATATTCAGATATTCAGATATTCAGATATTCAGATATTCAGATATTCAGATATTCAGATATTCAGATATTCAGATATTCAGATATTCAGATATTCAGATATTCAGATATTCAGATATTCAGATATTCAGATATTCAGATATTCAGATATTCAGATATTCAGATATTCAGATATTCAGATATTCAGATATTCAGATATTCAGATATTCAGATATTCAGATATTCAGATATTCAGATATTCAGATATTCAGATATTCAGATATTCAGATAATTAGATATTCCGATACTCCGATACTCCGATACTCCGATACTCCGATACTCCGATACTCCGATATTTCGATAGAGCTAAATGTACAAAAAATGGCAGTTTTTGAGCGAACTAAGTGTCCGATTTGAATGATTCAAAGGAATTTCTGCTTGTTTTAACAAAATAATTGCTAATGGAAAAAAATTGTTATCTTTTTCAAATTTTTTTTCTTGAAATTTTTAAGGTACGAAGTTTCAAGTAACATTCGATGAATTAACGAACAATTATCTGACTACGTTCAGTAAAATTGCCAGCTACTTCATCATTGTAGAAATGCATTTTTTTATGTCTTTCAAAAATTCGTTATCTACACCTCTTTACCCTATAGGCGGGGTAACTTGGAACGGCCAGGTGACAAACATGTTTAAAACCTTATTTTAATTTAAAGGTATTTTACAAAATAATTACATTTTTAACTAATGCTAAAAAACTACCAACGGAAGAAAATACTTTTATTATGGATTTTCAAAGATTACCGATATTTTGTCAATACAATCAAACTGGAAGTTTTATATACTTTCTATAGAAAACATGGTATAATGCAATCCAAGTTTTTTTTGGTCTTTCGACTTATATTGTCGTAAATATTCACGTAAAACTTCCTATTAAAAGTAATTGAACACCATCGGTCAAGAAAGTTTGACATTTCACGTAATAGCCACCGTCTATTGTTTTATTCAAATTAGGCTTCTACAAAAATTTTCAAATTAAAAATGTAAAATTTCTACGCGAGTTTAGAATAATATCTCACCTTTTGGACTTTCTCTGGATTGGCATGAATTATTCAAGTCTAAGACTGGCCAAATCAGTTTAGCCGTTTTCGAGTTTTACTTAGACATTTGAAAGAGAGCTCCATTTTTATATATAAGATAATCGGATTATATTTAACTAACTTTGAACCTTTTTCTTTAAAACGCATATATGCTGTAATTATTATCGTAATAATTTACAATACTACAACTAATACTATTCAAAAAAGGAATCGTATCTCTGAATTTTTTAAATTGTGTTGAAGTTTTCTAAGAAAAGGTGTGTGAAAAATACATTTTAAACTGTTGTAAGAAGTAGCAACTCGGCCAATTTTTGCACAAAATCAGTGAATGTGAACAATTACTTACTACATTCATCAATAGAATGAACTACAGTAGTCTTTTTTCATTTTTACGTCACTTATCGTCTATCTACACTATTACGTCTGCATTTTCGTTGGAAATAATTGTATGGGCTCGCCCGTAGGTAAGTGGTTAAGTGCGACGGGACTTGTTTCAGAGGGCCCGGGTTCGAAATCCACTCCGAGCAGCCTGTTGTCAGGCAGCAGTGACAACGATTTTTACTTGGAAATATAGATAGCAATATGTTTCCAAGTGAAAATAACCCTTGCCCGGCATTGCCGCACCAATAAAAAGTCAGCCCTATTAGATTAATTCTAATAACAAAAATCATCAAATATGGATGGATTAACCATTGGGTTACCATCTAAAAATACGAAGTAAGAAGAAGTTTCAGCCCAACAAATCATAGGACGTAAGATTCTAATTGATGTTAAAAATATTAAAAAAAATAAAAATGAATAATTGTACTATAATAATATTATGAAACTAGTTGGTGAATTTAAAACCATTATTAGAATCTTTTGTGTAATTCAAGTTTAAATTGAAGTGGTTCTACTTGCATGTCACAACTCTAACAAATTATTTCAGTAATAGTTTATCAATAAACCATCATTTCAATAAATGTATATATTTTCTCTCTTTTTTTAATAAAAATTAGAACATTCGTTACATTCTATGAGCTAATTTGATTGACATTAATAAAAATTAATTATAGATAGTACCATGTGATAAATTTTACTTGATCAAGTTAATTGGCCTTATTAACTTCCCGAAGGAGAAGTTTATGTTTTCATCAAAAAATCCGATTCGCTAATTTTATGTTTTCTCGACGTTTCAAGCCATTCTGAATCGAATGAAACCAACTTTGGAAAAAGTATGTGTGTGTGTGTGTGTGTGTGTGTGTGTGTGTGAACAGATTTTTTGCCGTAAATCGACGTTTTCTCCAAAAACGGCTGGACCGATTTCAAAAATTTAAAAGCCATTCGATGTATTTCGATGAAGACTATCGTTTCTGAGTTTTGTACGGCGATCGGCCGGGCCGTTTCTTTGTAAAATGCAGAAAAGTGAAAAATTTTCGTCCACGTTTTAGCCCGCAATTCTGAATCGATTCTGAAAATTCAAAAACCATTCGATAGATATTGGTTAGGAATCGTGCTGATTAGTTTTTGGTAAAGATCGGCCGGGCCGTTTTTTTGTAATAAAGTTTAAAAAAAAAAAATTTCGACGATTTTTATGATTTTTTTTTGGTGGTAGATACCATTGTTTTCTCGGTCATACTAAAATATTACGGCCCTACGACAACTCGTTTAGCTTTAAAAATTCGTCAAAGTTTGCAAAAATTGGTATCGTTTTTTTGACATTTGTCAAAATTAGACTTTTGATCGACGTTTTCTCAAAAACGCCTGAACCGATTTCAGAAATTTAAAACCCAATAAATGTATCTCAGTGAGGACTATCGTTTGTCAGTTTTGTGCGACGATCTGTCAAGCCGTTTCTTTGTAATTTAAAAAAAAGTGTTAAACTTTTGTCCACATTTAAGCTCATCCTACCGAACCGATTTTAAAAAATCAAAAACTGTTCGAAAGATATCATTTGGGAATGATGCTGATTAATTTTAGGTGAAAATCTACCGAGCCGTTTTCTTGTAATTAACTGTTGAAAAAAAAACTTAAGCCGATTTTTATGGAATTTTTTTTAGCGATATATACCATGGTCTTATAGAACTTACTGAAATATTACGGCCTTACGACAAATAGTTTGATTTTAAAAATTCATCGAAGTTTGAGAAAATGAGTAGCTCTTTTGACATTTGTTAAAATAAAAATTACACTATTTACTTGGTATAATGATAGGGTACTTAGTCTTGAACATAATAAACTATTAAAGTCCTGGAAACTGGTTCAATTATAAAAATTATTGATTTTTGAAAATTTGCTTTTAGAAAATACTCCGAGTCAAAGTGTTCGTTCGTTTTCAATTATGTGTAATAAATCCACTCGGAAAACTTTTAGTAACTGATAAATTAATTTATTTTTTATTGATTAAGTCGATTATTTAAACATATCGGGAAGTTTATGTAACTTGCCTCAAGGCTAAATACCAAACCAACTAGTTTTTGGTAGTCTAATGTATGGAGCAATGGAGCAACGACTGAATTATGGTGAATTTCTGATTTTTGATTATGATTTGTCACTCTTGTTTATATAAAGTCCTTAGTATATCAATAGATATTGAATTCCAAAAATTCAAAATTCATAACCTGCTGTAAGAACATTATCTAATCCAAGGTAATAGTTCACCAGTATTTCATCCAACCACATAATAACAAAAATGTGTCAAAAGCAACTCCCAAATCAATTCCAACTAATTTGGAGCTGTGTGACAAGTCGAATTCTATAACCGCACCTTCGTACATTCTAATAAGACATGTTCATTGTTATTTCGGAGTAGATCTCATTAAGATAACGATCTCGTGATTAAAACAAAAATCGAATAGGTTTCGAGAGCATCTGATCTGCATACAATTAGCTGGTGCGCGCGAACGGACGACAGACAATGAACGGGACCATTAATGACGAATTATTTAGTGCCGGGCCCATAGAGGCAGTCGGGGAATGTCCACAGGGACGAAATTAATACAGATTTATTTTAGAACTTAATTTGGAATCAGAAATTGAAAAGAACTTATCTAAAGTTAGTCGTTAGTCGTTGTGGACTCACTGACAAGACACTATTACTCTACAAAATACATAAATGATCAGACTGACGCACCTACAGTACTCGAAAAAATGAACAAGCTCACTGGGAACTTTTACCTTTAAAGTAGGAATAATTTCAATAGTAACATCTAAGCCCTTCGCCAATTACTTGGCCAGAAATAGTTTGGTATGACAAACACCTCATGCCAATATCCTGACCGATTCTTAGCAGCAACTCATATTTGGCTCTTTTGCTTGTGTTTTGTATAATTGGTGTTATGATTCATTTTTCTAAATATTGTGTCATTTTTTTATGAAATATTAAACTTTTTTATCACTTTTATATCATATACTATATGTTTTAAATACTTTTTGTTTTTAAACACTGATATGCTAGACACAATACCTACGGGTAAAATGTCCGAATGAAAAAAAAAGTAAACAAAATGTTATGTATATATATTTAATGAAATATATGTTTTTGAAGTGAAATTGCGAGTCGCAAGGTTTCTTGAACTGAGTTTTTAAACAAATATTAAATGATCGTAATCTTTGGCAGTAACTGCCCGTTTGTTTATTTGAATGACAAATACAATATTTATGCATTCATCTGGACAGCAAATTGGCATGCCAAGCACAAGCATCTATCAAATATTCAAAACTAAAGACGCAATTTTTGCGGTGGTTTAGTGGAGAAAAGAATAGAAACTTTTATTAGAAAACAAACAGCTGATTTATAAATCTTTTCTGAAGACTATGTGGACTTATAGCAATTAGTTACACAAATAAATCTAATATTGTTAACATGCATAGAATACAATCCAAGATTTACAATCCACATTGAATTAAAAATGCCCTACGTATATAAAGTAGTTAAAGACAGAGGCAGTATACCAACTCATATAAAGGATCTGTTAAGCGAGTCATTAGGCAAAATTAAGGATCTGTTTAACGAGTCATTAGGACCAGTTCTCAAATTTTTTATTGGAAAATAAAAATTTGATTTAAAAATTCATTCTGAAGTCTTTGTGGACTTATTGCAATGAGCTATGGAGCTGCATAAGTAAATCCAATATTGTTAAGATGCACAATCTACAATGACTTGAAAATGCCTTAAGTATTTGAAGTAGTAGAAGCAATATCAGGTATATTCATATAAAAAACTGAGTCACTAGGACCAGTACCCCATGTACCAGCAATAAGAAGACCTAGAAAATGTTGGTCTATGATATTGCTTCTACTTTAATTAGAAAAACACTCACTAGAATAATCTCTATACATCGTAATAAAATTATATTAGCTTTATTTTTATACTAATTAATAAATATATATTATTTTGGTAGCTACGTACGATATAAAGAAAAATGAAACCAACAAAAATGACCTTCTAAATGAGCAAGAGCAAATGAGCAAGAGTCTTTGTAGCACTGCTATATTTGATTCATTTTTTAATTCTATTTTTAAATTTAAAATCATATATTCCTCTATATATATTTTTTTTTTGAAAAAGTAACAATTATTGTAATCAACTATATCAAACAATGTTTGCAACATTTTCACCAAATTAATAAAAATAGTATCAAAATAATATACAAATGGAAGTGTTGTGCACATTATTTATATTAAGTTATGAAAGTTGTGTAAAATGTTTGCATATTATCATTTATCGAAATAAAAGCTATGTAAATTGTAACAAATGGAAGACATTTCAATCAATTTATTATGTGAAACTTGCTTCTTCATATTTATTTTCAACATGATATTTAATAATGCCAGGATGCAATTAATCTATGACAGTTCCAAGTCAATGAACATGCATTGCAGCTAGTAATGAACAGAAACACCAAATGAATTGCTGTGCCATATGGTATTAGGAAGGAGCAAAATAAAGAATTGAAATTATCAATTTGAAAAAATTTAATGAAATAATTATTTGCTCAAATTGATCTATTTATTACACATTTTTGTTGCAAACTGTAAATATTAATAATCGAAGCAAAAAGTCTAATTCCTAAATTCACAATATTTTTTTTACTAATTGTAAGAAAATGATTTTAAAAACATTCAAACACTTTAGGAACTTTTCTGCAAAGATAAAAGAAAATAGTAAGGTTCTTTAAAATTTTTGAAGTAACTCTTTTTTTAGATGAAAGATACTTTTTGTTGAGTATGCTACTGCAAATTAAATTTCGAATGTCAAACTTTTATGATATTTTATTAATTTAATATGAAATATATCAACAAAAGTAATAATTATGTACGTATCATAATAATAGTATTAGTATTCAGTTGTTTACTACTATAATATTAACCAATGTCAATTGATTTGAATTGAATTGAACAATTGATTGATCGTATTTGTAATTTATAGTAACCTGATTTCCTTTTAAATAATATATAAAACAGAACTATCTCTATTAGTTAAGAGAAGCATAAATTTTTCCTGAAAATTTTTGGGATCTTTTCTAATATAATATTAATTGTATGAGAACATCGTTCTAAATTTATTGTAAACAATAATGCTTTATCATGAAACTCTTGTTAGAAACATAAAAAAGTCAACTATATCTGATTTGTGAACATACCTTCAATTAAGTTTAGCACAAAGTTATGAAATTACTGAAGATTATGTGATTCGAATTAAAAAAATGAAGTTTTGTGTTATATAATTAAAGAAGAATCACCAGTCAAATTTGAGGCAACCAATGACGATAATGTAATATGAAAATGATGCAGATTTAAAATTCATCTTGAAAAAATGTTCTAGTGTATTCACGTTATTAAATGAAAAAGGTTGATTGAACCACAAATCTATCATCTAGACTTCCAAAAAAAATCAACATTCTCAACATACACAAAAAACAATATGCCTCAATCACACAACATATGTTTAATAAATAATCAATAAATATATATTCTTCCATTATAACTTAGTGATAAATCAGGGATTGTAATAAGGACTGCAACAAATACATAATATATAAATAAATCAGTGTTTAATACAGTCCACTGCTACAAGGGTTAAATTATAACATAAGAATCTGAATTATCGAAGGAGAGTTTAAATACATTTTATAATTACGTATATAAATACAAGCATATTTCTTATCATTTATTTATCGTGAGCAAAAATTTCAGAGTAGTATTATCAAATGACAATTATGGCACAATATCACGATCAAGCTTAATAACATTAGCTAAATATTCTGGTATCATTTGGCCTAATTCAATTTAAAATATTCTCCAAACAGTGGACTATTTGACAATATAGGCGTAACATTGTTCAAACTATTTTTGAATATCAGTCTGTATTGACTGCAAATATTGAATCTTATTTTTACTACGACTCTTAAATGTCATTTTATAATTAATTACCCATCTAAGTCCAGATATTTATTTTAGAAGTTCCCATGAACGAATGATCTGGTTTAGCTAATTTTGTCATTGAGTATCTAACGCACAACATGAATCACCCAATATCAATCAATATATTTTGCAATACCATGACATTAAATCAAATTGAGTAATATATCATATCGAAATTCAATCATGTCATATGCATTTAATCATTTTAACTTTAGTATTAATTGTTCATTACACGTTTTAATGAATCCAGAAACCAATGTAAGGAATAGTGAAGAGCAATGATATAAATGACAATGTGTTGTATATTCAGAAAGAGAATAAAAAATATATTCAGTTGAGATAAGTTCAACAGTGGTTTGATTATTATTATTTTTAATATTTTGCGAGTTTTTTATTTACTGTTGTGTTTGCAATTTTCAATCAGTTTCACTGAAGAGCAAAATGACTTTATCGACATGCATTTGATAAATTATTTAAAATGCTTCAGTAGTACGAAAATTGTTTAATTGCATTTAAATTCTGGTGTGGAAAATTATTAAGTCATAACGGTACCAAAAAAATTAAAGATTTTATGTTTTGCAATGTTAGTTGCAAGCATTAATATTTGTGTAGTATATTGTTTTTCCATAAAAATTTATTCCAAAATAAAACTTAATGTAATACTGTTTGAAAGTTAATATTAAATAAGAAGATTAAATTCTATGAAAATGATTATTCATAAATTACAGCACCTAATAAGTATAGATAATTATTTTCATTACATTGAATTTTATCAATGAATTTCAACTTCAACTTTGATATATATTAAAGATTAATTTATTTTCTAAGGTATGCCAAAATGTCCAGAAACCTCTGAAACGTTAAGTTAAAAATATGTACAATATCAATAAAGTCGAATCTTTAGACACACCCGAATTATATCAGCTCTTGTAAAATCCTCGATATAAATCTAGAAATGATATATTGAAAAATTCTAAAAATACAGCATAAAACTGTATTAATATAGCTATACTATATAAGAATCAAATTGATAAATAGTATATGTAAAAAGATTTTTTTTTGTTTATTAACTTGAACATTTTGGCATACCTTAGAAAAAGTGAATGTACGTGTGTGTGTATGTTTGTTTGGATACAATTTTTGGTCCGCGATTGTGAGCGCACTTGTATTGACAAAATGAAAAATTTATTAAATTGGCAGGTCCAGCGGTTTCGGAGATACAGAGAAAAATTTAAAAAGGATACATATTTGGTGGTCTAAAATGGTCATTAGGCATATGCACATCAAATTACCAGATATGTTATAGAGATTATGAACATATGTACTATTTTTATAACATTTTTTTTCTGGTTCCGTGCCAAAAATTTTAGTTTTTAAAGTTCACTTATATGGTTCAATCAAATTTCAAAATTTTCAGAGAATTTTTTTTTTCTAAATTGTCACAAATATACGAAGTTTTATAATTTAAATATAAATTGTAAATTTACAATCCATTTCAAAAATGTATATATTTCATATGCGTTATTCTAATCATAAGAAATATATCCTCAGATGGATTCATTTATTAAGCATCTCTTAATATAAACTAATATCAACATTTTTAACTGTTTGGAGCGATACGGTCGTCGCTGTATATTATATGATAAAAAAATATATAGTAATAATTATCTCATGAAATATTTAAAATAATTGTTAATAATCATTGGCCATTATTTTATTGATTTTTAATTTTTTTGCTTGAATATTTAATTTCTGGTAGAGAAAGTTCCAGCAATTTGCCTTAAAACACAATGCCATTCACCACTAGTTTACATTTCATTTTAAATTTTCAGAAAGAATTATCAAGAGCTCTATTAATACTCGTTAGATTAAAAACTTGTTCGAACTTTGCATCTGTTGCAATTTTATCCCGAGTGTTGGTTTCGTTTATTTTTGCTAATAAATAAATCTGGTACTTATTCTTAAATGAAGCGCATTAAAAGCAATCAGTATAACAAATGATAGTGTAGTCGCCGAGTCCAGTTTGTATCAATCAGTGATTTCAGTTCGTATTAATTAAAATCAATTGCTTCTAATTGGTTGTAATCAGCATATGTGTGAGAATGCCTTTGTACTTTATGTCTCTTGACAAACAATCTGTTGGGATGAACTGAGATTAATATGAAAGAAACATCTCGGCGACTTTTTAGAGATCGGGATAATAGATTATTTTTCTTATGAGATGAGGGTCGTAAATAGCATGTATTCTTCTTTAACATAATTAAAATTTTCATTAACGCAGAAGATAGAGTTTCGGTCTAAATGCTTCGACACAAATTTATGTCTCAATAATTCTTGACTAATACTTATTATTGTCAAATATCTCCCTTCCGCCTTTTTGTATTTTAAACCAATAGCAAAAAAGCGGAAGGGAGATATTTGACAACCTAATATGTTAGAAGTGATAAGGTCAACCATTGGGTTGCCTTCTAATAACCCTAGGTCGAAGAGTTGCATCACAACAGCTCATAGAACACATTCAGAAAAGATATAAAGATAAATATAAAAGATTGTAGTTTTTCAATATGCGTTAACTAATTTTAAACAACTACTAACTAGTTTTAAACATTTCTACTCAACTATGCGTTAACTAGTTTTAAACATTTCTATTCAAATTTGAACTTTAAAAACAATAATAATGCGTGAGTATTATTTACTCACAAACTAAAATTTCAACTCTGACGTAGGTCAATATTTTAAAATATATTTTGAAAATAAATACAACAGCATACTTAATTAGAAAGTCAATATTTTTAGAAAACGAGTTACTACTTTCCGAAGACCACCAATTGTTTCCAATACCTTTGTTTATTGTAATAAAATGAAGTTAATGAAATACCAAAACAAAAAGTGATAGTTAATTATTTTATGCAACTTAGGTATAACACCTATTAAATACTCCAAATAGAATAATGAACTTGTAAACTATTTTAAAAACAAATGGATGGACCTCCGGGGGTCTTAGTAATATAGAGGAGTGTTCCAATTAGAATAACTTACTGAAGGAAAATATCAGTTGAATACCATCCAGAAATAATACCAGAAATAATACATCATATGCTTGCTTATGATAAATTGGGAATTTTGAATATTGTCGTTGAAGCTTCATATATTTTTTTAATTGCAACATAACTTTATATATAATATAAATAACAAAATAATTTATATACAATACCATAATTTCATATCGATAAATCCAGAAATAATACAGTGCATACTTCAATACTATGATATGAAAATGATATTCATTTCTCAAATCTAAATATTATCACATTAACCAATATGCTTAAGTATGTTTGCAAATAAATCTAATACTTTCTAAAGAAAAATCTTTTACAATGTCCACACATGGCATTCCTATCATAGTAGGAGTATTAGAAGATTAGACAGGAGGCTTTTGATAAATTTATAACAGATAAATAAAAGTATATTAATAGTAGTGCATGCCTTAGGGCAAATTGCTGGAACTTCCCGTACTATAATGAAATATTCGAAAAATTTAAATGTTTTTAGCCTAAATTAAAATTGAAACCCAAATACTTTTGATATTAAAAAAAATTTGATTTTTGCCTTCTCAAAAAACTAATCTTTGTTTACTCAAAGCAAAACGTTTTTTGAATTATTTTATCGGTACTCTTAATGGAGGCTATATTTTGCACTTTTTGTTCCATTTATCCGAAACGAATTTGCAAAAAAAAACTAATCATCACGATCTTCCGTCTTTGTTTATATAATATAATATAATTTATAATATTTTTGAATCATTCTAACCGGATCGCATTTCTCGCAAAAACCAAGCTTCCATTTTCTGCACTTTTTGCTCCGAAAACCAGTCCGCAGTGGCTGGACCTGCCTTTGTTAAAAGCTAATCAGCACATGTTCCTATCAATAGGAATCGAATGTTTTTTGAATAATTCAAAGCGGTTGATCCGCCGAAAACGTGAAGAATTGTATCCACACATAAATGTACACACACTACAATTGACTACGCGGCGCTTATGCGCTTTGATATTTCGACTTCAAATCAGCTACACAGCGCAATTGCTTATAAATATTTTCAAAAATTTTCAAAAAAAATTTTAAATACAAAAAAAGAAAAATATAAAATAAATCATTTTTTTCAAAAAAGTCAATTTAATTTCTCGAAAATCTAATTGTTTGAAAGTTTTGCAAAGTTTTTTTTTAATAATTTAGTTTTCGGTAGGAAAAGCAATTTGCCTTGAGGCACGATGCCATGCACTACTAGTTTTTTATTTTACTTGAGCCCTCCATCTACAGCGACACTTTTCTAAATACAAAGGAGTGGTCACACTTATGGTAACTAGATACACAGAAATCTATTTTATTAGGAGTGATAAATTGTATGTTTATGTACTAAAGATAACATTTGTTAGTAGAAACAGATTAAATTATTCCTTTTTTTCAGTATGAAGATCTTGGGTCCAACGTAGTAGGTGGGCGAAGTGATTTTTATTTACTTTTGTGTAGTAATTTATATGAGTTCTCTCAGTACAGGAAATAGGTAGTTTTAACGGATATAAAAATTAAAATAAAAACTAGTTTTCATTGATAGTTTTGGTAGGAGTAGGTATCCACTTTCGACTATTTAAATCCGGCTCGTTTGGTGATATACAAGAAATATTTATGGTCGTATATAATTTCTTGAATAACTTTATGAATGACAAATTTCATATGAAAAATTACTACACGAAAGTCGTATGTAAAATTTAAAATTATTAATTAGCTCGTATTGTGCTTTTGCAGCCGCATTATTTTTGTAAATAAATTAATGGAAATAATACTTTGCTAGCAAAAAATATATGATCAATTATAATAATATATAATAAAAATGTTTCAACTATCTCAATTTATGTGATAACAAAATCTCCAATAATTTGCATATTTCAAATAGCATCAATAAAATTTTATCTGAATATGTAATATTTCTTGAATATAATATTTCAGAAGCAATGGATATGTCATTTAATAAAATCGTGTGTCTTTGCATTTAATACGCGTGTGCGCCGATCCTACCGATTTATAATGTATTGAAAATATCAGTTTGCAAAATGCGATCATACAAAATGAAATGTCTATGATTTCTTATGTCACTTTGCTACATCGACAATTCCAAGAATCACGTAATATATTGAAAATCTACATCATTTCAATCGAAACCGAAGAATACTACATATCCTATACATACTAATATACATATGTGTATATTATAGTTTTTCTTAGAGATTTTGCTTTACATATAATAAGTGATTTTTTAAAATAGTTGATATAGAATTGAAAATGAAACCATATGTAATTTTAATAACTGTGGCGAATGTTTGCTTTTTTTGGTCATAGATATTTAGTTTAATGAAAACATTGATTCAGATTATCAAAGAATTTTTTGGGTATCTTAAGATTTATCATGAACAGTAATCAAAAGTCAATTCTTAAGTCATTGTGCTTATTTGACTCAATACATATTTATTTACAGATAGTAGCCGAAATAGTTTTCTAATTTCTGCGTGATAAATTTTATTATTACAAATTCAGTAATAAAATATGTATTAATACAGCAATACTATTTAAAGCTATTTTTATTATGAAACACATTGCTATCTATATTTCCAAGTGAAAACCGATGGTACTACTGCTTGACATCAGGCTGCTCGAAACGGGATCGATCCCGAGACCTCTGTTTCAAATATAGTCGCTTATCTACAAACAAGTCCTACATATACGTGTATGTGATGGCTATATAAATAATTATGAAATTACGATGTATAGAATAAAATTGATGAATGTAATATATCTATTGCTATTTAGTTCAGATTCATTATGAATAGAATAAGATTGATTCTCAAAATCACAGTCAAAGGTCAATGATGATTTTTGTATTTTACAGAAATAGAGTTTTTGAGAGAACGGAGCATTCGATTTGAATGATGCAAAAAAACATTCAATTCGTATGATAGGGAGAAGTGGTAATTAGTTTTTAGCAAAGGCACGTCCAGTCGTTTTGGAGAAACCGAGCTAAATGTGTAAAATTTGCAGTATATTCCTCGAACATTTTGTTACGGTACAGGAAGTTCTAGCAATTTGCCTCAAGGCACGATACCATTCACCGCTAGTTTAGTTTTTGTTTAATTTATAAATGAAATATAAGTGGAACAAATGTTTGCCGCTTAAAATATTGAAATAAATCATAACTAATCTTAAGTTTGTCTAATTATTTAATCGGTATATTTTTAGTTCAGATTAACATGCTGTGATGAACAACTTGAAAGTGAATTGAAACTAGGTGTAAATTTAAAAAAAGGAGATGATAGACTAAACTTTGGTTTGCAAATACATACACTCACATGCGATGTCAAATGATTCAGATTGACTTGATATGTTTCTCGACTTATCACAAAATTAGCAAAGCTGATGAAAACAAAATTTCTGGCGTGAACATAAAACTTCTCCTTCGGAAAGTTATAAAATAACAATACATTCAGTTAGTAGATCTATTTACCATTCATTTTATTACCCATCAGAGTTGAAATTAATTTACAATAACAATAGAGAAAATCTATATACCGGATAATAATACGATAAATATTTTTTAAAACAATTATTATATTCGAAACCTTTAAACAAAAATACTTATTCTCATTCTTTAACAACAAGTCTTCTCATTAATAAAACTTACAGAATTCGGAAACAATACAATAAGTAGTAATTTGAAAAATCAATATCATCGAAACAATTTCAAAAATCAACTATTCTATGCGATACATAAGATTGTGTACAAATATTAGATATCATTTAACATCTTTATATAGTGTTGGACCGGTTCTAGAATGGTGAATTGTGTAACTTCTTCAGTATTTCCGAACCCACAACAAACTGTTGGCTCAAACGGTGATTATTAACAACGGATGTTGTAGTTTCGAGTTAAAGAACGATTTATAACCCAAAATGTGTAAAGGTAGGCAGGGCTTAGATGGTAAATGAATCGGATACTTCGGACCACCCAAACATACTACTAAACATATGTG
This sequence comes from Ctenocephalides felis, assembly GCF_003426905.1. Taxonomy (NCBI): domain Eukaryota; kingdom Metazoa; phylum Arthropoda; class Insecta; order Siphonaptera; family Pulicidae; genus Ctenocephalides; species Ctenocephalides felis. The sequence continues at coordinate 11,767,517 of NW_020539726.1, read as the reverse complement.
AAGGGATAAGCCGATAAAACGGACACCATTATCGGTATCTTCTTGTTTGGAGATGATGTTGTTTAGGGAAACTGTCGTAATCGTATTTCATCAAATTGTTTGATTGTATTTTTAAAATATTCGCAGATTGTATATGTATACAGTCAACCCTCCTATATCACGGTGAAAGCGTATGGTGTAACATGGAAACCGCGCTATAAAACTCTGATTTTACTTAAAAACCAGACAAATGAATAGCGTAATCAATGTAATTGCTCTCTGAGAAACTCAGAGTTGGCGCAAATTTTATTTTTAACACGTTATACATTATATAAATACTAATAGATGCAAGTGGTATTCAGCATTGACGCAAGTGGCATCCATCGCATTGTAAACGCACTATAGTTTGTTACGAACCACACTCTACATAAAGGCTTGAAAATAAGAAGAAAAAACTAGAAAATACGACAAAAATGACCAAACAAGGTCACTCAATAAAATATAATATTTAAACGATTTAAGTAAGAAATCTTCTACTCGAAGATTAAAAGAAAGTACATACGATCTAACATAAAATGTAAAAAAAGCAAAGGATATATCACATTGGAGATAAATTTTGTAAAGGCATAAATACCTGCACATTGTGATGAAAAATAATGTATAGTTTGATTGACAATAAATATACATACCAAAAAAGATGCATCAACAATCCGATATCTGCAAATATTCGATTAAATCGATAATATATTGTTGGGTTTGCAAATTCTTCAATTATGTATGTCAGATAAATTACATATTTTAACTTACCATAGGGTAAGTTATAGTAATCGCAAAAAAATCGAAAATAAAAATAAAAAAATTAATATATGTTTACGTATTAGAGGTTACTGAACATTTTGGAATACCTAAGAAAAATGGATGTGTGTGTTTGTGTGTGTGCGGATACATATATTTTTCGATGATTTCGGGAAGACGGGAACCGATTTGAATAATTCATAAAGCGTTCGATTCGCATCGATAAGGGAATGTGCTGATTAAGTTTTGGCAAAGGCAGGTCTAGCCGTTTCGCGGGGCAATAGGAGCCAAAAATGGCAATTCAGTTTTTGAGAGAACGGAGCGTCCAATTTTAATAATTCAAAAAATATCAAATCATCAGATTTTTTAAAGATTTTAGTAATGAGTATGAATTTTATTTACATTTCTATGGATTCAGTTCAATCAATTGTTTACGATGTTTATCCCTCACGCGTCGAAAAAAAATTCAAAATTTCCAAGATAATGTATAAACAAAATTCAATTTTTTTTTTAAAAAAGTCTAACTTTCCAGTTCCAACAATTTGCCTTAAGAAACGACGCCATCCATGCACCACTAAATTTGGCAAATGCCGTTGGGGTGTGGCGCATCTTACCAAGCATTTATTGGCATAGACACTGAACGCATAAAATGCGTCATAAAAATCATCATTTTTTATTAACAATTTATTATGAAGTAACTGTTCGGCCACTCGTCATGAAAACTCATCAATGCATCATCAAATATCTTTAACATTTCTGAAATCTGTACTTCCCTTTTTTGAGAAAACCGAAACCATGTCAAATTTTGGCTCACATACGCACCCGAGAAGTAACGCGTCAACAACGATGCCGACAGGACTGGACCATGATTTTTGCCACATAATAACATACACAACAATTTATTGCAACAATTATCAACTAACGACTATAATTGATCACTCACCTTTTTTATTTGCAAATGTTTTTTCATAAAATCTCACACTATACACTACACACTATACTACACACGACCTTTGATCCGATCAAAAAGGCACTCGGAATAACCAAAACGAACGACCCGAACACCACGAATGTCACCTGATAACTGATTTGCAAGATTTTTAATTATTTATTTTTCATATCTAAGTGTTGCCATATTTGATAACAAATTCTATGTACGTAGTCATAGACCATTACTATGCCATCTCGTGGACGATAACACAACCTGTCCGTTTTCGCATCAGGTAATTAGATAATTAAACATTGCAACAGGATAAATAGTCTTTTTCCGCCCTCTAGACGTACAAGGTCTCACTATTGAATTCTGATTTCAACTTCGATTCATTTTGCATCTGCGTTCGAAAAATTAGTGAAAAAATAAATAAGTTATATGAAGTGTAAAGTGTTTCTACGTAAATCTGCATTTTTGTTTTAACAAGGTTTAAACATATAGTTTACCAGCTGTACCCGATTACGCAATGCTGTGGTATGCATGTAATTAAAAATCTGAACAAAAATGCAGTTTTGTTACTTGTAGTTATTATGATAGGAATGGAAATAGCAACATCTTGACGAAAAAATAGATAATGAATGTTGGTGGTTGAGGTTCACTAGAAATAGCAGGGAATGAAATATACCATTAAAAAACAATTTCTAAGAGATTCATACTGCATTTAATATGAATTAGTTTATTGTGCTGAAATTTTCTCATGGATATTTAAGTTTCACATTTCTACATAGTATAAACAATCTGTTGAATATAAATTTAGGTATCCGAATATTGTTGTTGGTGTACTCTAGGTAAAATATGCAGTTTCATGTATCATTTCACGTGTCGTTTATACATAATATGAGAAAATGAATTGTATATATTTTTCGTATTATAAAAAATGAAGTTAAAATAATTTATCCAAAATATTGAAAAAAAAAATGTAGTATTTATCAATCCTTTTAAAGTGTGGTATTTATTAAGTAAACCTTTTCGGAATGATATATCTAATAATTTCCCAATTTTGTTCGGTGACTGGATGTATAGTTTTTGAATTCCTAGAGTACAGACAGACAAACAGACACATTTAATCTTATATTATATTGATAATAGATAAAAAATTAATCATTGACTGAAGCGAGATGAAAAATTATATAAAAAAGAAATATTAAGGTCAAATTCCACTTTTATCAATATCTAATAAAAGCCAAATGCAAAAATATTCAGACTTAAATTACATAGTTTTCAAAAATAGCCAATTTGTCTATTCTGAGCAAAGATTTGTGGTTGAGATTCTCTTGATATATAATTAAAAAAAAACTCTTATAATAAGGTTTAAGAGTTTAAGTTCCTAGCGTTCCAAGCTGATAATATTTATATTAACTTCCCGTAGGGTAAGTTATTGTAATGGGCCGAAAATCGGAATTGAAAATTTTTACATTTCTCGACGTTTTGAAGGTTTCTGAACGTTTTGGCATACCTCAGAAAAAATGGATGTGTGTGTGTGTGTGTGTGTGTGTGTGTGTGTGTGTGTGTGTGTATGTATGTATGGATACAAATTTTCGTCCACGTTTTCGGGCGTACGGATCAACCGATTTGAATGGTTTAAAAAACATTCGATTCCTATTAATAAGGAGAAGAGCTGATTAGTTTTTGGCAAAGACAGGTCCAGCAGTTACGGAGATAAGGAGCAAAGAGTGAAGAAAATAGAAATCGAGTTTTTGAGAGAACGGAGCATCCGATTTGAATTATCTGAAAAACATTCCATTAGTAATGATTGGGAGAAAGGGTTATTAGTTTTTCGCAAAGGCAGGCCCAGCCATTTCGGAGATACAGAGCTAAATGTACAAAAAATGGCAGTTTTTGAGAGAACTAAGCGTCCGATTCAATTGATTCAAAGAACTTTCTGCTTGTCTTAACAAAATAATTGATTTTGGAAAAAAAAAATTTGTACCATTTTTTTTTTTTTTTTTTTTTTTTTTTTTTTTTTTTAATTTTTTGTATATCGAAAATAATTCAGATTTTATTTTTAATTCTGACTATAGTTCTAATATACTTTAAACAAATAATTTCAACTCTGCAATTCAGTTTATATAATTCTTATAAATATTAGACAATAATACAATATTTATAATAATCTATTTGAAAACATTCAATATTCCTCGAACGTTTCGTTACGGTACGGGAAGTTCCAGCAATTTGCCTTAAGGCACGATGCCACCCACCCCACTAGTTTATATTTTACAATAATTCCAATATATCATTCTAATATATGTAATATAACAATTCGGATATATCTAAATTAACTTACATTTTACACTAATTATAAGTCTAGTATAGAAATATTGTTTAATCTCCTAGTATAGAAATATTGTTTAATCATATACTATTCTATATATTCATAACACAAAAAACAAGGTTTATTTTTTTTATTAAATATAACACAAATTTTTAGCTAGGGTCTAAATCTGGAAGAAAAGTTAAAACCTAAATATTCATCAATGTTGTAAAAAACAACTTGTTTAAAAAATTTATCAATTAATTTATAAAATTTCTATAGCATTAGATCTAGACCATCTAAAGTATTAAATAAAAATGAGAGTTTTAATGTGGGATCTTTAAGAAGTTTATATCTTAGGTCGTAATAATTTGTTTTGGGATTTGAATTCAAATTAAACACATTGGCATTATTTTTTATGAAACAAAGATCAGCAAAAATGAAAGGAACGGTTAGGATTTCGCGCTCATGGAAAAAAGGTAGACAAAATGTAGTGGACGATATGTATCTATGATGATAAGATAATATAAGCATGGGGAGTTATCTTCGAACAAATGCGCGTTGCACTGTTTTGGTCCTGAGTAGTTTCAATTTTTAAAAACAGATGGCTCATGTGCACTCAATTTCAACTACAAATTGTTCGTGGTTCATGCAAGTGGCTGTCAAGTATTTGATCGCTGTATGGCTGTACGAATAACCTAACTTTTTGAACTCGTGTTGTTTCTAATTAATTAATTTTGTTTAAGTGAACATTTGTGAAATTTAATATGGCAAAGTGTTTTTATAGTACCCAAAAAAGTGTTAAGTGCGGGTTAAATATTTAGCTATTCCAATACAAGTTTCCGCAAAGGTATTTTTTAATAATAATTGCAGCAATAATTATATATAATCAAGATATGTCAACATGTTATTATATTGAATAGGTGTCTTGGGGGTACCTGCAAATCGCTGCAAAATGCACGAACAAAGCGCAGGAGTACTTTTGACAACCAAAGAATGCAATATGTAATGACAAGAAGGATTCATAAACAATGCATTAATTTAAGGAATAAGTCGTACAAAAAGTCTCCAAAGGTCTACTATTTTTGGAGACAAATATTTATTTTGCCATATCCTCAAACATTGAGAAAGTTGCATTCAGAGATACAAGTGTATAGCGGTATTTATGAGTGTCTATTTAAAACATTAGGTTCAGCTATTTCTTTTAAAAAGTATTAGTAGCAGATACTGTGTTTTGATGTTTGATTAATTACCATTATCTTCGGAATTGTTATATGATTGGATTGAATCTCATATTGTTGAAGTTGCAAAACAGTTATTCAGCTAGTATGGTTTAAATGTTCATCAACGTAAGTTCATTGTTATATTTAATAAGATTATCTATTACATTAGCAAATGTAAACACTTATAAAGTAAACTAGTATTGGTTTAAATGTTCATCAACGTAAGTTCATTGTTATATTTAATAAGATTATCTATTACATTAGCAAATGTAAACACTTATAAAGTAAACTAGTATTGGTTTAAATGTTCATCAACGTAAGTTCATTGTTATATTTAATAAGATTATCTATTACATTAGCAAATGTAAACACTTATAAAGAGAGTCTATACCATACATAATATTTTAATGTATTTTGATTGAAGATTAGTGTTATAATATTCTTCAAATAAAACTTGTGTAACATCCCAATATAATGTTTAAATTCAAGATATATTTGTTACCGACCTTGGGAATCAAAAATATTGCTTTTATCTTTTGATTCATAAACAATTGTATGTACATAAAACATTATTCTGTTCATTGTAAACACTTTGTTGATCTTTTATGGCAATTTCAATGATAATGTTTTCATGATGGAACATGGCTAAATGTAATGTTATAAAACACTCGTACAGAAACTATTCAAAGGTTTTGTTAAATGCAACTTTACTATTAATTCATTAGATAGCGAAATAACTATTACATGCAGAATTAATAAAGAACAATGTCTTGTAAATGAGTTTTAATCCTAGGAATTTGAATTTCTCTCAATTTTGATATCAATATATATATTTTATGTTTTTAGGACTTTTTTGTTTGTGAAGTATTTGTACTTTTTAACAAATTATTTGTTTTTTTTCTTAACCCTTTAAATTTTTGTATTATTTGTCATTCCTTCTAAATTTGTAATTTCATTGCGTGCTTCTGTGCTTGTAGTTTCTTCTTAGTTTTTAAGATTTTAATATATTAATATTAGTCATTAAGTAATTAATATTAGTCAGTTATTTGTGCTTAGTTTAGTTAAATACTTCTGTGATTTTCTTCACTTAGATATTTAGTTTTTAAAATATTATTTAAGCATAATTGTGAAATTATAATACTTTTATAATTATGAATAATAATTATTATATTTTCAAACATTCCATAACTGTAATTATAATTGTTAATATAAACATAATTTTAATTGTTCTTTAAACATATGTAATATCTTTGAAAATATATATTTTGTATTTCGTATGATTTGTTCTTATTTCCAATATTAAAAATTATTCAGGTTTTTGTGCCTGTATACGGTACGTACAAATTAAGAAGTAAAACGAGGGGTAATTAAAATATTATACATGTGCTGCCATCTATTTTTAAAAATTTGTATTTCAATCGAGGTAACGTCAAACCGCCAGACATAGCGATCTATTATACTTGTTTATCTATGAATATAAGTACATGTTGAACAATTCTTCAGTTTTAGCAAGTCAATTTTTTTATAATATTCTTACTGTTTGTTATTTACACAAATATTCATCCTGCAAAATATATTGGGGAGTAGTGATCAATTTTGCACTTTAAATGTTTCAGTGCCTTGGAAGTCTGTTCGACAAGTCGTCATCCAGCTCCATTAATATTACTCCCCATTACTCTCTAGTTGAATTATGCGAGTAACTAACAATCAGTGGCCGTGTCTCTCATTGAAAGACTGTGATATTATGATATATTAATATCCATTAGACTTAGTTAAAGAATTAAGTGCGTCAAACGGCCGCGTCCAGTGTATTCGTTAGTGCGGTGCACAATGCTTTGCCGTCCACCGCGCCGCCTAATAAACGTGAGACACAAGGAGACCCGTTAACTGTTAACAACTGACGACTTACTTACATTCATATCTAATATGATTATTAAATTATATATTAGTCAATTTGACACCGTGATTCTGATTCTGAATTGTGTCATTGTTTGAATTGACTAGTTAAATAATTTTTAATAGACCGCTAAATGGAATCCGTGCTGCGCTATTGGAGTATTGATAATAATTTATAGAAAGAGCATGTGTGCTAATTTTGAAATTGTGCAGCTTTAACATTAGTAATTAGAATTGTTTTAAAAAATATTTAATTATCAAAATATTTATCATACTCACTTGATAGCCGTGTTGGCAAAATTCTCCACTGGCCAGAAAGAGTTAAGCTCGAATCCCAGTAGATACTTTGTATAGAAAGTGATCTACTACTACAATTTACTTGCATAACATTTAATAGAACAGTATATATAAAGTATGTGAAGTAAAAGCAGTATGTACAAATCTAAGTTTTTTTGTTATTTTTCTAATTACAATCTGTCATACTAAGACATTTAGTAATTGCTTTGGCAATAATATAACTTTTTCGATGGATGGCAACCCAGTAGTCGTCTAATCTAGTTATGACTATACTCGAATTAACTACACTCGAAATATTTGTTGGAAATTTATGATGATATATGCAGGTATGAAAACGAGAGGCAATTTTCATTGTAGTTATATTTGATATCTATATTATAAAGAAGAAATTTGATATCAAAGCTGCCTGATGTGACTGAGTTGACTTGACACAGTTGACTGTGAGTGTGACTGAGATCAAACCAGAAAACCCGGGGCTAGTTTGTGCCAGCCCTCTTCCGAAGTGATTACGCCACCGCCGGGCCCATAATGCTTGACTGTCCAAAAAGATTTATTAACGAAGTAGGTATTTTGTAAAAAATGCATCTACGTGCATAAAATTTCGTGAAATGGAAATTAAAAAGTAAGTAGAATAAAAAAATGTGTGAAAATTAAAGTGATGTAGAGTTGATTAGATTAGAAAGTAAAAAATATGTATAATAAATGTGTATTCTATTAAAATAATAGAATAAAAAATAAATAAAAATTATTCATCTAAAAGTACTAGTACTTTATTTAGAGCTTCAGCCTAACCAGTTGGTTCTACGTTCGATACCTACCTCGGACAGAGTGGTATCAAGCATTATTTACGTCGTCTTCTCTTCAAGAATAGATTATTTTAATCGTTTTCGAACGGACATCAGAACTCAAGGGTCCTATAAGCTATTGGGCTAATGTGATTCAATACTACATAAGTTTTACAGATGGCAACCCAATTGTATCATAACTGTGTGACAAATTTTCATTATTACAATTTCTGTAACAGAGCGAATATTTTATTGGTGCAGCAATGGCGAATGATAGCTATTTTTACTTGAAAACATATTGCTATCTATATTTCCAAGGTTCGAACGCGGGACCTCTGATTTAGGTCTAGTAGCTATACCCGCTTACTACTGATATGTCCTCAAGTAAAAATCGATCTCAACCTGGCATTGCTGTATCAGATATTTCATCAATATTAGAGAAATTCTAATAAAAAAAATGTAAGAAATAGGAAAATAAGAAATATTATAAAACAAGAACATGGCTTCTCTACAAATCCTGAACCAAATTTGAAAATTTAAAAACGGTTCAAAAGATATAATATGGGAATCGTTATGTTTAGTTTTGATAAATGAGGATGAGTTCAAACGTTTCTTTGAAATTAAATGTTAAAAAAAATTTTGGGTGTTTTTTGATAAAACCTTGTATGGCGACTGAGTTTCTGAGCTTGATGAATATACTTAAAATTAATTAATGTATGGAATAATTGTACTCTATATCTATTAGGCATGTTAAATAATATGTTATATTCAAAACATATGCCAAAAATAGCCAACATAGTTGGAATATTTGTTCAAATTGACTGTCAAGCAATAGTCTCTCACATTATAATGCTCTACAGCAATTAGACATACTTATGAATCACTTATAAATTAAAATATTGATTTCTTATTGCCAAAGTCCACTATTTGCACATCGGAAAGTTCCTACAAATTGCATTTAGTAAAATGCCTCTCACATATAGTTTTTAATTATTTGCACAAAATTATGCCCAGCGTAAGCATTAAATGTACATACAAATAATTCAAAACAATTTTGACTCTAGTGTTGAACACAACTGTTATTTTAATCATCATTGTATTGCAGGCATCATCTATTCTAACAAAGAGAACCCGCGCATTGCTCGTCGTAGATTTTATGCCCAAACTGACCGTGGTAAAATATTAGAGGCCTATGAGGCCTAGAGACATATGTATTTATGCCAAATTACGATGACTCTTGATTAATCACATATCATTACACATGTCGACAAAATAACTATGACTCTTGATTAATCATATATCATTACACAGGTCGACAAATAAAAAAGTTGACTGTATTGGGTGTGCGGCATATGTAGTTTTCACCGATGAACACGAATATAAAGTCAAAATTGGCAAAAAATTGCAAAAAAATAAAAAATAAACGACAAAATCTTCAATCCAGGAATTCTTCTGCATGATACTTGAAATCTCATAATTTTTGTCGTTTCCTGTGCCCTTCTACCTAAAATGACTATTAAATATTCACTTAAATGATCTGTCAAGTTTTCTCGAGGAAAAAAGCAGTAATTTGCCATCACATTTTCACATATATAACACTCAAATTTTCACAGTTTTAGATATTCAAATTACCAACATAGTTGCAGATTACCCAGGGGCAATGAGAAAGAATTATGTTTGCAGATTACTGCTGAATTATACAAAAAAACTCAATAGATCATTTAATTAAAACTCAATAGTCATTTAAGGCAAAAAGAGCTAGGAAACAGAAGAAGAAGTAGAAATTACAAGATTTTAATTATTATGCAGAATAATTACTATATCGGAGATTTAGTCAATGTGTTATCAATGTGGATGGGATAACCTAGTGATAGTACTTCTTGGGGAAGAAATATGGTGACAATGACGGCCCTAGGTTCTCAGTTTCACTCGCTTCTTGGTATATTTATCATATTAGCAATTACCAATAATTTTTGTTTCAAAAAGTAATAGGTTGTCAAATATCTCCCTTCCGCCTTTTTGTATTATAAACCACGAGCAAAAAAGCGGAAGGGAGATATTTGACAACCTAATATTTTTTGGCAACTGCGACATTGAAATTACAATATAATAAACTAGAAATAATTCGAAAATACTAACCAAAATCTATGTTTTAACCCCAGACTCCATAAATTCTTCGATACAACGATACAGGTCGATATAACATTTCCACGATACATATACCGCTAATTTTGTTTTTTAACTTTAATTAAGTGTTCCAAAAAGTTCTCATACATTCGTTTTGTTTGTATAATATTTGCAGAGTGTTTTCGAACAGGGCACTCGATCGATGATTAGTAATCGATCAGTTCGGAAAGAAGCTGTGAGCAGAAATGAGAAGAATCTTTCCAGATTCATAAATCACTAGTTCGATGTATGCGTGCGACCTCGAAATAACTCCAAGTGCACAGACTCAAAACACATTCCATTCTTTATTTCCTTAATTATTACTAAAGCGAACGAGTATATCGAAAATTATTCAAATGTACTTATTAACTCTGATTTTTATGATCATTTTCCCAATGGATGAAAACATAAAACTAAATTTCAGCCATATAATAATAAATTGCAGAATTAAGTTTTATTGTGATATTAAATTCTACAAATCGATCAATATAACAATTAAAGTTTAACAGCAAGAATTGGCCTTCCATTAGTCCATTGATTTCTACAATCTTCACTCTACTTTATTTTTAAAATTAATTCTATTTTCAATACCATAGTAAAAAATATAATAATAATAAATGGTAGTCTTCTCGAAGGCAGGTCCATGGTTTAAGAGCCACCACAAAAAATATAGTATAATAGTGTAATATAAATTTATATAACTATTTTACTTTGAACTTGAGATAGAAAATACTTCGTAGTAAGGACGTAAATTGCCAACCACTGGTTTCAGGTTGATATCAAGTAGTGATATCAGACATTCATATGAGATTATAGATTTAAAATATGATATCCATGAAAGTAGCCATAAGAGGGCGTTAGTGTAATATATATCTCATCAGTATTAGAAGAAAATGCAATAAATTATCTCATGGGATAGAAAACGATCAGCCAGTGGGTTGCCTTCTAATGACACTAGATTACAGAATACACGTCATAACAGCTTATAGAACACATAGTTCTGATTGCTATACAAGTTTAAAACTAGCTGTAAGTGGAATTCTGTCTTAAGGCAATTAAGGCATCGTGCCTTAAGGCAAATTGCTGGAACTTCCCGTACCAAAAGTTATTATTTTTTAAAAACGATTGAAATTTTTCAAAAAAAATTACTTCGAAAAAATAAGATTTTTGAGAAACTATAAATAAAAAAAATTTTTCAAAAAAAAATTTTAAAAAAAATTATTTTTTTTTAAATTTTTTCGGAAAAAATAATGTATTCTTAATTTTGGCATATTTTGGAAGATCTGAACTTTTTTTCAAAGCAATCGTACTGCTTTAACTGCATAGAGACAAAATGTCAAAGCGCGTATGCGCCGCGTCGCCGTCTAACGAATAAACATTGGTACGGAACCCATAGGAATGCGAACAAAATTTGTACTTATTGTTAAAATCTCTATAAAATATCTGATAATTTGATGTGCATATGTCTAATGATCATTTTTGACCGCCAAATGGCATTTTTTTTTTACTTTTTTTGTTAGATCTCCGAAACCGCTAGACCTGCCCTCATGAAAATTTGACCAATTCTTCATCTTGTCAATACAAGTAAAATGTTTTTTGAATTATTAAAATCGGACGCTCCGTTCTCTTAAAAATTGAGTTACCGTTTTCGGCACTTTTTGCCCCGTATTTTCGGAACGGCTAGACCTCCCTGCGCCAAAAACTAATCAGCACGTCTCCTTATCAATACGAATCGAATGTTTTTTGAATTATTCAAATTGGTTGATCCGTGTTCCCGAAATCGTCGACAAAAATTTGTATCCGCACATACATACACACACGTACATACACACACACACACACACACATACATCCATTTTTTCTAAGGTATGCCAAAATGTTCAGAAACCTTTGAAACGTAAAGATATATAAAAATTTTCATTTTCGATTTTTTTGCGATTACTATAACTTGCCGTACGGGAAGTTAATTATTCAAACAATAAAATTTATGATGAAAATATTATTATATATATAAACGAATTTTGTGTGAAAATTGTTGGTCAAATCTTTTCAAATAAACAAAAAATTAATTAAAAAAAAAACTTGAAATTTATGAGCATGTGTTAAATTTTTGAGCTTCACTGTTTCATAAATAAAGTTAATTTAAGTCAAATTTTTAAATATTATATAGTATTCTTGTATAAAATATATTTTTGTATAAAATAGATATAATTGAGCACCTCTGTATTAATGGCCCTATATTCTAAGGTTCTAAGTTCGATACTTAGACACCCTTATATCAAGAAGTAACAATATCGATATTCACTTGAAAATATGTTTTCAAGTGAAAATAGCAAATCTCGGAATTGCTGCTTCAAATTCAGAATCATTAATATTAATTATCTAATAATAAAAATACATCATTAATATATAGGCAAACTATTGGGTTGTGATGGTACTTCTTACAGGGCAATACAAAGGTTGTCCTGAATATATTTTATTTTTTATTAAAATTTTTCTAATGATATATTATTTGCCTTAATGCAGAAATGTCGGTGCAAGCTAATTTCACACGAAAACATAATTTTATATGTTTTTTCAGATATCACTATTGCTTGATACCATGTTGTCAATTGTTGTTTAAGAAATTATTTTAACAATAAGCTTGAAATCTTGTTATAATATATTTATTTTATTTCTGCCATAACTCATTGTGAACATTATCAAATTTTACAAGGTTATTCATCAGATAAAGCGGCAATAATACGTCGCAATCATATTTCAAATTATGATTCAACATCAAGGGGAGAACGAAAGGGTTGAATACCCAAAATATAAAATAGCCCCCTGTTGGTGTTTTGCATTTAAATTCGAGAGCGAAGTGAAAAATGAGTCACTTTATCGAATAATTCGACTCTTATGGAATCACATAATCTACCCAGGTTTACGAGGATCAATTTCTGTTCTTTTTGACATTGATATTTCTTTGACATTGGATATAATATAATTTGTCATTTGGAAATGCAAGTTCAATTTGTTGAAAGAAAGAATAAGAGGCCCGAATCAATTCTTACTAAAAATGTTAGGTGGGATAATGTGATAGAATTAAAATATTGAATTTTACGCGTTTCTTAGTCATTTTAAGTTATAGTTCGTATTGTAACAAGATGAATCTATTGTATTAAAGAATTTGGTTAGCCCCTTTGCAGTATGAGCAAATTCACTCATTGTTTTGGGAAATAGTGCCCTTTTCTACATAAGCAAATATTTAACCAGGAATTACAAGTTATTTTTTAAGATGACACCACACATATTCCTTTATAAATATTTGTGAACAAAAACATTCGTTCGCAGCAATCGATGTATTTTGAATAATCACAATTTCAAAATTTTAAATATCAAAGTAATTGTAAATTTATTTTATTAGTTTTAAAAACGCTTGCAAGACGTTTTTCAATAATTAATATAATCCAATATATTTAATATATTTTTTATAATTAAATAAGGTAGAGCGGGGCTCAAAGATCCAATCGATATTTGGCAAATAAACTGTAAAACCAAACCAAAAGCATCAAAATAATCAACATATCAAGCAAACAACCTAACTACCTAACTATTTTCATCATGGAAGAACTATGTTTTATTGCTATTTTCCAAAAATTTGATCTCTGATTCTATTTATCTCAAAGTGGTGGTAAACTAGACAAGCTAGGTGGCAGACACATTTAATGTCTTATTTTTAGTTTTGAAGGAATTTTACAAAATAATGGTTACATTATTCATCCAATGCAGAATATAAATTTCGTGGATACACTTTTTATAAAGATAACTCTACATATAACCTTGATTTGGTATTTAGTCGAAAATATTCATCAGCAGAGTTGGAATAATTACTTATTTAGTTTATCTCTTGTAAAATTGATTTTTTACATTAGTTTATTTTTTTATTACTATTTTTTATTATTTACACCTATTTTTTATTATTTACATTACAGAATGTAGATTCAGTTTGTCCTAGCCATAAAATTAAATGTTAAATAAATTATATATATACACAGTATTGATTCTAAAAATATTTTTAAGTTATAGTAAGCGCAAAAAATCGAAAATAAAAATGTTTGCATATCTTTACGTTTCAAGGGTTTCTGAATATTTGGGCATACCTTAGAAAAAAATTATGTATGTGTGTGTATGTATGTATGTTTGGATACAATTTTTAGTCCCCGATTTCGGGCAACCGATTTGAATTATGCAAAAAACATTCGATTCCTACTGATGGGGAGATGTGCTGATTAATTTTTAGCCAAGAAAGGTTCAGCAGTTTCGAAGATACGTGGCAAAAAGTGCCAAAATTGGTAATCCAGTTTCTGAGGTAACAGAGCGCCCGATTTGAATTATTCAAAACACGTTTTAATTGCATTTAATTGAAATGAAGAACTGATTTAATTCTTAGGTGTCAGTTCTAGCGATTTCGAAGATACAGAGGAAAATGTAAAACAAATTGATATTTGTCGGTCTAAAATAATCATTAGACATATGCACATCAAATTATCAGATATTTTATAGATATTTTAATAATAAGAACAAATTTTATTACATTTTTTTAGGTTCCATACCAAGATTTTTAATTTTTACAGTTTACTTATAAAGCTCAAAAAATTTCAAAATCTTTATACAAAGTTTTATACTTCAAATATAAATTTCAAAGTTACAATTCAGTTTAAAACTGTTTATATATTATATGCGCTATTGTACTCGTAAAAAATATATCCTCAGATGGATTCATTCGTCCTTCTCCCATAATGTAAACATTTTCAAGTGTTTTGACTGATAAGATCGTCACTGTATATTATATGAACGAATTAATATATAGTAATTTTAATTATTTCTTTGAAAATATTTAAAACTAATTAATCATTGATCAATATTTATTGATTATTAATTTTTTTGCTCGAATATTTAATTGTGGTACGGGAAGTTTCAGCAATTTACCTTAGGCACGATGCCATGCACCACTAGTTTTATAATTATTATAATACAATATATTTAAAATAATTGTTGAATTTCAATACTCATAAAATAATATTTAGTTTTACATATATTTTTTGTTATATTATCAAAACCATTTGTATTTCTTTTCTACACGTGTAGTCATTCTTTGAGTAGTTAAAATGGTTAATATGATACATATTTTATTGGTTTTGATAATATTTTTATAGATCATATATAAAAATATAAATTAATGTATCAATTCAAGTCATAGTAGAGTGAGTAGAGAAACCATATCAATTATGACTCATAGTAGAAAACGTTCGAGAAACTACTTAATTCCCTCGATAAAATAATAAGTACCTGTATCTACATCAAATATACTCACGAAAATCTTAACATTACAAATTTACAAATGAAAAAAATAAGCTAAGAGTGCAATAAAAAATAATAACTGAAATTATAAAAGCATCGAGCGCTCTTTATAATTACAGATAAATGCCCATCTCTCCTGAAAATGCCCACATACAACATGGATATACATAAGCGATGGTGTATCTTAAGAAAAAACTGCAAGACAAATCACGATCTCGCAAAATTGTGATAACATGAGTAATGTAGTAAAAAATATTTATAAAACAAAAAAGTATATAAACCCATCGGCTGTGTGGAATTAAGAATATGGACGTGCATGTTTTAATTATCTCATATTTAATCGGCTTTGTTGCGCGGTGAAACGGATCTTTAATTATTAAAGCCAGTGCATGAGGAGTTGAAAAATTAAGAAGTACCTCGACATCGTATATGTTTTGGCCCTAAAACCATATCAAATTACGGAGAGAATGCGGCTTTGCATATTAATTATTATGTTATCGCAATATGTTGTCGGGCATATTATGTTGATGATGTGCCTGAAAGTAGGAAGGCTTTTGATGGGAAATGACATGCTTTCACGCTTTATTTGAAACGATTTTTTAACAATAATTGAAAAGCAATCAGAAATTTAAACTAGTTGAAAGTGGCATTTTGCCTTAAGGCTAGTTGCAGAAACTTCCCGATAGGTGTAATAATTGACTGAATCAATCGAAATTAGGATTTAGATATTTAGATAACATTTTCAACTGTTATATTTGAAAAAACATTGCGATTTCCAGTTTGTATCTCTCAAACACATTTATAATATTTGTAATTGTATTAATTACAGTGCACAGAGAATGCTTGTATTTCCTAAAATTGTAGCCTATTATTCTAAATTTAGTTAAGTTATGTAATTCAACCAACATTCGTAAGACATCTTCATCATGATACATTGAACGGCTTTTAAATTTTTGAAATCGGTCCAGTCATTTTTGAGAAAACGTCGATTTAAGGTAAAAAAATTGTTAAAACACACATACACATACTTTTTCCAAATTTGATCTCATTCGAATCAGAATGGCTTGAAACGTTGCGAAGACATAACATTAGGTCAGTTAAAGAAATTACTGGAGTTCTACATACATGACGTGATGAAGGTACTACCTCCTGGACAGAGTCAATTCTCAGATCCTTGTGTAGTATTTGGTTACTAATGTACCAAGATGCATTTGCAATACACCTCAATTTTTTTTATTGTTTTCTTATGATCAACGCCATAATTTCAGATCGGTTGTATTATTGCTTTATTAACTACCATTTTGTTTTCTAATGATGATTTAAATTTACCACCAATTTGCTAAAACAGTGATTTCTTTTTCCTTCCCATCTGTTTTTTTTTGCTGTTGATATGAATAATCCAATAATTTGGAATCCAAATGCTTTTCTAAATATTTAAAAGTAACAGATTCAGGGATAATTTTATTAATAATGAACACAAAAGAACATTTACCAAATGCAAACTCATCGGCAAAACACTAACATAGAATCAATAATCAATAGTCAACAATTACTACTATCAATACTAACACACAATAAATTCTTACAAAACATCTAAGGATTTTTTAAATTATCTGATAATTAAATTAGTAGAAATGCTTAAAATAGTTAAGAACTCATATAAGAATTTTTCTATAGCTATATCAAAATTTAGTTGAAGATATGTCTAAAAGTTAAAGCTTTTGGTATGCAATGACATATTTTTAACTAACTATTTTAAAATTTTCTAAATAATTTGGTTCCAAAATTTGGTATGCATTAATATGGTAACATTTATGTGAATTATAAGATATATTTGTTATTAGTGAGTTTTTTTTTTATTTTTAAATATCAATCAGTAAGTACTATTAGAATGCGTTTTATGACATGAAAATATGTTTGAAGTGAAAAGAATGAGCGAGATTGTCCTCAAATTAAACTTATCAGTATTAGGGACATTCTATTTTAATGAAATATATCAAGTAGAAATAAGTCAACCGTTGAGTTGCCTTTAAAAAAGCAATGTAGTTTAGAAAAACCATTACAACTGCTCCTAGGACTCTTAATTGTTAACCTGAAATTTAAACTAGTAATAAGAAAGCAATTTACTGGTTGGCCATTCTCTTTCATATGAGATTATTATTAGATATTTCTAATAACAGTGTTTTTTATACATTACAGCAATTATTTTTAAATATATCTTCACTTGAAATTATATTTGTATCTATATCTTCATGCAAAAACTGATATCACTGCTGGGTGATATCAAACTGACTGACACTGCTGACCCTTGGATTATGTGGTTGCAAGACCAAAACTTTTACCACGAAGCCAGGAACAAAATCATTGGATGGCACAAATATTATTTGCATGTGTTTCTATGTAGTAATGATTACATTTTGGCAAAAGCGTGAATGAACATTCAAAAAGTACATGATACCTTTAGAAGTTCATTTAAAGATTTCATATAATTTCTTCAATGTTCGTACATTATATGAAATCTTTAAATAAACTTTTAAAGATATCATGTACTTCTTTGAATGTTTATTCACGCTTTTGCCAAAATGTAGTCATTACTACATTAATTAAAATTAACTAGAATTTAGGATAATAGTTTTAAACTATTTGTGAAATATATTTTAATAATACAATAATTTAGTTGTAAAATATAAAACAAACGTGGTATGAGAGTATGAGAAGCACTCAGATTTCTCCTTAATAGCTCGGGGCTTAAGCGTCAATTAATCGCTGGGCGATCAAAATTATATAGAAAGAATCAAGCACACTTAAGGAATTACACAGTATTCCCAAAATTGCTCGAAGATTGTTCATCGAAAAACGTACGCAAATGAAGGAATTTTGATTGTATCCCAGCCGCCCCATCTTGTAATAATGTGAATTTTTATAATAGAAACTGTATTCAACTTGAAATACCGAATATTTCAGTTCTCAATTCAATATTTCTCAAATTAGTTCTAAATAATTTAAGAAAATTTGCAATAGATAAAGAAAAATAGTAGGTAGGTGCATTAGCCGGAACGAATGAACTTTTTATAATCAAGTATAGAAAAGTGAGCTTATCTGTGACCTAGAGGTATAGACTTTGGTCTTGCAAACCTATGATTCATGTTATTATATATTTCATATTATATAACTGGTTATCAAAAAGCGACAACAGTTTCTACTTTGAAATATATATCTGAATATAATTTCAAATAAAAATCGCTTCTCGGGACATTACTTCAATATATATCACATCTTAGTTGAAAATGTGTAAATAACTGGTAGTGCAATGGTATCGTGTATTAAAGCAAATTGCTGTAACTTCCAGTACTGTAATTTAAAATATTAAAATGCTCTAAAATTGTATGAAAATTTAAAAATTTGTTTTCAACAATCGCGCGCAGCTGTTTTAGAAACGAAATATCAAAACGCGTAAGCGACGCAGCGTCGCAGTTTAAAAGTTAAACGTGATAAATCTTGATGCAAAACTCATTGAAATGTAAACAAGATAAACAAAAAACTTATTAAAATCTCTATAAAATATCTGATAATTTGATCTGCACATGTCTAGTAATCATTTTATCGCTAAATGTTTTCTTTTACCGCTGGACCAGACAATAATTCTTCATACCGTCAATGCAAATAAAATGTTGTTTGAATCATTCAAATCGGACGTTTCGTTCTCTCAAAATTACCATTCTTATCATTTTTCTTCCGTATTTTTGAAACTGCTTGACCTGCTGTTTTCCAAAAACTAATCAGCACGTCTTTCCATCAATACTGATCGAATATTTTTTTAATCATTCAATTCGGTTGATCTGTGCTCTCGATATTGTAGACAAAAAATTGTATCCAAACAGAAACACTACACTACATACACAAGCGCACACACATACATTTTTTCATCTAAGATATGACAAAATGTTCCGAAGCGTAAATATATATAAAAATAATTATTTTCGATTCTATAGGAAGTTAAAAAGACAAAATTTATAGAATAATCTTTAGTGTAACTTCATCATCAGTGGATCAACACAGCAATGATATAAACTAAATAACTACAGAATAATGATAGGCTACATCTATATACAGAAACTCTATAGAAATTTTAGAACACACGAAGAAAAAACATTTCATTTTTTCAGTCTACATCCTCAGTCAGTCCAGATCAGCAGACTATGACATACAATATTTTGTAAAAATTTTGAAACATTGAAGATTATGTTATAAATCTTCATCTATTTATTTGAAGTATAGTATTATATATGTACGAGTATATATATATATATATATATATATATATGTGTGTGTGTGTGTGTGTGTATAAGTGTTTTAGCTGTGTGCGTTTGTCCTTCATTTTTGGACAAAACACCTCTCGAACAATCGCTAATCAAGTGTAATCAACAGGTCCTGTTCATTAGAGAAGCTTCATTTGAGACCAAATTGTCCTCGAGACTCATTGCAAAAGCCGAGGGATAAAAA
The DNA here is from genome assembly GCF_003426905.1 of Ctenocephalides felis. Taxonomy (NCBI): domain Eukaryota; kingdom Metazoa; phylum Arthropoda; class Insecta; order Siphonaptera; family Pulicidae; genus Ctenocephalides; species Ctenocephalides felis. Next base: position 11,747,285 of record NW_020539726.1, on the reverse strand, counting down.
ACAGAAGAAAATAGAACACAAACACAAGATCAGCCGGCTGGAGTTCTCTGTTCAAACCGTCGTAATAATTAACTTATTATCTAATTAAGCGAGATAATTAATTGACTTTTCTCTCAGAACAAATTGAGAGATTCGCTTAATTCTATTTATTTAGCAGCAGGTGTCGCTTAGAGAAAAGACTTGCGATTTAATTGCGATTACTTGTGTAATCTAATTAAATGAATAATTGGAAGATGAATTATTGTTGAATTAGCTTCTGTTTGGAATTAAATTTAATGAAAATGATTTATTAGCTTATTGTAAATATATTTGCATGAATTTGCGTTTGTATGAATGAAAATGTATATATTTGTGTATAATACTTTATAGCCTTCTAAATATGCACTAACAAATCTAAATATTTAAATTAATCAACTATTGATCAATTAACCTCACACAAAAATTCTTGTTATAATATATTTATCACTGTAATGCGAAATATTACTGAAAATGAAAAAAAATAGAATTGAACTAAATATTTTTAAGCCTAACTATTTAAGTAATTAATATTAAATATTTATATAAATTATACTAAGGCAATAAAAATCAGCGTAATTCAATCACACACGAGTTGTTACTTTGACAAAAACGATAAATATTATTATAACTTTTTAAAATTTATATTTGTTTTATAAAAATAAAGAATATTTTTTATTTCTTATAAAAATTATTACAATATAAATTGAAACAATTAAAAATAAATGTCCAACGTTTCGGTCATCTACATCCTTGCCATAATCATCAAGGTTCTTTGATGGCGATTCACAGAAGAACATTAATTGCATATGTGAAGGCATGTGCATTTTAAAAAATAAGGTAAACCACCATTATTTTAAAAGCAAATAAAATGGTAGATCTTTTTGCCTTTGGCTGTCCCATTTTACCCCGCCTATAGGGTAATAAGACCAAGTGACAAATTCATAAAAAATAGAAAAAAAACATATTTCTATAATAATGAGTTTGCTGAGAATTTTACTGCACATAGTCAGATAGGTGTTTGTTCGATATGTGTTAATTGTTGTGATATATTATTATTGGTATGGCTTTTGCAATATGATTGCTCAAATTCAAATTAGACCTCTGTACCCTGCCCTACTATATATAATAATTAATTGAATAGATTGCACTATTTTAGTAATTGAATAACTATGCCAAATTAATCAATACATTAAAATAAAAAATCAATGCATTGGAATATTAACAAATCATGATTAGGCCCATTATAATAATTTTTATTTCTCGATGACAATGTTATATAAAATAAATAATTAGGGATAGTTATTAAAAGAAATATTTTCCACCAACTTTTTATTCTCTTCAAAATCTCAAAGTCTTAGTTGGATTTCTTTTTCAAAGGGATAGGAATAGAAACGTCATAGTTCATAAATAAGATTGAAACGCTTGGTCACTACAAGTTCTATTGTCACTTAAACCTCATTGTTCAATGACAATGATCTAAATCCCGAATACATCACATGACTGCTGGTATTTAATTAAAAACGAAGGTTTTCTTCAGAAATCAAATATAATCCCGAATAAGAACCGAAGAAATTAAATCTATGAATCTCTGTTTCAATAACTTTAATTAATATTACATAGTTGCATCAAGAATTTAAAGGATATAGTACTTACATTTAACTATATATAAAAATAATTATTTGTAATTTCTATTCTAGGCACAAACAGTCAGTAGACATTTGTGTATCTTAATAATTATTATTTTTGTTTTGTAATCTGAGAAGATCTCATTGGAGCTCTTCTTAGGCATCGCTCTTACATTGTCATTTTAGCTCATAGGAATCTTTATGTATTTCTGATTGCTAAATAAAACGAGTTAAAAAAAATATTTTTGTTTATTTTTGTTATTGTTATTTTTTATGTCAAAAACGTATTACCAAAGTGCACAACAACCAACCATGAGGAATGGGTGCTCCTATTTTTAATATAAATATATCAAATTTCATTTTCCACTAACTAATGGCTAGGATGTTAGCCAAAACGTTAGGTTATCATATAAACATTGAATCAATTCGTACAATTTTCAATCTATCGATCTTTTAAAATCAACTCATATATACAACATTATCATCAAATTCAGGATTTAACATAAAAATATATATTGTTATAAGTGTTAGTACATATATCGCACATGTTATTTTTATTTATGTATATAATAATTTAGTTTCACGTTTAAAATTTCAGTCTTGATTTAGGAACAATAATAAACAATATGAGAAATAACAAACACTAAATATCTATCTGACAGTTTGCGGTTGTACGAATACAAATAACATCACTACTGCGATTTAATTGGAACTGCAGGTAAAAACTAACAAATTCTGACTCAATTTGGAATCAAAATAATGCTAGAAAAGCTAGTTTACTACCTTAAAAATTTTTTACAAACTTTAAAAATTCAAAAGTAAAATTAATTGATAATTTGTTTCTGGACATTTCTAGAGCAACGTTGCAACTTGCCATAGTAAACATTACTTATTACCATTCATTAATTTTTAAATTATTTTGATCTTAATAATTTAATTGATGTAAAAATTAACTTTGATTTGAATTGCTAATTTCAATATAAATTTGTACATTTGCAAGATGCAGATACTTTTAAATCTACATTTTCTTAGTCTTACTTGAACAAATTTTAAAGTTAATTCTAACTCTTAGTTAATTTAATGTTTAATAATATCAGTTAATAATTTGTATATACAAAAACTGGTTAACAAAAGGTGTTCATTGGCGTAACGGAAAACGTGAGTTCAAACCCAAGCTGTATCATGCAGTAGTGATATCAATTTTTACAAAAATATATATATGAAAAATATGTTTTCAGTTGAAAACAGACTATTTCGAGCAATGCGGTATGAGATGGCAATGAATGGCAATCTCACATTCTTCCCAGAATCTAGTTGGAGTTTAAATCACTATCAGATCACAAAATTGCCCTAGGGCAGTACTACCATACAAAACTGGTGCAACTTGCCATATTAAAAATTTCTTATTAAAATTCTTTAAAAATTTAACATATTATGACATTGAATAATTTACTCGATGTAAAGATTAACTTAATTTGATTTGAACTGAGAATATAATAGGTTATGACTTATGCTGATATCGAAAATTGGATATGCAAGCCTATTCTTACACCTCATCCATTTTTGAAATTCTTGAAAAAGACCTTTTAAAAATTGTCGTCATTTAATATTTTATAATGTTAATATAAAAATAATAGTCATTTAATATTTTATAATGTTAATATAAAAATAATACAGTAATGTCTATATAGAAAATAATTAAGTAGTATCAAAAATTCATAACAAATATTACATATTAATATTGTTTCTATTTAGTTTATTAACGTTATTATTCTCAATATATAAAATGTTTTTCCTTCTAAACTTTTGCAAACTACTACTTCGCTCGTAGTGATGTCCGCAATAGAGAAAAGAAATTTAATTCAATGTCGAAATCCAAGTAAATATAGAAAAATAAATAAAAATCACCCTTAATAAAAATTCATTCTCAATATTGCCAAAAAATTCCTACCCATCAATTATAAATGTAATTGCTAAGCATAATTTGATTTTTACCGTGCCTACTTGTGCTTTCAATAAAATACTGATATCGAAGCATTGAATTCCAATTTATATTGCAAAGAAAATAAATAGAAAATAAATTAAATAAATTCTATTACCGAGGAAAATTAATTAAGTCATATAAAATGTATAACAAGATATACATTTCCCGAGAAAGAGAGGAAAAAATCAATCAGTTTGTTTTTGATTCACAAATACAAATGTAGATCTTCAACGACGCATACATGTTAAGTTTCTTAGTAAAAGAACCAAATTAAGTATAAGAATATTGATTAAAAGAATACGATTATACGCACACAGCTGAAAACAAAAACATATATATATGTACATATATACATGTATGTATGTACATATATACATATATACATTCATTTCGTACCCCCTACACTTCTGCAACCATGAACGAAAGAGACGGCCACGCATGCGCGACGTGTTAGAAAGAGACGGCGATCAGTCGGAAAATTCGGGAAAAGCCATACCTCTCGCTCTGTCGCTCATTATGACAGGCGAATGGGTGTATAAAGGACGCATATATTTAGTAAGAAAATTAATGAAGTCATATGTTGTCTAATGCTGTCTCATTCGCATGCATTTTCTATTTACGGCGCGAAACAAAGACGGAGAGGCGAACGTGAAGAGCCGTACGTGTAGTTTCTGAAAGCGTGTGTGAAAAATTCGGGAAAAACTAATAAGTACGTTCACTTCGCGGATTTTTGCCAAAAGGGTTAGCAAAGGGAGAGGAAAGATTTAGATGGATTTGCTTTGTTTTAGAACAAACTCTGAGCTTAACTCAAGTTGGGCATATTTATACTATCAGTTATATAAATTATTTTGATTACTCATTAATTATATAATTATATTAAAACAAAAAATTTCCAACACATCACAATTACTAAAATTACACATAACTTCAAATTAAGCTTTCTTGCATATGTATTTTATGAACTTATAAATAAAAGTTATTTAAACTATCAATAAAAATATGATAATCTAGGATAAATTAATATTTTGTTATCATTAGTAACTAGATTTTTATTTTCTGAATGATTGTTAATCATAGGAATTAAAACCTAGTATTTCATTACATATTCTATATAATTATTATTTTTAAAATATTATATTAATTTATCGCTAATAAAAAAAATGTTGGAATGTATCCTGTAAATATGCAAATTGATTTTTAGGATTGTTAAGATACCTTGACTATTGACTATTGTCCAAAATATGCATTTATATGCAAAATCACAATAGCCATGCTCTCCAATTTCAGAATTTATTAACCAAATTTTATATATTTCTGGTCGATAATGTATTATATTGCCAAAGTACTTTCATCAATATAAGAGCTTTCACGAAAAAAATGATAAATTTATTATATCTTAATTGATATTGTGATGAATTGTGTTTGTAAATTAAAGAAACAGTCATTAATAATATTCCTAAATTTTACACAATTTTCATCCCATTTATCATATAATTATTTATTATCATTACCACGAATTAGTAAAGCTCACCTTTTAAACTCAATATTTAAAGATGTAATAGATTAGTACAACACTGTAGAAATATTAAATTCTTTACTTTACATATTATTTCATTAACATCCTTAAAATAACAAAACATAAATGGCATGTTAATAGAGAATAAATAATCTCTATTTATAACTAAGATTTCTTTCAAAATTTCTGCAGTATTTCTTTTGATTTCCATGAAATTATTAAAAAATTGTATACTCAATTCTTCATTCATAAAAGTTTATACAAAAGGCCTCTAAATACAGTATTTCTTCATATTGCCATGAAATTAATTAAAAATTATATACTGATTACTTCATTAATAAATTAAAAATTATATACTGATAACTTAATTAATAAATATTTTAGTTTTTAATAATATTCAAAAGGCCTTTAAATTTAGTATTTCTTTAAATTTCCATGAAATTAATAAAAAATGGTATACTGAAAAATGGTGTACTTACTTAAATAACAGAACATAAATGTCATGTTGGTGATAATAAATGATCTATTTATACTTATACTAAGAACACTCTTCAAATTTTTGCAGTTTACTGATTTTCACAAAATTAATAAAAATTATAGAAGTTCAAATATTTTTGGAAAATTTTACATATAGATTCTGGTAACATGGCGTTGATAATATTAAATCAATAAAAAAATATTAATTTACTATAAATTATTATGAAGGTGTTCCATGGCGTAAAGGTTAAGCGTTGTGGTTTGTAAGGACTGGGTCATGAGTTCGAGCCGCCGCTGTGCATAACCTGATAACGTGCAGCAGTGATATCAACTTTTACTAGAATATATAGATCAAAAATATGTCTCCAAATGATAATAGCCCCAATGGCAATAGGCTATCTCTCACACTATTCTTCCCTGAATCGAGTGGAGTTTAACACATATCATGGACCTGCCTCGAGGCAGTGTTATCCATTGTTTTATTATTATGTATTATTAGTATTATTCATTATTTTATTAGTATAAGTATTATCCATTATTTTATGATTGAAATTGTGAAAAAAGTTTGAAACTAATGAATATATTTTTTATTGTCTAAAGATTTATTTATATTTTAAAAATAAAATTTTTAAATTTTGATAATTTTTTAGCACCAAAACAATATTATATAGATATGAAACTTAATAAACAATAATTTTCATTAAAAAATTAAATTAGCTAAAAAATAAACAAATTGTATCCTTTCCATAGCACAAATTTTCTTTATTAACGCACCGTCAAAGCCACCGTATCGCCGAGTCTCGCCGTCACATATTGCGAAGAATGAAACAGGCGTCTATTCCGTCCCTTGGCGCTTGTGTGCGTTAATACCGCATACCACAATACCACATAGTATGTACATGTGTATGTATATATGTATGTACATGTGTACATACATCCACCGCCTTCAATACCAACAAGAAAAAGCGTTTTCTCAAACGAACACAACTCAGGCTCTCACATGTGCGCCGCGACGCCTGGCAAGAACTTTGAGGAAAAATGTGTGCGCGATGCGTGAATTTTCACGTGAAAATGTGAGAAAAATGATGAAAATCCGACGATTTTTGACCGTGAAACAAGTGCCCAAAGTGCCCGAAAGTGAGGTGGAAATTGATAAAAGAACATGAAATACTAACCGGCATAAACTTAACCCTAAAAAGACCGTGAAAAGTTTAAATGCCTTTATAAACAAATATATAAAGTGTCGACAAACCGCGCTTATTACCAAAATTGTACAAAATTGACGAAGGTTCCTCAAAATATCCTTATTAGATTTAATTATAGATAAGTAACTTAATAAATAAGTATTTTAATATTATTAACTCTTATGAAAATTCACATGTGATTACATATTTTCTAAAAAGTGGAAAACTTATCAATAATTTACAACCGGCTATTAGCTGTTACAGAATACGAGTAATGTGCATGCCGTGCTAGTCATTAGTAAACAAGGTAAGTACCTGAATAATTTAAATTATGATACCTATTAGCAATCATGTACTTTGTTAGGTTATGTTGTTACATAGTAAGTTAAGTTAAATAGTTGAGGTTATGTTACAACCGTTTACGTTGGAAAACAAATGGACTAAAGAAGCATTGTGTTAATATTCACATTATATATCATTCAAAGTTAGTTAAGGTTATAAATTAGTATAAATTACTAGAGCAGTATTAAAAGCGTAAGTAGTTTCATCGTTTAGGTTATATTACCACTTTTATTGCTTTATTTGCAGTTGTTTTACAGCGATTTCTAAGGATTTTTGGAACCCCCTCACCCTTAGTGGAAAAAATCGTGAATATTTTTATTTTTTTTTAATTTTTTTTTATTTTTTTCAAGTTGTTGTTAAAAATTAAATACACGTGATATCTTACTACACCCTCTCCCCCTTAAGTGATAGTTTATGATTTTTGTCAACCCCCACACCCCCTTTAAAGCTCACGTGATTAGTGGACGTCCCCTGAGAGAAATTGTTTAGTGTTCTTTCTCAGTATATTAATTTTTTGTTAGATATATTAAAGACTGAATAGTATTTTTTTAATTTTAATGTAGACTTATGAGCTTCTATCTGCATCATTTGGTTTAACCAACTTAACCCCAAAATATTTGTATTTCTATGTTTATTAAAATTTTAGAGATTTTTTAACATAATACTTGGTACCTAAGTGATATGGTCAGAAAAATATATATTTCAATATGTCTCGGAAGGATTAGTCCTCTTTCAACACGTGCTCTAAGTAAAGTATCATAGTTATAATAAGAGGTGTTGATTGTCTGCTATTTAGGTTATTTTTATATATATCAAATAGGGTTTGCTATTAAAAACACGTGTTGGTGTCTATTTATACATACATATGCACACATAAAATCACAATCCACAAAACTATATATATATATATATATATATATATATATATATATATATATGTATATATATATATCATATTTTAGTATACTATATACTATATTATATTATATTACCTAGATATTCCTATATTAAAGGATTTATTAATTGATATCTTGCCAGAATAATCAAAACATATATTTGTTTATTTTTGTATAAATGTATATGAGAATACTAATATGTAAAAAGATTTTTGATATTATTATTGTCAATAGTATTTAATCATTATATCATTATTATTATTTTTCTAATTATTATTTATTTATTTATTGAATTCTTTTTTTCCTTTGTTTTGATTTTTTCTCATGACTTAGAGATTATGATAAATATACTCTAAAAAGATAAAAGAGATTTTTGATTTTATGAGAATTTTTTGGCTATTCTGGTAATTTTGCAATACTAGGAGTATTGCATATGTTTGGCATAGAATCACATCAAGTGATTTTTGATTTTATGAGAATTTTTGGCTATTCTGGTAAATTTTGCAACACTAGGAGTATTGCATATTTTTTATAAATATGTAATGATAATTTTTGAAACAGATATTTTATGAAAATTTTGAAATTTTTTAAATTTCTTAAAAATGTTTGATGCCCACTCATGTCTAAAGATTCAGTCTGTCAATTTTAGACCTCTTAAACTGAATTGCCATTTTCTGCACTCTTTGCTCTGTTTATCTGAAACGGCTGGACGATCTTTTGCCAAAAACTAATCAGCAGAGCCTTATCAATAAGATTTGAATGCTTTTTGAATAATTCAAATCAGATGAGCGGTGCTCCCAAAAACGTCAACAAAAATTATATCCGCACATACATACACATACATCCATATCTTTTAGGGTATGCCAAAATGTTCAGAACCTCTGAAACGTAACTATAAGCATCTTCGATTTTGGACTATTACTATAACTTACTCTACGGAAAGTTAATAATAAATAATAATAATAATAGTATGATATTAATAATGAACAAATATTTTTCATACTTACGTATTTATAAAAAAATATGAATTATTCTATTACTCTAAACATTTCAAAATTTGAAATTAAGTGTTGTTTTTTCAAAAATTTCAATCTTAATAGTCTTAATATTTTGATTTGTCCTGGGTTATCGGTAACGTCTTTAGATGTATGTTTTGGAATACCAATACGATCAGAAAATATATTTGGCAGACTAGAGCAGAGTTCTTGAAGTACAACAATTGTGATGTGGATTCTCCGGAGTCCACTGGTAGTATGCAAGGTCTTTAGGACGAGCAGCGATTTGACATTAATTTGAAAATACAATTCTTCCTTGAGATGATACTTTTATAATATTATCCACTATTTTTACAATTAATTTTTGCTGATAACCTTTGGTTATAGTCTGACTAACTCTATGCCCCACTCCCAGTCTGACTACTTATCTAATTTTGGTCTAACTTTTATATACTAATTTCTTGTTAACTTCCCGTGGGGTAAGTTATAGTAATAGGAAAAAAATCGAAAATGAAAATTTTATATATCTTTACGTTTCAAAGTTTCTGAATATTTTGGCATATCTTAAAATTAGAAAAAATGAATGTATTTGGGTGTATGTATGTGTGTGTGTGCGAATACAAATTTCGTCGACTATTTCGGGAAACACCGATCAACCGATTTGATTAATTCAAAAAACATTTGATTCGTATTGATAAGGAGATATACTGATTAGTTTTTGGTGGAGGCAGGTCTAGCCGTTTCGAATATACGGGGGAAAAATTGCCAAAAACCGTAACTCAGTTTTTAAGAGAACGGAGCGTCCGATTTTAATAATTCAAAAAAAAAATACTTGTATTGACAAGATGAAGAACCGATTAAATTTTGGGAAGGCTGGTCCAGCAGTTATGGACTCTCAATAAAAATAAGTTAAAAAAATGTCATTTGACGGCCAAAATGTTTATTGGACTTATGCACATCACATTATCAAATATTTTGTAGAGATTTTCATAATGTGTACATATTTTGTGTAATTTTTTTGGGTTCCGTACCAAGATTTTTAATTACGGTACCATGCACCTCACTAGTTTAGAACCCTATTTACAAAATCCAACAGTAAGCACTAATGATGACCGCGTAACTTACAAATAACTAGCAATGCGTTTTGTAATTATTAAACAAAATAATGATTCGAATTGTTATTACAGTTCAATTTATATGCATGTCGAGTATATTTTTTGCCAATTCTCCGTGACGAGTATATTCGTTTACGATAAGTTCTTATTGTGAAAAATAAATTTTCTAAAAATTTCTAAAACGTTCTGATTTTCCCTTGACAGCTGACCAACCCTTGCCGCCTAACCAGAGCTACGTAGCGCCGTCCCGTCCGCTGGCCTTCCCGTCCGCATGTCTATCAGCCGCAATAAAAATGTTTTCCACCGTCTCGTAACCACAAATATGAACTCCCCATTTCCACTATATGCGTGTTTTTCACAATTAGTATGAAATATCATTAGCATATGCGGCTAATTATCCGTTCGAGGTGTCGCGGCGATCAAAAACGCGATTATTGGAATGAATTATACAGTTATAGCAAGCTCGGTCGTCATTTGGTTTTGATTTTTTCGTTTTTTCTTCTACTAATCGTGACCGTAGTTCATTAGTTTCATATTTCTGAATTCGTTTGTTATAATTACTTATGTATAACGTGGTTTCGTGCTTAGTGAATTTATTAAATCATATCAGTCACGATCTTTTTCAAACAAAAGCTGACAAGTTATAGAGAAATTATTAGAGTAAACACATGATTCCGAGTTTTAGGAATTGATATAAAGTTTAAAGGCGTTTATATTTCTGTAGTTTAATATTTTGGCATAGATTTTGTACTTGAGTTATTTGAGTAGATATTTTCGGCTGCAATTATAACATGTGATGACCATTTGGATTTTGGTGCACCCGAATATTAAAGATAGATTTTATCCCTAGTAGAAATGTATCGTGGCTAGAGGGGTAAAATATCGTGGCGCAATATTCGAATCTTGTCTTTAAATGGACCGGACAATATTTGTTTTCAAAATTATGGAAAACTTGGAAAATTCATCGGAAAAGTGTTTTATATGGTTTATTACAAATAATAAACATGTTTTCCATCTGATTTACGCCTCTAATTCTATATTTACACGAATTATACATAATTTTTAAATGTGGGCGAAATCCAAGTTTTTGTGGCCGACCAAGATTCATTTCTTCAGTATTATCGAACTTGGGAAATATGTGGTATTTATAAGGGTCACGAAAAAAATTAACTTTAGATAATTAATTAGCACAAAAATCATGATTAAAGCTTTTAAAAAGTCATATGCTCGATCGCAATTGCTAGTTTGATACATTTTTCAAAAAATTCAATATAAATTTTAAATGTGGGGGTTATGCATTTTTTTCTGGGCAACCACGATTCGTTTCTTCAGTATTATCGAACTTGGGAAATATGTGGTATTTATAAGGGTTACGAAAAAAAATAACTTTAGATAATTAATTAACACAAAAATCATGATTAAAGCTTTTAAAAAGTCATATGCTCGATCGCAATTGCTAGTTTGATACATTTTTCTTACAAATTCAATATAAATTTTAAATGTGGGGGTTATGCATTTTTTTTCTGGGCAACCACGATTCGTTTCTTCAGTATTATCGAACTTGGGAAATATGTGGTATTTATAAGGGTTACGAAAAAAAAAACTTTAGATAATTAATTAACACACAAAAATCATGATTAAAGCTTTTAAAAAGTCATATGCTCGATCGCAATTGCTAGTTTGATACATTTTTCTTACAAATTCAATATAAATTTTAAATGTGGGGGTTATGCATTTTTTTTTCTGGGCAACCACGATTCGTTTCTTCAGTATTATCGAACTTGGGAAATATGTGGTATTTATAAGGGTCACGAAAAAAATTAACTTTAGATAATTAATCAACACAAAAATCATGATTAAAGCTTTTAAAAAGTCATATGCTCGATCGCAATTGCTAGTTTGATACATTTTTCTTACAAATTCAATATAAATTTTAAATGTGGGGGTTATGCATTTTTTTCTGGGCAACCACGATTCGTTTCTTCAGTATTATCGAACTTGGGAAATATGTGGTCTTTATAAAGGTCACGAAAAAAATTAATTTTAGATAATTAATTAGCACCAAAGTAATGATTAAAGCTTTTAAAAAGTCATGTCCTCGATCGCAATTACAAGTTTGATACATTTTTCTTATAAATTCAATATAAATTTTAAATGTGGGGGTTTTGCTTTTTTTTCTAGGCAACCACGATTCGTTTCTTCAGTATTATCGAACTTGGGAAATATGTGGTCTTTATAAGGGTTACGAAAAAAATCAACTTTAAATAATTAATCAGCACCAAAATCATGATTAAAGTTTTTAAAAAGTCATATGCTTGATTGCAATTAATAGTTTGATATATTTTTGTTATAAATTCAATATGAATTTTAAATGTGGGGGTGATACATTTTTTTTCTGAAATTATATTGAAAACCAATATAAGATTAATATAAATAAACAATATTTACCCCAAATTCAAAATTATTATTTTAACCCATATTTAAAAATATTATTTAATTCATATAGAAAACAGAATTTAACTCATTGATAATATCTTAGGTAATACATAGCTCGATCAGCTCGATCGTAATTAATAGTTTGATATAAATTTTATATGAATTCAATATAAATTGTAAATATTATATTCACATTTATTTTTTCTTATTATCGAACATTTACATTGGGAAATAAGTAACATTTACATTGGTCAAGAAAATAATCAATTTTAAATCATAAATTAGCGCCAAAAACATCTATGGTGACTCTTAAAAAACATATTTTTGAAATTAATAATTAATAGCTAAATTAATTAAATCCATTATTAAACGTGAAGATATGCAAAAATTTTCATTTTCGATATTCGTCTCATTACTATAACTACCCTACGGGAAGTTAAAAAAGCAATAAATAATTTAACTATATTGTATTTATTTATTAACTATATTATTTAACGATATTTAAGTATGGCCATCATTCAATAAACAAAACAAAAACAAAATTATACAAGATTATAATAGTGCAAAAGTATCAGAATATATATATATTAAATTTAAATGTGAGTAAACGAGAAAAAAATGTAAACAAAATGTTTGATAAAAAAACAAAACTTCGAATAAAATAAAAGTTAAATAATAAAATTTTGTGATTAGTCACATGCCTTGCTTAAATTTGTTTTACCCTGGTTTGGTATGTATTAATATTATTTAAATCTGTTATATCTGCTAGTAATATATCGATTTATATTTATAAATTTAGACGTTTTATATTTATTCATAGAATAAAAATTTCTGAAATTGCATCATATATACATGTATGTATGACCATACCATATATATGTACGAACATCTGTTTTTGAGAAACTACTCAAGAGTGTCTCTTCTTTCTTTCATATAACCGATGTTTGTATAAGACTATCTCACTTCGTGTACGATGCGAGTCCTTTCTTCTATGCGTGTCCTTTGTCCTACGACGAAATATTCTACCTGACTGTGTCAGTTGTGGCCAAAATTATTTTATACGTATTTTATGAACAAATATTATGTCATTGCACTTTTGTTTTATCTTTTTGATAGCAATTATTATTTATATTACTATACTAGTTTATTATTTATATTAATGTTATTTAAGAGTAAAAGTTTAATTAAAAAATTAACTTAAATTCAAACGAAGATTTTTTTAAATTTATTATTGTGTACATAGAAAAGAGTGTGATTATAAAAAATGTTTGTTGGTTAGTTCTTGAAGAAGGAAAGAATCCATAAGCCCAAAACGTAGAATAAAATAAGTGAAATATTAATTTTGTTTTGTGAAGATAAAATTTATTTTATATAATTCAGAAAAAAAATCAATAATAAATCTAAATATTTAAAATTTTATAAATATAAACATATTTGATATAATAATAATTAATGGCGTTTTTATTAATTTCGTTTTGAACATTTTCTAACTAACGTTTCACAGATTATGTAATTTACTAACTATCTCATATTGAAATGAATGAAAAAAGAGTTATATATAAACTTTGTTATATATAAGTTTTTTTTTAATGACTACTACACTGAATAAACTAATAACGACAAATTAATGAGCGTATACTTCGTAACATAAAATACAAAAAACATAAAAACCCGCCCTTTGATTAACAATGCTACACCTACACCATCAAACAAAGCGCAAGCCAAGCAGAGTTTCGTAATTTTCAGTAGACTGAAATTTGTTACGCAGTGCGTTTAGCAATTTTTTGTTGAATTTAGAATTTGTTATAATATTAAAAAATATTCATAAAATATAGTAAGTCTTAGTTCGTGAATTTGAGTGAATATTTAGTGAATAAAAAATGATCTATGATATCAAATATATAATAATTTGCTAAAAACTTATTTTGTGAACAGTTTATAATTAAAATTAAGCGGTTAAATAACATAATTTTGAGTTTTATATTTAAAGCACGTAAGTATATTTATTACTTATATAAATCAACATACATATTTAGTAAACAATGATGTATTTTTATATATTCTAGATTGACTAAATTGAAATGGAATAAAATCAGCTGTAATATAAAAACTATCACATAGCAAGAATGGATTGGTAAAAGG
>NW_020539726.1:11704800-11731555 GCF_003426905.1 Ctenocephalides felis | reverse complement strand
AAAATTCTTGTTATAATATATTTTATCACTGTAATGCGAATATTACTGAAAATGAAAAAAAATAGAATTGAACTAAATATTTTTAAGCCTAACTATTTAAGTAATTAATATTAAATATTTATATAAATTATACTAAGGCAATAAAAATCAGCGTAATTCAATCACACACGAGTTGTTACTTTGACAAAAACGATAAATATTATTATAACTTTTTAAATTTATATTTGTTTTATAAAAATAAAGAATATTTTTTATTTCTTATAAAAATTATTACAATATAAATTGAAACAATTAAAAATAAATGTCCAACGTTTCGGTCATCTACATCCTTGCCATAATCATCAAGGTTCTTTGATGGCGATTCACAGAAGAACATTAATTGCATATGTGAAGGCATGTGCATTTTAAAAAATAAGGTAAACCACCATTATTTTAAAAGCAAATAAATGGTAGATCTTTTTGCCTTTGGCTGTCCCATTTTACCCCGCCTATAGGGTAATAAGACCAAGTGACAAATTCATGAAAAATAGAAAAAAACATATTTCTATAATAATGAGTTTGCTGAGAATTTTACTGCACATAGTCAGATAGGTGTTTGTTCGATATGTGTTAATTGTTGTGATATTATTATTGGTATGGCTTTTGCAATATGATTGCTCAAATTCAAATTAGACCTCTGTACCCTGCCCTACTATATATAATAATTAATTGAATAGATTGCACTATTTTAGTAATTGAATAACTATGCCAAATTAATCAATACATTAAAATAAAAAATCAATGCATTGGAATATTAACAAATCATGATTAGGCCCATTATAATAATTTTTATTTCTCGATGACAAGGTTATATAAAATAAATAATTAGGGATAGTTATTAAAAGAAATATTTTCCACCAACTTTTTATTCTCTTCAAAATCTCAAAGTCTTAGTTGGATTTCTTTTTCAAAGGGATAGGAATAGAAACGTCATAGTTCATAAATAAGATTGAAACGCTTGGTCACTACAAGTTCTATTGTCACTTAAACCTCATTGTTCAATGACAATGATCTAAATCCCGAATACATCACATGACTGCTGATATTTAATTAAAAACGAAGGTTTTCTTCAGAAATCAAATATAATCCCGAATAAGAACCGAAGAAATTAAATCTATGAATCTCTGTTTCAATAACTTTAATTAATATTACATAGTTGCATCAAGAATTTAAAGGATATAGTACTTACATTTAACTATATATAAAATAATTATTTGTAATTTCTATTCTAGGCACAAACAGTCAGTAGACATTTGTGTATCTTAATAATATTATTTTTGTTTTGTAATCTGAGAAGATCTCATTGGAGCTCTTCTTAGGCATCGCTCTTACATTGTCATTTTAGCTCATAGGAATCTTTATGTATTTCTGATTGCTAAATAAAACGAGTTAAAAAAAAATATTTTTGTTTATTTTTGTTATTGTTATTTTTTATGTCAAAAACGTATTACCAAAGTGCACAACAACCAACCATGAGGAATGGGTGCTCCTATTTTTGATATAAATATATCAAATTTCATTTTCCACTAACTAATGGCTAGGATGTTAGCCAAAACGTTAGGTTATCATATAAACATTGAATCAATTCGTACAATTTTCAATCTATCGATCTTTTAAAATCAACTCATATATACAACATTATCATCAAATTCAGGATTTAACATAAAAATATATATTGTTATAAGTGTTAGTACATATATCGTACATGTTATTTTTATTTATGTATATAATAATTTAGTTTCACGTTTAAAATTTCAGTCTTGATTTAGGAACAATAATAAACAATATGAGAAATAACAAACACTAAATATCTATCTGACAGTTTGCGGTTGTACGAATACAAATAACATCACTACTGCGATTTAATTGGAACTGCAGGTAAAAACTAACAAATTCTGACTCAATTTGGAATCAAAATAATGCTAGAAAGCTAGTTTACTACCTTAAAAATTTTTTACAAACTTTAAAAATTCAAAAGTAAAATTAATTGATAATTTGTTTCTGGACATTTCTAGAGCAACGTTGCAACTTGCCATAGTAAACATTACTTATTACCATTCATTAATTTTTAAATTATTTTGATCTTAATAATTTAATTGATGTAAAAATTAACTTTGATTTGAATTGCTAATTTCAATATAAATTTGTACATTTGCAAGATGCAGATACTTTTAAATCTACATTTTCTTAGTCTTACTTGAACAAATTTTAAAGTTAATTCTAACTCTTAGTTAATTTAATGTTTAATAATATCAGTTAATAATTTGTATATACAAAAACTGGTTAACAAAAGGTGTTCATTGGCGTAACGGAAAACGTGAGTTCAAACCCAAGCTGTATCATGCAGTAGTGATATCAATTTTTACAAAAATATATATATGAAAAATATGTTTTCAGTTGAAAACAGACTATTTCGAGCAATGCGGTATGAGATGGCAATGAATGGCAATCTCACATTCTTCCCAGAATCTAGTTGGAGTTTAAATCACTATCAGATCACAAAATTGCCCTAGGGCAGTACTACCATACAAACTGGTGCAACTTGCCATATTAAAAATTTCTTAAAATTCTTTAAAAATTTAACATATTATGACATTGAATAATTTACTCGATGTAAAGATTAACTTAATTTGATTTGAACTGAGAATATAATAGGTTATGACTTATGCTGATATCGAAATTGGATATGCAAGCCTATTCTTACACCTCATCCATTTTTGAAATTCTTGAAAAAGACCTTTTAAAAATTGTCGTCATTTAATATTTTATAATGTTAATATAAAAATAATAGTCATTTAATATTTTATAATGTTAATATAAAAATAATACAGTAATGTCTATATAGAAAATAATTAAGTAGTATCAAAAATTCATAACAAATATTACATATTAATATTGTTTCTATTTAGTTTATTAACGTTATTATTCTCAATATATAAAATGTTTTTCCTTCTAAACTTTTGCAAACTACTACTTCGCTCGTAGTGATGTCCGCAATAGAGAAAAGAAATTTTAATTCAATGTCGAAATCCAAGTAAATATAGAAAAATAAATAAAAATCACCCTTAATAAAAATTCATTCTCAATATTGCCAAAAAATTCCTACCCATCAATTATAAATGTAATTGCTAAGCATAATTTGATTTTTACCGTGCCTACTTGTGCTTTCAATAAAATACTGATATCGAAGCATTGAATTCCAATTTATATTGCAAAGAAAATAAATAGAAAATAAATTAAATAAATTCTATTACCGAGGAAAATAATTAACTCATATAAAATGTATAACAAGATATACATTTCCCGAGAAAGAGAGGAAAAAATCAATCAGTTTGTTTTTGATTCACAAATACAAATGTAGATCTTCAACGACGCATACATGTTAAGTTTCTTAGTAAAAGAACCAAATTAAGTATAAGAATATTGATTAAAAGAATACGATTATACGCACACAGCTGAAAACAAAAACATATATATATGTACATATATACATGTATGTATGTACATATATACATATATACATTCATTTCGTACCCCCTACACTTCTGCAACCATAAACGAAAGAGACGGCCACGCATGCGCGACGTGTTAGAAAGAGACGGCGATCAGTCGGAAAATTCGGGAAAAGCCATACCTCTCGCTCTGTCGCTCATTATGACAGGCGAATGGGTGTATAAAGGACGCATATATTTAGTAAGAAAATTAATGAAGTCATATGTTGTCTAATGCTGTCTCATTCGCATGCATTTTCTATTTACGGCGCGAAACAAAGACGGAGAGGCGAACGTGAAGAGCCGTACGTGTAGTTTCTGAAAGCGTGTGTGAAAAATTCGGGAAAAACTAATAAGTACGTTCACTTCGCGGATTTTTGCCAAAAGGGTTAACAAAGGGAGAAGTAAGATTTTGATGGATTTGCTTTGAAGTATTAGAACAAACTCTGAGATTAACTCATTTTGGGCATAATCATAAATAGGTCCAAACATCAATAATATTTAGTTAAAATTAACAATATTTATTGTTTTCTTTACTCAGTAATTAATTTGTATATTTGATCAAAGATGATACTCACAATTATTAAAATTAAACATTGAATTCGAAATTAGGTTTTAATGCATACTTTACGAAATTATAAATAATTTGTTATTAAAACAATATCAAAAATAAATAATTTAGAAATAAATAATTTAGATTTTTATTATCATCTTTAACCGTAAGCTTTAGAAAAAAAAATTTAAAAGCCGTAACTACTCATGTTTATGAATCACATAACCTAAAACTAAAACCAATCTATTATATATCCATTACAAATTATTTCAAAATAATTATTTATTAATTATAATATATTGAAATCCATCTTGATTATTAATGACATTAATTAGCATAATTATAGCATTCTATATCCTCCCCCCGCATAAAGTAACGCCCAACGTCGGTTTCCGTAAGGACCAGAGGATATAAGCAGAGGTTTTAGTCGATTATGAACTCATGCAGTTTTGAGTCTGACATACCCAGACAAAAGACCCAGTCTGGGATGCATTAACGCATTTTCTTCGCTATACAAAAAAAAAAACACTATAATAAACTAAAACCAAAACAAAAAAAATCCCTTATATGTAACTGAATCAACTATGTTTACCAAGTTTATTATTAATAAATTAAATTCCATATATTTTTGGCCTAGAGATATTACTTATTCAAACACCAACTTCCAAACAAAATAAGATTTTTTTTTTCGATTTTCTTCAGCTTGGTGCATTTTAAAAATTGGTATAATTTAACCATTTATAGAAGCAAATCCAATATATTTCATTAGATATTTATGGAGTTTACTTGTTGATAATATATACAGTGAAATATATAAATACATATAGATAAATACATATAGTAGCACTAGAATTAAGTATCTTGAGAAAAAAACTATTGCAAAATTAATATTACATGCGTTACATTTTAGCCCTTCTCATACACACATCAGTCTAATATCGAGGCATACACACGGGGTCCAAAAGACCCCAGCGGTGGTCATATTATTGACTCGATTAAAAAAAGAAAACGAAAATAAAATTTTAACTATCTACATGGCAGTATACATTTTTAAAGGTTAAAAAGTTCAAAAACCTGAAAAATGCTTAGAAACGAGCGAGCTTGTGAAAAATTATCGCTAAGGGTGAGGCTGAAGTCTAGTAGACCCCAGCTAGTAGAAAAATGTATAGTTTATTTGGGGAGGGTTTATTATAAAATATATATTTGCACATCGCCCAAAATAAAAGAATTTCGAAAACATATTGGTGAAAAATAAAAGATCTCTATTTATATTGCGAACACTTCTGCAATATTTCATTTTCCATTAAATATAAAAAAAATGATAAAAGTTGTCGCTTCTAGAGAAATGTAACAGGGCACTTACAATATTATTTTTATACAAAATTATTACAGTGCAAATGAATGAATGAAAAAATTGTATTATATAAAATTTTATTATTATTAATTTAATTATTATTATTATTTAATATTAATATTTTTGAGGCAAATTTTGAACAATATGAAATAACACTTAAACAATATTATATAACCACAATTTAGCTAATAGACAATAATTTTCATAAAAAAATCAAATTTGCTAAAAAATAAACAAATTGTATCCTTTCCGTCGCACAAATTTTCTTTATTAACGCACCGTCAAAGCCACCGTATCGCCGAGTCTCGCCGTCACATATTGCGAAGAATGAAACAGGCGTCTATTCCGTCCCTTGGCGCTTGTGTGCGTTAATACCGCATACCACAATACCACATAGTATATACATGTGTATGTATATATGTATGTACATGTGTACATACATCCACCGCCTTCAATACCAACAAGAAAAAGCGTTTTCTCAAACGAACACAACTCAGGCTCTCACATGTGCGCCGCGACGCCTGGCAAGAACTTTGAGGAAAAATGTGTGCGCGATGCGTGAATTTTCACGTGAAAATGTGAGAAAAATGATGAAAATCCGACGATTTTTGACCGTGAAACAAGTGCCCAAAGTGCCCAAAAGTGAGGTGGAAATTGATAAAAGAACATGAAATACTAACCGGCATAAACTTAACCCTAAAAAGACCGTGAAAAGTTTAAATGCCTTTATAAACAAATATATAAAGTGTCGACAAACCGCGCTTATTACCAAAATTGTACAAAATTGACGAAGGTTCCTCAAAATATCCTTATTAGATTTAATTATAGATAAGTAACTTAATAAATAAGTATTTTAATATTATTAACTCTTATGAAATTCACATGTGATTACATATTTTCTAAAAAGTGGAAAACTTATCAATAATTTACAACCGGCTATTAGCTGTTACAGAATACGAGTAATGTGCATGCCGTGCTAGTCATTAGTAAACAAGGTAAGTACCTGAATAATTTAAATTATGATACCTATTAGCAATCATGTACTTTGTTAGGTTATGTTGTTACATAGTAAGTTAAGTTAAATATTGAGGTTATGTTACAACCGTTTACGTTGGAAAACAAATGGACTAAAGAAGCATTGTGTTAATATTCACATTATATATCATTCAAAGTTAGTTAAGGTTATAAATTAGTATAAATTACTAGAGCAGTATTAAAAGCGTAAGTAGTTTCATCGTTTAGGTTATATTACCACTTTTATTGCTTTATTTGCAGTTGTTTTACAGCGATTTCTAAGGATTTTTGGAACCCCCTCACCCTTAGTGGAAAAAATCGTGAATATTTTTTTTTTTTTTAATTTTTTTTTATTTTTTTCAAGTTGTTGTTAAAATTAAATACACGTGATATCTTACTACACCCTCTCCCCCTTAAGTGATAGTTTATGATTTTTGTCAACCCCCACACCCCCTTTAAAGCTCACGTGATTAGTGGACGTCCCCTGAGAGAATTGTTTAGTGTTCTTTCTCAGTATATTAATTTTTTGTTAGATATATTAAAGACTGAATAGTATTTTTTTAATTTTAATGTAGACTTATGAGCTTCTATCTGCATCATTTGGTTTAACCAACTTAACCCCAAAATATTTGTATTTCTATGTTTATTAAAATTTTAGAGATTTTTTAACATAATACTTGGTACCTAAGTGATATGGTCAGAAAAATATATATTTCAATATGTCTCGGAAGGATTAGTCCTCTTTCAACACGTGCTCTAAGTAAAGTATCATAGTTATAATAAGAGGTGTTGATTGTCTGCTATTTAGGTTATTTTTATATATATCAAATAGAGTTTGCTATTAAAAACACGTGTTGGTGTCTATTTATACATACATATGCACACATAAAATCACAATCCACAAAACTATATATTAATATATATATATATATATATATATATATATATATATATATATATATATATATATATGTATATATATATATATCATATTTTAGTATACTATATACTATATTATATTATATTACCTAGATATTCCTATATTAAAGGATTTATTAATTGATATCTTGCCAGAATAATCAAAACATATATTTGTTTATTTTTGTATAAATGTATATGAGAATACTAATATGTAAAAAGATTTTTGATATTATTATTGTCAATAGTATTTAATCATTATATCATTATTATTATTTTTCTAATTATTATTTATTTATTTATTGAATTCTTTTTTTCCTTTGTTTTGATTTTTTCTCATGACTTAGAGATTATGATAAATATACTCTAAAAAGATAAAAGAGATTTTTGATTTTATGAGAATTTTTTGGCTATTCTGGTAATTTTGCAATACTAGGAGTATTGCATATGTTTGGCATAGAATCACATCAAGTGATTTTTGATTTTATGAGAATTTTTTGGCTATTCTGGTAAATTTTGCAACACTAGGAGTATTGCATATTTTTTATAAATATGTAATAATAATTTTTGAAAACAGATATTTTATGAAAATTTTGAAATTTTTTAAATTTCTTAAAAATGTTTGATGCCCACTCATGTCTAAAGATTCAGTCTGTCAATTTTAGACCTCTTAAACTGAATTGCCATTTTCTGCACTCTTTGCTCTGTTTATCTGAAACGGCTGGACGATCTTTTGCCAAAAACTAATCAGCAGAGCCTTATCAATAAGATTTGAATGCTTTTTGAATAATTCAAATCAGATGAGCGGTGCTCCCAAAAACGTCAACAAAAATTATATCCGCACATACATACACATACATCCATATCTTTTAGGGTATGCCAAAATGTTCAGAAACCTCTGAAACGTAACTATAAGCATCTTCGATTTTTGGACTATTACTATAACTTACTCTACGGAAAGTTAATAATAAATAATAATAATAATAGTATGATATTAATAATGAACAAATATTTTTCATACTTACGTATTTATAAAAAAATATGAATTATTCTATTACTCTAAACATTTCAAAATTTGAAATTAAGTGTTGTTTTTTCAAAAATTTCAATCTTAATAGTCTTAATATTTTGATTTGTCCTGGGTTATCGGTAACGTCTTTAGATGTATGTTTTGGAATACCAATACGATCAGAAAATATATTTGGCAGACTAGAGCAGAGTTCTTGAAGTACAACAATTGTGATGTGGATTCTCCGGAGTCCACTGGTAGTATGCAAGGTCTTTAGGACGAGCAGCGATTTGACATTAATTTGAAAATACAATTCTTCCTTGAGATGATACTTTTATAATATTATCCACTATTTTTACAATTAATTTTTGCTGATAACCTTTGGTTATAGTCTGACTAACTCTATGCCTCACTCCCAGTCTGACTACTTATCTAATTTTGGTCTAACTTTTATATACTAATTTCTTGTTAACTTCCCGTGGGGTAAGTTATAGTAATAGGAAAAAAATCGAAAATGAAAATTTTTATATATCTTTACGTTTCAAAGTTTCTGAATATTTTGGCATATCTTAAAATTAGAAAAAATGAATGTATTTGGGTGTATGTATGTGTGTGTGTGCGAATACAAATTTTCGTCGACTATTTCGGGAACACCGATCAACCGATTTGATTAATTCAAAAAACATTTGATTCGTATTGATAAGGAGATATACTGATTAGTTTTTGGTGGAGGCAGGTCTAGCCGTTTCGAATATACGGGGGAAAAATTGCCAAAAACCGTAACTCAGTTTTTAAGAGAACGGAGCGTCCGATTTTAATAATTCAAAAAAAAAATACTTGTATTGACAAGATGAAGAACCGATTAAATTTTTGGGAAGGCTGGTCCAGCAGTTATGGACTCTCAATAAAAATAAGTTAAAAAAATGTCATTTGACGGCCAAAATGTTTATTGGACTTATGCACATCACATTATCAAATATTTTGTAGAGATTTTCATAATGTGTACATATTTTGTGTAATTTTTTTGGGTTCCGTACCAAGATTTTTAATTACGGTACCATGCACCTCACTAGTTTAGAACCCTATTTACAAAATCCAACAGTAAGCACTAATGATGACCGCGTAACTTACAAATAACTAGCAATGCGTTTTGTAATTATTAAACAAAATAATGATTCGAATTGTTATTACAGTTCAATTTATTTGCATGTCGAGTATATTTTTTGCCAATTCTCCGTGACGAGTATATTCGTTTACGATAAGTTCTTATTGTGAAAAATAAATTTTCTAAAAATTTCTAAAACGTTCTGATTTTCCCTTGACAGCTGACCAACCCTTGCCGCCTAACCAGAGCTACGTAGCGCCGTCCCGTCCGCTGGCCTTCCCGTCCGCATGTCTATCAGCCGCAATAAAAATGTTTTCCACCGTCTCGTAACCACAAATATGAACTCCCCATTTCCACTATATGCGTGTTTTTCACAATTAGTATGAAATATCATTAGCATATGCGGCTAATTATCCGTTCGAGGTGTCGCGGCGATCAAAAACGCGATTATTGGAATGAATTATACAGTTATAGCAAGCTCGGTCGTCATTTGGTTTTGATTTTTTCGTTTTTTCTTCTACTAATCGTGACCGTAGTTCATTAGTTTCATATTTCTGAATTCGTTTGTTATAATTACTTATGTATAACGTGGTTTCGTGCTTAGTGAATTTATTAAATCATATCAGTCACGATCTTTTTCAAACAAAAGCTGACAAGTTATAGAGAAATTATTAGAGTAAACACATGATTCCGAGTTTTAGGAATTGATATAAAGTTTAAAGGCGTTTATATTTCTGTAGTTTAATATTTTGGCATAGATTTTGTACTTGAGTTATTT
This sequence comes from Ctenocephalides felis, assembly GCF_003426905.1. Taxonomy (NCBI): domain Eukaryota; kingdom Metazoa; phylum Arthropoda; class Insecta; order Siphonaptera; family Pulicidae; genus Ctenocephalides; species Ctenocephalides felis. The sequence continues at coordinate 11,721,294 of NW_020539726.1, read as the reverse complement.
GAGTAGATATTTTCGGCTGCAATTATAACATGTGATGACCATTTGGATTTTGGTGCACCCGAATATTAAAGATAGATTTTATGATTCAAGGCGCAATAACTATGGTAATTAAATAATACGAGTGGCTCGCAGTATTTGATATCATATGGGTAAATGTAGATATATATACAAGTATATATGTTTGTATATACGTATATTACTGTTTTAAAACATTGGCCAATAAATGTGCAAATAATAAAAACCGGAACCAAATACGTATGGAATGTATTAATTGTAATGGTTTTCTAGTATAATAAATGCAAATATTTTATTTTTTTTAGTTTTACCATATAATTTAAAACAGACCTTAGTGGACCTCTAACAAATCCAAGAAAATATATAATAAATTAATGACAATGAGTAGAAGTAGACAGTATTACTCCTATGATTAGTACAAAATACAAGTGAGTAAGGGTTTTCTATATGAGGAAAAAAAAGAAAAATGGTTTTTATCAACAATAATTTTAAATAATTTTATTTGAGATTTATATTATCAAGACATTTTCATAAAAATTGCAAGAATACATCCCATTGCAAAATGTAATTGAAATATACTTATTATAAGCATAAAGCTTTTTTGTCGGAAAATAAGTCAATTTTCGTAAATTTTGAAGAGTCCAATTTAGAATATTTTATTTTAATATTTGGGAAAGCATATATTTTCAAAATATATAGGTTTTAGGTAATGTAAATACCCTATAAAGTTCGTCATACATTATTAAAGCAAGGAAAGGCTATATGGAAAAATGCATTGTAAAATAGGTATGTACACGAAGTTGTCAAAAAAAACTTTCAAAAAAATTATGGGTATTATTGGTATTATTCGTATCAGTTAGAAGTACCAAATTATCAAAAAACTATAAAGTTTGCTGTGCAATCAAAAATTTTACATATAAAACCGAGTATGGGTTTTCTATATGAGGAAAAACAAAGAAAAGGTAAAATACTGAGATTCATCATTAATAATTTTAATAAATTTTATTTGGTTTGAATCTTATTAAAACATTTTTATGAACCATGGCAAACAATTTGCGATTGTTAAATGTTATTGAAATATACTTATCATAAGCATTAAGCGTATTTGTCTTGAAATATAATTTTAGTGAATTTCGAAAAGATTAATTTTGATAATTTTATTTTAATGTGTAACTTAACCTAAAAAACGCACACACGTTAAATAACAATTTTATCATAAGTGCATCTTTCTGATGTCTCTTTGATAACACATACGTGAAGTTAGGTTTTATGTGTAGAACACCTGATTGCACAGAAATTCATAGAATTTTGACAGTTTGTTACCACCAAATAATAATAATATAGTTTATATTATATAGACTACCGTATCAAAGTATTACGATAAATTTCAATTTTATCGGAGATTGGTCTTTATGCATCATGGAAATGCAAGTGCATTATGTATGAAAAAAATTAAGAAACCAAATATCAAGAGGATATTTATATTCCTATCAAGAAAAATAATAGTACCCCGAACTATCAAATTGAATATTACAAACCAACATAGTTTGAAAATAAATTTATAACAAAGATTAAATATGATTTCTCATAAAATAAAGAGTTCTATTATATAATGAACAAGAGTTCTATTATATAATGAACTATTAACATTTTTAACAACTTGGCACATCGGAAAATCAAATCACCAAGAAAAATTTAGAAATTATTAGGATCTTTTCAAGATTTTTTTAAGAACATGTTGGTAGAAAGTCTGTTGTCAAATACAAAACTGCACAAATTTCTGCAAAAATTCAACGACCCTTCCTAAAGCAGCTTGTCGTGACGTATTCAGTCGTGGTTTTTCTGAGTCACGCTATTTCGGCGCCGAAACGTACACGAAATCGTCTGACGGGAACGCCGTCCGATGGGCTCTGTGGCACATATGTTCGGGAGGTATATACTTGTATACACTTGTATACTTGTATAGTATAGTTTACCGTATTATAGTGAGACGAAAAAATATCAATAGCGAAAGAAAACGTGGTGCCGGACCTACGGCAACAAAGCCACTACGAACTGAACTGCCCGGTCGGACTCGGCGACGTGTAGCCGCACACGTACAAAAGGACAGTCTCGAAAACGATTGAGAGAAAGTTACATGGACATGTCAACAAGTTCACTATTCGTTCTGGTAATATTTAAAGCAAATCGATCCTTGGTAAACCAAATGTCCACTGTGCAATGTACACTTGTGCAAAAAAACTGTCATGTGAGTGGTGAATTTAGGGGGCTTTCATTAATCACGTGATCGATTCTTAAGGATTTTTGGACCTCCTCTGACCTTTGCTTTTGGTAGTACGATTTAATGTTCAAAATTACCCCACCCCCCACTAACCAACATCACGTGTATTTATAGTACTCAGAAGAAATGTTAAATTTTTATTTTTGTTTTAAATATTTGAATTTTTTACAGGTAAAAAATAAGTTCACGTAATATTTCGATAGTCTTCCCCCTCTCCCACGTCATATTTTATGATTGTTTGTCCTACCCCAATGTTGGGCCTCTTGTAAATAAAGGACGAACTCTCAGTAATCACATAATTATAAAGTAAATGCATAATTTATAAATAATCTATTACACAAATTTGGTTCGCCAAAAATATTATTTGAGCGCTCATATTATTCAGATTAACAGATAAATATTTTAATGAGTTGTTTCTTATCATTTTATAACGCCATAATATGGACTAGTGGCTACAGTTATGGGATTGCAATTATAAGTGTAGACTTGGGGTCGGCCAGACTGATATCAAGCAGTAGTGACATCTGTTTTCACTTGAAAACTTAGATAGCAATATGATTTCATGCTATAATAGCCCTTTCTATTACCAATATCTCTATTACAGAAATTGTAATAATAAAATACATAGAATTGAGACTATTGTTTCCGTTGCCATCTATGTGATCAATGAATTTTAGAAAACATTTTACAGGACTATTCTGTTCCTGATCGATGTTCAAACATATATGAGAAATAAATTATATCAGACTTAAGTGGAACCTATATCAAAATATAACAATAATTTATATTTCTAGTTTTGAAATCGCCATTATCAACTTTGCATTTACTATACAATATTATGCACATAGTCATTTATTAGTGTATATATTGTTTTATAAGACCCCTTCATAGGTCATTTACCAATGCACAATAAATTCATATATCAATTACCATTTGTAATAAGTAGACCTTATTTCAAATTTCTTTATCTATGAAGTAGATTAAAACTCATCAAAACTAATAGGTTAAAACTAAACTAATTCAACCAACTAATTTTTCATTCTAAGCGCCTCAAAGTATTGTATTTTTCTGATAGCTACATTAGATATCATTGTTGAAGTATTTATTTTTAAGAACACTCATGTTTTGTTTTTTTGGCCATTAGTAACAACAGAAATAAATTCTAAGAAATCAATATAAACAAATATTCGTAAAACTTCATACCTAGAAAAAAATTAACACTTTTTATGATCAGTATGATTATTATTAAAGTCAAAAATTAAATATTCCCTATTTAATGGCATTATTATATTTATTATTATTACAAAGGTTTTGTTTTTTGAAATATCATTGAATTATTACAGTATTTTACTGCATAGAAAGAAAATAAAACTTAATTCTTTATAACTTATTACAACCTTGCTAAAATTTGTTTGTTTTCTTGTTTGGCGCATATTACTGCATCACACTTTATTAACTTCCCGTAGGCTAAGTTATAGTAATCGCAAAAAAATCGATTCGTATTGATGAGGAGACGTGCTGATTAGTTTTTGGCGGAAGTGAGTGCAGCAATTTCGATAATACGGGGCAAAAAAGGCCAAAAATAGCAATTCAGTCTTTGAGAGGACAGAGCGCCCGATTTGAATAATTAAAAAGAAACATTTTACTTGTATTGATGGCCTGATCAAATTTATGGAATGGCATGTTGAAAAGTTGAAAAACATATCTGGCGGTCAAAAATGATTATTAGGCATATGCACATCAAATTTTCAGATATTTTGCAGAGATTTTAATAATAAGTACAAATTTTGTTTACAATTCTATGTGCTCCTTACCAAGATTTATAATGTTTAACAATAATACTGCAACGCGGCGCTTACGCGCTTTGATATTTCGTCTCTGAAACAGCTACACAACGCGATCGCTTTGAATTAAATTAAAAAACAATCAACTTGGAAATTCAAAATTGCCAAAAAATGTAATAAAAATATTTTTTTCAAAAAAAAATACAGTATACAGGAAGCTCCAGCATTTTGTCAAAGTAAATAAATTATAGTAATATTACATCAACGTGTTTGAAAAATAATAAGTCATCTTGATAGTTGCACCTTCCTTCAGTTCCAAATTCTATTTTAAAAATTTGAAACCATTGTAGAGAACGAGAGTATACTTCTAGTAGAACCCATCTGAATCTATCAGATACTCGGAGTCTATATCAATTCATAAATCATAAAGAATTTTATAGTGTTGAGATAAGTATTTTCTCTTCACATACCTAGAACAGTTTAAGAACTATATCACGGCCGATTGAGTCGGCTATTAAGTCGAGTGCAGAAAACAGTCTTCCAGTTAGATTCTTGTGTGAAAGACTCTTACTCTATAAATAAAATAAACTACATAATCGCACACGCGTGCACCTTGCAAGAAAGTATTCAGATATATATATATATATATATATATATATATATATATATATATATAACAAGAGTAACTAGAGAAGATTTAAGTGTAAGTAGCTTGATCGTTAAAATATCTGTCAGATTGTAAAATCACCCGACACACATTATATGACAAGAATAGAATCATATGGGTTGTTAGGAAAGATCAACGATATGCCTTAATACGTCCGTAAAACAAACAAGGAATCTTGAAGTCAATATATTTGATTGTTTATTATTTTATTTATCATATTATATATATATATATATACATATACATTGTTGTTATTTCCAACCAATATAATTGCTTCAATAATTTATATAATATATAATAGTCTATAATTTATATAATCGCGTACCTTATATTAGTTGCTTTTTGGCAATTACAATTTTTAAATTACATTTTTCTTACTAATAATTTATTAAACATCATTACTTTAGTTAAAATCTTAGGTGAATTATTTTGTAAAATCTAGTTCATATGGCACTGTTCAATCTAAGATCATGAACTTGCTAAATATTCCATATCCAATGCCTACAAATGAATTTTTCACACATGAAACAAAATTCTAAATCATTTTTTCAACAAGTAGAAATATTCTTTTGTATTCAAATAATTTAGTAAAGTAAAGCAAAATACAGCATGCATAAGTTTAAAAAAATAATATGCAATTAAACTAAATACAAATTTCAAGTAAATCCTCATTTTTGGCAGATGACAGTTAAATTTTTCTAAAATTTGCCATTTATTTCTAAAATATTACTATAGTTTTATAATTCCCCACATCTTGAAAATTTTCCTCGACAAACTCTAAAAAGAGTTAATAAAATCCGAAGAGCCGTTTAGGAGGAGTATCAATTCGTACATCATTACAGAAAAATTTTATATAAAAAGTAATTTAATACAGGTGAATTTATCAATTCAACTTTAAGTTTTGTGATATATTTTCTAGTGAACAAAACAATGCAGCTTTTTAATTTTATACTCGTTATTCGAGAATAAAATAAAAAACTTTATTTCTTAAAATTACAATAAAATATATAAAATAACTGAATTTTACAATATAATGATATAATGAATTATAATTATATAACTGGACTGGTGTAAATACTGGCAAAGATTATCCTCCTCGAATGTAGAGATCTTGCTACTTATATAGTTAAAAATATGCTTTATCAGCAAGGAGGATCTTGTGGCTAGATATAAGTTATGTCAGCGGGATGGATCCCGTAACTCCTCCGGCCCTAGATGAAAAACCTCGGGGTGCAGGTTGGTGGTTGTGGTTGGTTGTGGCTCTCTTGTTCTTGGGGTGTCTCTACTTCTGGAGTAATTATTAATTTCTTTTTGTTGTATCTTTGTCTGCAATACTTGAACAGGATATAAATAATAATAATAGTTATAAATATTATATACATGATAATTGACACGATGCTGTTGTTGTTAATTCCAGTCTTCCTTGCATAGAGTTTATGAATTTGTTCTTGATCTTCTTTAATTTTAAATAGCTCATTTATTTGAATTGACTTGATTGCAATTGGTTCGGATGATTTTGAAATGTAGTTGAAATTAAATCTTGGTAAAATAATTGCTTTTCCTTCTATAGACGACTCTTGATTGTAATAGTTTTTCTTGTCAATGCTGAATTTACATAAGTGTGGGAGTTTTAAAAGAAAAATTCCTTTAATAAACTTAGTTTCTTCTTGATGATTGCAAATCATATCGATTCTTGATTGTGTGCTTAGTAAAAGAATATAGTGTGCGTTATTTATTTTCTCTATAATATTGTGTGTAATGTTGACTTGAATGTCATTGCATGTTTTGATGTGAGTGTTATCTAGTTGTAATAATTTTATGATACATTCTTCGTCGTTTGATAATATGTGTCTAATATTGCAAAAATATTTTTCTGAAACTTCTTTGCAATTTGTATCGTCAAATTGATAGTTATTGTTGCCAAATGTAAGGAAAGGTTTTGGTGGAATAATGACTCTATTTTCTGTATTTGGAATTGGGTATAATTTATAGTGTTTAAAGGTTTCAGGTAAAGTGATTGGAAATTTGATAAGAAAAACAATTTTTTCGTCTGTGTAATAATATTGAATATTAAGTAAATTATAATATTTGTGAAGATTACTATCGTCTATGGGAAATGGTAATGATTCTACATTGTATAAATTCTTTACAGTATTAATCATAAAATTCAAATCATCTAATTTAATTACTGAGTTATGAACTAAATTCATCTTAGCTAAATCTAATGATATTTCTAAATCGTTTAAAATATTTGTTAAAATAACTAAACTATAATTAATTTGTTCTAAACTATCTTTAGCTATAAAATATTCATTATGACTAAAACTACCGAATTTTAGATAATCATTGATATCATTCAATTTCTTATTTAATATTACATCATTTTCTCTAATATTAATAATTGTTTCATTAAAATATTCAATTAACTTATTGTTAATGTCATTTGTTTATTCAATGTTTTTGCATAAATTTCATCGTTAGTTTCTAATATACGTATAGCGTCATCGTACTTTTTGGCATCTTGTGCATCTAAATTCCCTGTAATTTCCTTAATTATGCTACCTAGTCCGTTAATAAGTCCTCTTTTAATTCTTCTAACTGGTCTAATAATATTATATTTATCTTAATAACATTAATCATAGTATTTGTCAAAGAAATGTATGAATCTAATCTTCTCAAATAATCGTTATGTTTATTATTTAAAATAGATAAAAGTGTATCAAAGTCTGTAACCAAATTAGTAATCTGTTGTTTAATCAAATCTGTATTAACATAATGAATAAAAATATGATATTTTTCGATTAACTTTGCATTTCCTAATTCAAAAGGTAAAATTCCAGTTGTATTTAATTCCTGAAGAAAAATTTGATCACTGTTTGCTGCTAGTACTAGGTGTAATATTATTAGTTGAAACAACGACATCTTGTTCACGTGGGATTTGCTGAGTATTAGTTTTTGGACGTTTAAGTTCTTGTTTGTGTATCGTAATATTCTTGTCAGTAAGAATTGTATTTCCTAGATCTTTCTGTACTTGTATCTGTTTGTAACGTGAAGCGGTTTTGTCTCGCGGGTTTGATTTTAAATATGCACGTGTGTTTTCGTCGTATTGCAAAGGATCATGTCTTGTTTCGTTATGTTTCGATATTGTTTTGTCTTTGTTGCTATAATTCTTTTCAAAAATTTTCTCATACATTAACTTTGTTCGTTGTTTGTGGTCTTCTAAATAATTTGTAAGAATTTCTGTTTCTATGTCTATGTCAAAAGGAGATCTCGTAGAGAGATGACCTGAAATAATGTCAAATGGTTTTAATTTTGTCACTGAATGTATAGAACTATTATAACCATTAATAGCATAAGGGATAATGTCAAGAATACTAAGATTATTATTTTCGCGTTTGAGAATACGTATATGTTCTAGAATAGTAGAATGAAATCGTTCAATAGGTCCATTTGAATTTGGATGTAAAGGAGTTATGTAGTGGATATTAATTTTATGCATTTTCAAATATTCTTGTAAGGCAGAAGATTTTAGATCAGGACCATTGTCCATAATTAAAGTATCAGGAACACCAAAATGAGAAATAAATAACATTAGAACTCTAATTATATTTTGCGTTATATTAGAAGCAATAGGATATGCTTGCGCATATTTAGAAAATGTATCAATGATTGTGACAAGTTTTTGTTTACTAATTGTAAGAATGTCTAAATGTAAAATTTGAAATGGTTTCGAAGCTGTAGGGGAAATAGAAAATTTTTGTTTTGGTGGATTTCTGTCGTATTTTTCAGTAGAACATAATGTACAATTATTAATATGAGTAGTAATATCATTACGAATTGTTGGCCAATAATATTTTTGTCTAATACGTGATTCGTTCTCGTTAATTCCTCGATGGTTAGAACAATCTTCGTGAATTGTTTTTACTATTAATTTTTGTTTATTTACATCAATAATATCTTCTTTAAAATCATTACATATAACTAATTTAAATGCTGAATAAGTGAAAGTAGAAGTTAAAATGTTTGTAATGTCAGCAATATATTCGCTATCGTTGACATACAACGCAAAAGATTTATTACTAGTGGTATATTCTTTAAAAATATTGATCAATTCTTTTGATATTTCTCTTCGATTTATTTCAACTATTAATCTATTTTTATTAAATATTTTCTGTGTTTTTGGTTTACTTGAAAGTGTATCTACAATTTTGATAAAAATTTGATTATCATAATAATTTATTGGTTTTGAAGATATAGGGATTTCTAGAATAGGATTTTCGTGTGACGTGTGGACTGTATTATTATCATCTACATTAATATCATCTGGGACTTGTTCGGCAAGTATTTCATTTACAATTGAATCCAATTCATCTACATCAGGTAATTCAGAAATCTCGGCTTGTGCTATAATTGACTGCATATCGGTGTCAAAATCAATAATTTCATTAAAATTTAATTCGTCGTTATCATTATCTAATTTAATACGGGAAAGTGCATCTGCATTAGTATTTAAGGAACCCTTTTTATAACAAATTTCATAATCGAATTCTTCTAGTTGCAACCTCCATCTAACTAATCTAGTGTTTGCATTTTTCAGTGAAAATAACCAAGATAAAGGTTTATGATCGGTAATAATTTTAAATTTAGTTCCATATAAATAAGGTCTGAAATGTCTGACGGCCCAAACTATAGCTAGAAGTTCTCTTTCTACGGTACTATAATTTATTTCGGCATCATTTAATGTTCTTGAAGCATATGCGATCGGTTTGTCTTTTCCTATTTCACCTTGTGATAAAACAGCACCAATAGCAAATTGGCTAGCGTCAGTTGTTAAGATAAAAGGTTTGGAAAAATCAGGATATTGTAAGATAGGATCATTAATTAACAAATTTTTACAAGTCTCGAAACATTGAATGTATTCAGGATTCAAGTCAATTTTTACATCTTTTTTCAAACATTTGGTAAGCGGTTTGGTTAATTTAGCAAAGTCTTTTATAAATCGTCTGTAATAGCCTAATAGTCCAAGGAAGCCTTTTATTTGTTTTGGAGTCTTAGGTATTGGAAAATTTAGGATAGCTTGGATTTTATCTGGGTTAGGTTTGATTCCGTCTGGTGTAATGATATGGCCTAAAAATGCTGTTTCTTTTTTGAGAAATTCAGATTTATCTGGTTGAATTTTAAAATTGGTTTCTCGGAGTCTTTGAAAAATTTTAGTCAAACTATCTATATGTTCACTAAGTGATACTGAATAAATTATTATATCATCAAGATAAACTAAACAAATTTTGCCAATATAATCTCTAAGGATATTATTTATTACACGTTGGAAGGTGGCTGGGGAATTCTTTAAACCAAAAGGCATGCGTAAAAATTCGTAATGTCCGTCATCTGTACTGAAAGCTGTTTTTTCAATATCGTCTTCGTGCATTTCAATTTGGTGGAATCCAGAAGCTAAATCGATAGTTGAGAAATAATAACATCTACCTAGTTTGTCTAGAACGTCTGAAATATTTGGGAGAGGGTATTTGTCATCTATTGTCTTGTCATTAACTTTGCGGTAATCAACAACTATTCTCCATTTACGTTTTCCGGATGCGTCAAGTTTTTTGGGAACGACCCAAATGGGAGAGGACCAGGGTGAATTGCTATGTCTAATAATCTGTTGGTCAAGCATTTCATTAATTTGGCGTTGGACTTCTTCTCTGTGGATTATTGGGTATCTATAGATTTGGTTTGTGTGTAGACAGGAATTTCGTCGGTTGTGCGTATCTTATGTTTAACCTGGTTTGTAAAAGTCAGTTTGTCATCTGGTTTATGAAAAGTGTCTTTATATTTTTTGCAAATTCTTAAAATAGCATTTTTCTCTTCGAAATCATGTGGTCAGTCCGTATTAGGTTCTCAATATCCGAAAAATCTATATTTGAGTCAGATTTGTCTGTACAAAAATTATAAAATTCTATTTCGTTTGTGAGTTCTACTTGTAAAGGTTTGGTTAATGTTAAATTAATTTCGTTTTCTGTTAGGTTATGAATTTCAACTATGGCTTCATTGTTTTTTGCTAATGTTACGGTATCTGGAATGAAACAATTTGGAAAATTTTGCCTTGTAATTAGAATTTCACCTTCTTTAATGTTAACTGGGACTTTACATTTTTGAATGCATCTTTCTGGTATCTGTTGACTAAAAAGTATTTTTTGGACTTTTCAAATAATGTAAATTTAAATTAGTATTAGGTAATACTAACAATTCATTATTAAAATCAATGAGCGCCTTCAATTTTTTAAGGTTATCAATTCCTAACAACCCATTGAAGGTTTCGTGAAACTTAAATAGATGGAATGAAAGATTTTCATTATTTTGGAATTCACTGAAGCTTGGGATGTTGCATGCAAAATTTTCTGTGTGCGTTGATAGAGCTGTTTTTATTGTACAGGGGTCAAAATAAATGGAACTTTTGAAATATCTATTAGCAATCTCTGGGCAAATAAATGATTTCGTTGAGCCTGAATCAATTAAATTTTTAGGTCTGGATTTCTTATTTGAATATAAGGAAGAGAATAATTTTGAAAACTGTGAAATTCAACTATGTTTGATTTTGTCGTTGTTCGTCCGTTTGAAAATCCACATGTGGTTCGTCAGAGTATGAATCTTGTTCTAAATCAATGTTTTCTAAATTGTAGAGTCTGTTATGTCGTTGTTTGTTATTTGCGGAATTAATAGTTGATACACCACTCATAGGTGTCCAGTCAGAACCTTTTGTTGTATTGTTCGTTTGATTTGGAAATGGGGAATTTTGTTGGTTAGGTCTTAATGGTTGTTGAGTCATTTGGTTTGTTTGAAAGTTATTTGATTGGAAGCTATTTGGTTGGAAGTTATTTGTTTGGAAATTATTTGGTTGGGACATTTGTGGATTATAAAAATGTGTGGGTTGGAAATGATGTTGTCTCTTATAATTTGGAATTGCCGTATTTGAATTTCTAGGAAGTGCAAAATTGGAGACGTTTTTCTGATAACTTTGTGGTTTACTATTTCTTTTACTATTGTATCTAAAGTGGTCTGAGTCATCTCTAACACTACTAACATAGTCGTCCTTTTCTATAATCCTTAAAGCTTCTTCTAATGACGAAACGTTACGATTTCTGAGAAGTGAACTGTATGGCTGTTTAACGTGTGCTATGAATACGGCCAAGGCACTTTTTTGGAAGTTGTTGCATCTATCTAGGATGATTTCTTTGTTTGTAAGGTGTAAGTATATATAATTATTATAAATTGTAATCAAATTTGAAATCTTTCATAGAACTGATAAACGGTTTCATTTGGTAATTGTCTCATATGATGGAGATCAAAAGTTAAAGATATATCATCTCTACGGTCTGAAAATTTTGATATTAGTACCCTAACTATATCATCTATTTCTCTAGCATTGGCAATTTCTATAGCATATTTAGCATTGTCATATAGTTTCGAAAAAACTGCGCTCCTAATAATTTCGTTTTGTATACATGTCGGATTACTACTGTCATGATATCTATTCTTGATTTCCCTAACTCTTGAAATAAATGAATTTAGTTCTGCGGGGTTACCGCCAAAATTTGGAATAGTGTCGATCAATATATGATCAAATTTGGGGATGTTTTGAAGGGACATATTTGCTAATGAGTTTGCTAAGTTCTCTATAAAATCAATACCAATTTCCATAAACTAATTCGCGTACGTGGAATTGTTTCAATGGAATGCAAAAATAAATAAACTTGTATATATATTTTAATCAATTAATTAATTAAGAAAATTTAAACTGTAAAAATTGCTTTTCTTATCTCCAGCGATTGGAAGGATAAGGGAGGATGGCAATTTTACTATCAATTACAATTTTTCACTCACCAGTTCCAGATGTTTCGGCGAATTTCCTCTTCGCACTTTTTCACACAATATATTTTTTTTCTATTTACATGTTGCACTTTTGCACACTAGAATTACAATCACCTTTGAATTGATTGGAAATCCTGCGATAGGCCTTTCCGAATTCAATCCTACATTTTCTATCACTAATTATTGGTTCTAATTCTAAATGATTGAAATCAATGGATATCTGCGATAGACGATCCCGAATTCAATCCTACCGACTGCGCCAATTTTATACTCGTTATTCGAGAATAAAAATAAAAAACTTTATTTCTTAAAATTACAATAAAATATATAAAATAACTGAATTTTACAATATAATGATATAATGAATTATAATTATATAACTGGACTGGTGTAAATACTGGCAAAGATTATCCTCCTCGAATGTAGAGATCTTGCTACTTATATAGTTAAAAATATGCTTTATCAGCAAGGAGGATCTTGTGGCTAGATATAAGTTATGTCAGCGGGATGGATTCCGTAACTTTTTAGCCAAACATTCTAATGGTCACATCTGTTATTTTAAATAGTTTTATTAGTAGAATTACCCTTGTATTGGTAAAATATTTTATTTCGAAGCTTATTTTAAGTAAAAATGGATATTATAATGCTTCTACGTGTTGGGGGAACAGAATTGAAACCTTGTGGTCCTAGGCGAATATGTTTAATCCACTGTGTAGCTCTAGATTGACGATTGCAGTTTCAATCGTTAGATCACGCATAAAGAGAAATTATAAATAAAAAAAAAGAAAAAAAACATATGTAATTTTGCAGTGTAAAAACTGAGTTCATGAACAAAATAGATAAAATTATTAAAACTATAATAAAAAAATTCGCATATTTTCTAAAGTCGCAATCAAGATACAAACTACACCATGTTTTCTGTGTTCTGTATAAGTTTCAAGAACAAAGATAAACTGTGTTTAAGCTATGTAAATATTTAATATCTCGCAACGAGTTTGCACGCTAATACCTGCTGTACAATATAAATCAAACAGATAACTTAATGCTCGCATAATTTGCAAATCAAGTACGCTTCTAAGTGAACAAAATTAAAGTGAATCGAGATAAGAATTTCCAAGGAGAAAAATAAAAAGAGAACTGAATGCATTCTCCTGCTTCAATGCGATAGCTTAGAGTTTACATCCACGCCAACACCTACTTTGCAATGCCAAAGGGAAAAAATATCAATGTGATAATAGTCTTATTAAAATGATAACTATGTATGGTAATATTTATATCAGTTTATATAGTGATGGTTGATAGTTTTTTTGTTTTACATTTAGGCTCTAAATTACAGTTAGACTATGTTACGGGTCTATCTTCGTATGAAATTGTAGTAAGGACTGCCAAAAAGCTATGTATTCACTGTGCGATCAAGAGTTGCACACATAAACCTAAACCTACAAAATGCACAAACGTCAAATAACAATTTTATCATAAGTGCATCTTTCTAATGTCTCATTGATATGAGACATGCGTGAAGTTAATTAAATACGTAAGGTTTGTTTAGTTTAAAAAAAAGCAATTTTACAAAATATAACCAGAATAAATAGTTATTCAAATCTGCTGATGATTATTTCTGGAGAAATCCTAGATCAATATTATTTTTGTACCCATAAAAAATTATATTTTGCATTAGTTGAATAATGTAGCTATTATTTCGTAAAATTGGACCGGTTTGCCTACTGGCTGTTCCGAAAGGACCAGGAAACAAATTTTTGAGAAACAGCGAAAAAAAATATTTCTGAAATGATAAATTAGCTGGGAATTTTTACTAAACATAGTAAGACAGTTGTTTGTTTGATATGTGTTATTTGTTGTGATATTGTTTTTTTGGGTATAATTGGTCCTTTTTGTGCCCAAAAGTTCTTGACAACCAGGAGGCAGGTTGTCCCAAAAAGAACCTGTTGGCTAATTTTAAAAAAACAGCGAAAAACATTTTTTAAATGGCGAATTAGTTGGGAGTTTCTCTGAATATAGTCAGATAGTAGTTTACTTGATAAGTGTTACTTGTTGTGATTCAATAGGTTTGGTTTCACAATATAAGTTGTCGAAGTTAAATTGGATCTTTGTGTCTCGCCCAACCTATGCAAAAATTTTTATAAAAAGAAACAGAAAACTTTAGAAAAAGAAAAATCATGTTAAGATGGGAGTATAGTCGGAATATAGAATATGGTGCTTACAAATTAAAAAAAATGAATTCATGTCATGTAACAGAGTTCAGTATCAAGTCATGCCAACTACACCACTATTAAGATCTTTCTTTATCGCCCACGCTTCCCCTAAATTTTTACGCGTAACTAGGGTTGTTTCTCTCAAATAGATTCATTCAATATGTTTATATCAACATTTAAATTAAATTCTGGTATGTGCAATTTCTTTACCACAACTGACAAAAATTCAACTGATCAATCAAAGCAATTCTATATGTGCAAAAAACTGAAAATTAAAAATTTTATACATCTTTACGTTTCACAGGACTTTGATCACTTTGCATGCCTTAGAAAAATGAAAGCTACGGGCCAAAAAGTGCAAAAATAGCGAATCAGTTTTTTAGAGAATGGTTTGAATTGTTTGAATGATTCAAAAAAACAATTATTGTATTGACAACTGGTTTAATTTTTGGAAAGGCGGGTTCAGCGGATTCGTAGATCCAAAAAAAAAGAAAAAAAAGTGCCATTGGTTAGACATGTGAATATCAAATTAACAGATAATTTTATAGTTGAAATTACTAATCCTCATGGTACAAGGAGATTGAAACGACAATGGCCTTTAGACTTCGACTTTGTCTTAGATTAGGTCTAATATAATATTATTATAGTAATGTTAAACTGAGATAATCTCATTGGAGCTTCTTAGGCATCGCTCTTAAACATTGTCATTTTAGCTCATAGGAATCTTTATGTATTTCTGATTGCTAAATAAACGAGTTAAAAAAAAAAAATTACATACAATTTTTGACATTTTTATTGGTTCCACACAATGTTTATCCGTTGGACTACGGCGATTACGAGCTTCGATTTCGTTTCTAAAAACAGCTAAGCTGCTCGATTGCTTTGAAAAAAAAGTTCAATTGTTTTATTATTTCTAAAAATAATAAATATTACAAAAATTATTATTTAAAAAAAAAATTGAATCAAAAATCAAATTTTTTCAAAGATTTCAACAAAAAATTACCTAAGCCTTTTTGAAAAAAATCTTTTTTGCTACGGAAAGTTTCAGCAATTTACCTTGAGGCACGACGCAAGTTTTCAGAAATCTCTTAGAATTTTCGAAAATGTATATAATTTTCGGCGAGTTATCCTCTATTCGTATCTTACCCTTATCGCAGCCTGCCCACTTCTCCCCCAAATGCGTACGCCGAGAACGCGCGCGTTCTTTCGAATTAATTCGTTCGATATATATTTCCTCATATAACCACATTAAGCTAATTACATTGGAACTAATCAATATAGCCGGCTAATAATTCTTATACTGGCTTCCTTCTCCACTCACGAGCCACGATGTTTACTTCAGGTCAACAGAGCACACGCACGCCCTCTCGCACAGCACACGTATATCGAGCTAAATGTGCATTCTGTTTTTATTTTTTCGACATTATCTTTGTCTCGATATTTCTTCTCGGAGAATACTCGTTTTGTAAATGAAAAACATTATTCCCTACAGTACTGTAATGTGAGTTATTATTTTGTTTACTTCTTGAGCAGCTATTAAAAAATAGAACTAAGTCAATGCACTCGAGCAAGTGATGACTCGAGTATGTGTTGGATAAAATCTAGTTTAATGACTGATGAGTATTTTTGATTTTTTTACATTATTATCTCTATAATACTTAAAAT
>NW_020539726.1:11680799-11703800 GCF_003426905.1 Ctenocephalides felis | reverse complement strand
CAATGCAGCTTTTTAATTTTATACTCGTTATTCGAGAATAAAATAAAAAACTTATTTTTAAAATTACAATAAAATATATAAAATAACTGAATTTTACAATATAATGATATAATGAATTATAATTATATAACTGGACTGGTGTAAATACTGGCAAGATTACCTCCTCGAATGTAGAGATCTTGCTACTTATATAGTTAAAAATATGCTTTATCAGCAAGGAGGATCTTGTGGCTAGATATAAGCTATGTCAGCGGGATGGATCCCGTAACTCCTCCGGCCCTAGATGAAAAACCTCGGGGTGCAGGTTTGGTGGTTGTGGTTGGTTGTGGCTCTTTGTTCTTGGGGTGTCTCTACTTCTGGAGTAATTTTAATTTCTTTTTGTTGTATCTTTGTCTGCAATACTTGAACGGATATAAATAATAATAATAGTTATAAATATTATATACATGATAATTGACACGATGCTGTTGTTGTTAATTCCAGTCTTCCTTGCATAGAGTTTATGAATTTGTTCTTGATCTTCTTTAATTTTAGATAGCTCATTTACTTGAATTGACTTGATTGCAATTGGTTCGGATGATTTTGAAATGTTGTAGTTGAAATTAAATCTTGGTAAAATAATTGCTTTTCCTTCTATAGACGACTCTTGATTGTAATAGTTTTCTTGTCAATGCTGAATTTACATAAGTGTGGGAGTTTTAAAAGAAAAATTCCTTTAATAAACTTAGTTTCTTTCTTGATGATTGCAAATCATATCGATTCTTGATTGTGTGCTTAGTAAAAGAATATAGTGTGCGTTATTTATTTTCTCTATAATATTGTGTGTAATGTTGACTTGAATTTCATTGCATGTTTTGATGTGAGTGTTATCTAGTGGTAATAATTTATGATACATTCTTCGTC
This sequence comes from Ctenocephalides felis, assembly GCF_003426905.1. NCBI lineage: Eukaryota > Metazoa > Arthropoda > Insecta > Siphonaptera > Pulicidae > Ctenocephalides > Ctenocephalides felis. The sequence continues at coordinate 11,702,897 of NW_020539726.1, read as the reverse complement.
GTTTGATAATATGTGTCTAATATTGCAAAAATATTTTTCTGAAACTTCTTTGCAATTTGTATCGTCAAATTGATAGTTATTGTTGCCAAATGTAAGGAAAGGTTTTGGTGGAATAATGACTCTATTTTCTGTATTTGGAATTGGGTATAATTTATAGTGTTTAAAGGTTTCAGGTAAAGTGATGGAAATTTGATAAGAAAACAATTTTTCGTCTGTGTAATAATATTGAATATTAAGTAAATTATAATATTTGTGAAGATTACTATCGTCTATGGGAAATGGTAATGATTCTACATTGTATAAATTCTTTACAGTATTAATCATAAAATTCAAATCATCTAATTAATTACTGAGTTATGAACTAAATTCATCTTAGCTAAATCTAATGATATTTCTAAATCGTTTAAAATATTTGTTAAAATAACTAAACTATAATTAATTTGTCTAAACTATCTTTAGCTATAAAATATTCATTATGACTAAAACTACCGAATTTTAGATAATCATTGATATCATCAAATTTTATTAATATTACATCATTTTCTCTAATATTAATAAGTTTCATTAAAATATTCAATTAACTTTGTATTTAATGTCATTTGTTTATTCAATGTTTTTGCATTATAAATTCATCGTTAGTCTAATATACGTATAGCGTCATCGTACTTTTTGGCATCTTGTGCATCTAAATTCCCTGTAATTCCTTAATTATGCTACCTAGTCCGTTAATAAGTCCTCTTTTAATTCTTCTAACTGGTCTAATAATATTATATTTATCCTTAATAACATTAATCATAGTATTTGTCAAAGAAATATGAATCTAATCTTCTCAAATAATCGTTTATGTTTATTATTAAAATAGATAAAAGTGTATCAAAATCTGTAACCAAATTAGTAATCTGTTGTTTAATCAAATCTGTATTAACATAATGAATAAAAATATGATATTTTTCGATTAACTTTGCATTTCCTAATTCAAAAGGTAAAATTCCAGTTGTATTAATTCTTGAAGAAAAATTTGATCACTGTTTGCTGCTAGTACTAGGGTGTAATATTAGTTGAAACAACAACATCTTGTTCACGTGGGATTTGCTGAGTATTAGTTTTTGGACGTTTGAGTTCTTGTTTGTGTATCGTAATATTCTGTCAGTAAGAATTGTATTTCCTAGATCTTTCTGTACTGTATCTGTTTGTAACGTGAAGCGGTTTTGTCTCGCGGGTTTGATTTTAAATATGCACGTGTGTTTTCGTCGTATTGCAAAGGATCATGTCTTGTTTCGTTATGTTTCGATATTGTTTTGTCTTTGTTGCTATAATTCTTTTCAAAAATTTTCTCATACTTAACTTTGTTCGTTGTTTGTGGTCTTCTAAATAATTTGTAAGAATTTCTGTTTCTATGTCTATGTCAAAAGGAGATCTCGTAGAGAGATGACCTGAAATAATGTCAAATGGTTTTAATTTTGTCACTGAATGTATAGAACTATTATAACCATTAATAGCATAAGGGATAATGTCAAGAATACTAAGATTATTATTTTCGCGTTTGAGAATACGTATATGTTCTAGAATAGTAGAATGAAATCGTTCAATAGGTCCATTTGAATTTGGATGTAAAGGAGTTATGTAGTGGATATTAATTTTATGCATTTTCAAATATTCTTGTAAGGCGAAGATTTTAGATCAGGACCATTGTCCATAATTAAAGTATCAGGAACACCAAAATGAGAAATAAATAACATTAGAACTCTAATTATATTTTGCGTTATATTAGAAGCAATAGGATATGCTTGCGCATATTTAGAAAATGTATCAATGATTGTGACAAGTTTTGTTTACTAATTGTAAGAATGTCTAAATGTAAAATTTGAAATGGTTTCGAAGCTGTAGGGGAAATAGAAAATTTTTGTTTTGGTGGATTTCTGTCGTATTTTTCAGTAGAACATAATGTACAATTATTAATATGAGTAGTAATATCATTACGAATTGTTGGCCAATAATTTTTTGTCTAATACGTGATTCGTTCTCGTTAATTCCTCGATGGTTAGAACAATCTTCGTGAATTGTTTTTACTATTAATTTTGTTTATTTACATCAATAATATCTTCTTTAAAATCATTACATATAACTAATTTAAATGCTGAATAAGTGAAAGTAGAAGTTAAAATGTTTGTAATGTCAGCAATATATTCGCTATCGTTGACATACAACGCAAAAGATTTATTACTAGTGGTATATTCTTTAAAAATATGATCAATTCTTTTGATATTTCTCTTCGATTTATTTAACTATTAATCTATTTTTATTAAATATTTTCTGTGTTTTGGTTTACTTGAAAGTGTATCTACAATTTTGATAAAAATTTGATTATCATAATAATTTATTGGTTTTGAAGATATAGGGATTTCTAGAATAGGATTTTCGTGTGACGTGTGGACTGATTATTATCATCTACATTAATATCATCTGGGACTTGTTCGGCAAGTATTTCATTTACAATTGAATCAATTCATCTACATCAGGTAATTCAGAAATCTCGGCTTGTGCTATAATTGACTGCATATCGGTGTCAAAATCAATAATTTCATTAAAATTTAATTCGTCGTTATCATTATCTAATTTAATACGGGAAAGTGCATCTGCATTAGTATTTAAGGAACCCTTTTTATAACAAATTTCATAATCGAATTCTTCTAGTTGCAACCTCCATCTAACTAATCTAGTGTTTGCATTTTTTCAGTGAAAATAACCAAGATAAAGGTTTATGATCGGTAATAATTTTAAATTTAGTTCCATATAAATAAGGTCTGAAATGTCTGACGGCCCAAACTATAGCTAGAAGTTCTCTTTCTACGGTACTATACTATAATTATTTCGGCATCATTTAATGTTCTTGAAGCATATGCGATCGGTTGTCTTTTCCTATTTCACCTTGTGATAAAACAGCACCAATAGCAAATGGCTAGCGTCAGTTGTTAAGATAAAAGGTTTGGAAAAATCAGGATATTGTAAGATAGGATCATTAATTAACAAATTTTTACAAGTCTCGAAACATTGAATGTATTCAGGATTCAAGTCAATTTTTACATCTTTTTTCAAACATTTGGTAAGCGGTTTGGGTAATTTAGCAAAGTCTTTTATAAATCGTCTGTAATAGCCTAATAGTCCAAGGAAGCCTTTATTTGTTTTGGAGTCTTAGGTATTGGAAAATTTAGGATAGCTTGGATTTTATCTGGGTTAGGTTTGATTCCGTCTGGTGTGTAATGATATGGCCTAAAATGCTGTTTCTTTTTTGAGAAATTCAGATTTATCTGGTTGAATTTTAAAATTGGTTTCTCGGAGTCTTTGAAAAATTTTAGTCAAACTATCTATATGTTCACTAAGTGATACTGAATAAATTATTATATCATCAAGATAAACTAAAACAAATTTTGCCAATATAATCTCTAAGGATATTATTTATTACACGTTGGAAGGTGGCTGGGGAATTCTTTAAACCAAAGGCATGCGTAAAAATTCGTAATGTCCGTCATCTGTACTGAAAGCTGTTTTTTCAATATCGTCTTCGTGCATTTCAATTTGGTGGAATCCAGAAGCTAAATCGATAGTTGAGAAATAATAACATCTACCTAGTTTGTCTAGAACGTCTGAAATATTTGGGAGAGGGTATTTGTCATCTATTGTCTTGTCATTAACTTTGCGGTAATCAAAAACTATTCTCCATTTACGTTTTCCGGATGCGTCAAGTTTTTTGGGAACGACCCAAATGGGAGAGGACCAGGGTGAATTGCTATGTCTAATAATCTGTTGGTCAAGCATTTCATTAATTGGCGTTGGACTTCTTCTCTGTGGATTATTGGGTATCTATAGGATTTGGTGTAGACAGGAATTTCGTCGGTTGTGCGTATCTTATGTTTAACCTGGTTTGTAAAAGTCAGTTTGTCATCTGGTTTATGAAAAGTGTCTTTATATTTTTTGCAAATTCTTAAAATAGCATTTTTCTCTTCGAAATTCATGTGGTCAGTCCGTATAGGTTCTCAATATCCGAAAAATCTATATTTGAGTCAGATTTGTCTGTACAAAAATTATAAAATTCTATTTCGTTTGTGAGTTCTACTTGTAAAGGTTTGGTTAATGTTAAATTAATTTCGTTCTCTGTTAGGTTATGAATTTCAACTATGGCTTCATTGTTTTTTGCTAATGTTACGGTATCTGGAATGAAACAATTTGGAAAATTTTGCCTTGTAATTAGAATTTCACCTTCTTTAATGTTAACTGGGACTTTACATTTTTGAATGCATCTTTCTGGTATCTGTTGACTAAAAAGTTTTTTTGGACTTTTCAAATAATGTAAATTTAAATTAGTATTAGGTAATACTAACAATTCATTATTAAAATCAATGAGCGCCTTCAATTTTTAAGGTTATCAATTCCTAACAACCCATTGAAGGTTTCGTGAAACTTAAATAAATGGAATGAAAGATTTTCATTATTTGGAATTCACTGAAGCTTGGGATGTTGCATGCAAAATTTTCTGTGTGCGTTGATAGAGCTGTTTTTATTGTACAGGGGTCAAAATAAATGGAACTTTTGAAATATCTATTAGCAATCTCTGGGCAAATAAATGATTTCGTTGAGCCTGAATCAATTAAATTTTAGGTCTGGATTTCTTATTTGAATATAAGGAAGAGAATAATTTTGAAAACTGTGAAATTCAACTATGTTTGATTTTGTCGTTGTTCGTCCGTTTGAAAATCCACATGTGGTTCGTCAGAGTATGAATCTTTTTAAATCAATGTTTCTAAATTGTAGAGTCTGTTATGTCGTTGTTTTTATTTGCGGAATTAATAGTTGATACACCACTCATAGGTGTCCAGTCAGAACCTTTTGTTGCATTGTTCGTTTGATTTGGAAATGGGGAATTTTGTTGGTTAGGTCTTAATGGTTGTTGAGTCATTTGGTTGTTTGAAAGTTATTTGATTGGAAGCTATTTGGTTGGAAGTTATTTGTTTGGAAATTATTTGGTTGGGACATTGTGGATTATAAAAATGTGGTTGGAAATGATGTTGTCTCTTATAATTTGGAATTGCCGTATTTGAATTTCTAGGAAGTGCAAAATTGGAGACGTTTTTCTGATAACTTTGTGGTTTACTATTTCTTTTACTATTGTATCTAAATGGTCTGAGTCATCTCTAACACTACTAACATAGTCGTCCTTTTCTATAATCCTTAAGGCTTCTTCTAATGACGAAACGTTACGATTTCTGAGAAGTGAACTGTATGGCTGTTTAACGTGTGCTATGAATACGGCCAAGGCACTTTTTTGGAAGTTGTTGCATCTATCTAGGATGATTTCTTTGTTTGTAAGGTGTAAGTATATATAATTATTATAAATTGTAATCAAATTTTGAAACCTTTCATAGAACTGATAAACGGTTTCATTTGGTAATTGTCTCATATGATGGAGATCAAAAGTTAAAGATATATCATCTCTACGGTCTGAAAATTTTGATATTAATACCCTAACTATATCATCTATTTCTCTAGCATTGGCAATTTCTATAGCATATTTAGCGTTGTCATATAGTTTCGAAAAAACTGCGCTCCTAATAATTTCGTTTTGTATACATGTCGGATTACTACTGTCATGATATCTATTCTTGATTTCCCTAACTCTTGAAATAAATGAATTTAGTTCTGCGGGGTTACCGCCAAAACTTGGAATAGTGTCGATCAATATATGATCAAATTTGGGGATGTTTTGAAGGGACATATTTGCTAATGAGTTTGCTAAGTTCTCTATAAAATCAATACTACTTTCCATAAACTAATTCGCGTACGTGGAATTGTTTCAATGGAATGCAAAAATAAGATAAACTTGTATATATATTTTTAATCAATTAATTAATTAAGAAAATTTAAACTGTAAAAATTGCTTTTCTTATCTCCAGCGATTGGAGGATAAGGGAGGATGGCAATTTTACTATCAATTACAATTTTCCACTCACCAGTTCCAGATGTTTCGGCGAATTTCCTCTTCGCACTTTTTTCACACAATATATTTTTTTTCACTGGAATATTAATTACTATGTTGCACTTTTGCACACTATGAATTACAATCACCTTTGAATTGATTGGAAATCCTGCGATAGACCTTTCCAAAATCAATCCCACAATTTATATTACTAATTATTGGTTCCCAATTCTAAATGATTGAAATCAATGGATATCTGCGATAGACGATCCCGAATTCAATCCTACCGACTGCGCCAATTTTATACTCGTTATTCGAGAATAAAATAAAAAACTTTATTTCTTAAAATTACAATAAAATATATAAAATAACTGAATTTTACAATATAATGATATAATGAATTATAATTATATAACTGGACTGGTGTAAATACTGGCAAAGATTATCCTCCTCGAATGTAGAGATCTTGCTACTTATATAGTTAAAAATATGCTTTATCAGCAAGGAGGATCTTGTGGCTAGATATAAGTTATGTCAGCGGGATGGATTCCGTAACTTTTTAGCACACATTCTAATGGTCGACCAATCTGTATTTTAAATATTTTTATTAGTAGAATTACCCTTGTATTGGTAACATATTTTCACTTCGAAGCTTATTTTATAGTAAAAATGGATATTACTAATGCTCTACGTGTTGGGTAACGAATCTGAACCTTGTGGTTCCTAGGCGAAATTATGTTTAATCCACTGTGTAGCTCTAGATTTGACGATGCAGTTTCAATCGTTATAATCACGCATAAAGAATAAATCATAAGAAATAAAAATATGTAATTTTGCAGTGTAAAACTGATGTTCATGACAAAATAGATAAAATTATTAAAACTATAATAAAAAATTCGCATATTTTCTAAAGTCGCAATCAAGATACAAACTACACCATGTTTTCTGTGTTCTGTATAAGTTTCAAGAACAAAGATAAACTGTGTTTAAGCTATGTAAATATTTAATATCTCGCAACGAGTTTGCACGCTAATACCTGCTGTACAATATAAATCAAACAGATAACTTAATGCTCGCATAATTTGCAAATCAAGTACGCTTCTAAGTGAACAAAATTAAAGTGAATCGAGATAAGAATTTCCAAGGAGAAAAAATAAAAAGAGAACTGAATGCATTTCTCCTGCTTCAATGCGATAGCTTAGAGTTACATCCACGCCAAACACCTACTTTGCAATGCCAAAGGAAAAAAAATATCAATGTGATAATAGTCTTATTAAAATGATAACTATGTATGGTAATATTTATATCAGTTTATATAGTGATGGTTGATAGTTTTTTTGTTTTACATTTAGGCTCTAAATTACAGTTAGACTATGTTACGGGTCTATCTTCGTAAGAAATTGTAGTAAGGACTGCCAAAAAGCTATGTATTCACTATGCGATCAAGAGTTGCACACATACAACCTAACCTACAAAATGCACAAACGTCAAATAACAATTTTATAATAAGTGCATCTTTCTAATGTCTCATTGATATGAGACATGCGTGAAGTTAATTAAATACGTAAGGTTATGTTTAGTTTAAAAAAAAGCAATTTTACAAAATATAACCAGAATAAATAGTTATTCCAAATCTGCTGATGATTATTTCTGGAGAAATCCTAGATCAATATTATTTTTGTACCCATAAAAATTATATTTTGCATTAGTTGAATAATGTAGCTATATATTCGTAAAATTGGACCGGTTTGCCTACTGGCTGTTCGAAAGGACCAGGAAACAAATTTTTGAGAAACAGCGAAAAAACATATTTCTGAAATGATAAATTAGCTGGGAATTTTTACTAAACATAGTAAGACAGTGTTTGTTTGATATGTGTATTTGTTGGTGTGATATTGTTTTTTTGGGTATATAATTGGTCCTTTTTGTGCCCAAAAGTTCTTGACAACCAGGAGGCAGGGTTGTCCAAAAAGAACCTGTTGGCTAATTTTTAAAAAAACAGCGAAAAACATTTTTTTTTAAATGGCGAATTAGTTGGGAGTTCTCTGAATATAGTCAGATAATAGTTTACTTGATAAGTGTTACTTGTTGTGATTCAATAGGTTTGGTTTTCACAATATAAGTTGTCGAAGAAGTTAAATTGGATCTTTGTGTCTCGCCCTAACCTATGCAAAATTTTTATAAAAAAAGAAACAGAAAACTTTAGAAAAAAGAAAAATCATGTTAAGATGGGAGTATAGTCGGAATATAGAATATGGTGCTTACAAATTAAAAAAAATGAATTCATGTCATGTAACAGAGTTCAGTATCAAGTCATGCCAACTACCCACTATTAAGATCTTTCTTTATCGCCCACGCTTCCCCTAAATTTTACGCGTAACTAGGGTTGTTCTCTCAAATAGATTCATTCAATATGTTTATATCAACATTTAAATTAAATTCTGGTATGTGCAATTTCTTTACCACAACTGACAAAAATTCAACTGATCAATCAAAGCAATTCTATATGTGCAAAAAACTGAAAATTAAAAATTTTATACATCTTTACGTTTCACAGGACTTTGATCACTTTGCATGCCTTAGAAAAAATGAAGCTACGGGCCAAAAAGTGCAAAAATAGCGAATCAGTTTTTTAGAGAATGGTTTGAATTGTTTGAATGATTCAAAAAAACAATTTATTTGTATTGACAACTGGTTTAATTTTTGGAAAGGCGGGTTCAGCGGATTCGTAGATCCAATAAAAAAAGAAAAAAAGTGCCATTTGTTAGACATGTGCATATCAAATTAACAGATAATTTTATAGTTGAAATTACTAATCCTCATGGTACAAGGAGATTGAAACGACAATGGTCTTTAGACTTCGACTTTTGTCTTAGATTAGGTCTAATATAATATTATTATAGTAATTGTTAAACTGAGATAATCTCATTGGAGCTCTTCTTAGGCATCGCTCTTAAACATTGTCATTTTAGCTCATAGGAAACTTTATGTATTTCTGATTGCTAAATAAAACGAGTTAAAAAAAAAAAATTACATACAATTTTTGACATTTTTATTGGTTCCACACCAATGTTTATCCGTTGGACTACGGCGATTACGAGCTTCGATTTTCGTTTCTAAAACAGCTAAGCTGCTCGATTGCTTTGAAAAAAAAGTTCAATTGTTTTATTATTTCTAAAAATAATAAATATTACAAAAATTATTATTTAAAAAAAAATTGAATCAAAAATCAAATTTTTTCAAAGATTTCAACAAAAAATTACCTAAGCCTTTTTGAAAAAAATCTTTTTTGCTACGGAAAGTTTCAGCAATTTACCTTGAGGCACGACGCAAGTTTTCAGAAATCTCTTAGAATTTTCGAAAATGTATATAATTTTCGGCGAGTTATCCTCTATTCGTATCTTACCCTTATCGCAGCCTGCCCACTTCTCCCCCAAATGCGTACGCCGAACGCGCGCCGTTCTTTTCGAATTAATTCGTTCGATATATATTTCCTCATATAACCACATTAAGCTAATTACATTGGAACTAATCAATATAGCCGGCTAATAATCTTATACTGGCTTCCTTCTCCACTCACGAGCCACGATGTTTACTTCAGGTCAACAGAGCACACGCACGCCCTCTCGCACAGCACACGTATATCGAGCTAAATTGTGCATTCTGTTTTTATTTTTTCGACATTATCTTTGTCTCGATATTTCTTCTCGGAGAATACTCGTTTTGTAAATGAAAAACATTATTCCCTACAGTACTGTAATGTGAGTTATTATTTTGTTTACTTCTTTGAGCAGCTATTAAAAAAATAGAACTAAGTCAATTGCACTCGAGCAAGTGATGACTTGAGTATGTGTTGGATAAAATCTAGTTTAATGACTGATGAGTTATTTTTTGATTTTTTTACATTATTATCTCTATAATACTTAAAATCATTTTTTTATTTAGTACAAACAAAAATACCTCTAGAGCTGCGACCAGTGATGCACTTTTTACAGTGATCGTAGTATACAAAAGACAGAAAAAGGAGATAAAATAAATTTTTATTTTTCATTGAAAAAAAATATTAAAATGGGTTACTAGTATGGAAGACTGGGTACGGTTGTGCCCAGGTTATAATCGTACCCAGTAATAGTCATCATAATAGCTAGACTATAGTTTTTAGCTAGGGTCCAAAGAGAGCATGATGGAGTATGTTTGGTCATAAAAGTTTCTGTTCTTGCATGGGGTCAGCACATGATATGTAGACTGCATTTCTTTTAAAGAGTCAAATAAAAGTTTTTATGTTCGATTTTTTTAATAATAACTGTTGTACTTGTACGCAGATAGATTACTTCACCATTTATTATTTTACAAATAGTTGACAATTAGTAGTTAATTACCAGCTAGTAGTTTTTGCGTAGATAATTTAGTTCAGTCATAATAATAATTTGTCTCCAAATTTGAGTAAGTCATCGTATTTCTTTCTAGCTGACTGGTAAATCAACAAATTTATTGTTGATAAATAAAAAGTGGCACAACCGTACCCAATCTTCTCTACCTTGTTCATTTTTTGTTAAAATAGAACAAAATCTTTGCTCTGCAATTGTTGGCAATACTTTTGCTAAGCAATTATTGGCTGGATGTTAGGCCAGCCTGTCGAAGTCTGTTTTAATGTTATGTTGAAAAGATGAAAACCTTAACTATTTCTCTCAACTTTAAATAGCATTTTTTTTATATTTCGCACAAAATATTCAATACATATGTAAAAAACTACATACAAAATGATTGTTTAGTTCACTTTAATTAGAAGAAGCTGTTTTACTTATTAATTTTCCGAAAGAGCAGTTTGTACTCTGCAGAACATTCGATTTACTAACAATAATCTGCTTATTTCAAGTCATTCTGATTAGTGCAAGTCAATTTCATTCATTGACAATAAACTTCTGATTTACAAGGTAGTAATAAAACCAATATGGACTTATTGCATAGAATTGTGGGGCTGTGCGAGCAAATCCAGCATAGTGCTAATGCAACGTGCCCAATCGAAAATATTAAGAAAGATTACTGATGCTCCATGGTTTGTTAGCAATAAAACCTTACACGACGATCTTCATATTGAATTTCTAAACAAAATTATACAAATCAACAGTGTCAAATATTTTCATAAACTAGAACATCATACAAACTCAGCTTTTTGAGACACCAACTTCAAGAAGACTGAATAAGAAGCTGCCCAAAGATTATTATGGAGGACCCTTAGAACTACCATAACCTTTTATGAACAGAATAGTAGAATCATTTATTGAAGTGATTCTCTAAATATCAATGTAATATTTATTAGATTAATTTAAATGTTTGTTTGAAAGTGTGTGTGTATGTGTGCGAGTGAATGACATAAGCCAAATAGCTCATAGAATTGTCATGTATTCTGATTGCTATTGAAAAAAATAATAATAAAAAAATCTGATTAGTAGAACACCAAAATTGTCTAAGTTTGTGCTAAAAATTCGACCTTCCATAGACATTTTTTCAAAAACGGCTGCATCTATATAAACAATTTAGAAGCCTTAAAAATCTAAATTTTCGTTTCCAATTCGATGAACCGATTATTCAATTAAGTCGATTATTTTAGTACACATATCGGAAATCTTCCCATATGATTTTGCATCTTGTATTAGGTCCTATCTCACGTTCATTATACATTTACATTACTTATATTCTCTTGATAAAGAAAAAGGCTTTTAATAAAAAATAAAGATATTGTTCACAAAAGCAAGTACTCTGATTTCGACTGTTCGTATATTGGCCAGACTGGTCAGATTCTAGAGAAGCGACTTGGACAACATAAATTACAATGTAGCAATACTGACAGCAATAAATTTAAAAGTACCCTCATGGACTATACTAACATCAATAAACACAGTTTTGATTTTTTGATGTCCATTAAATACTACGAACACGAAATGGAATCATTTGAACGCACTATAGCAGAATCTGTGTTAATAGCCCGCGCTTAAAACATAATAAATTTAGCCAGAGTATATATTTCACATGATATAAGATACATAAATGTTACAAATACCTTAACTATTAAATATGGTTTTTATATGCATAATTTTGTTTGACTTATGCAGCATAGAAACTGAAAGCATGATCTAATGAAAATTCTGTCAATAAAATTTTTATTAAAAATTTTAATAAACTATGTATTTAGTTAGAATAATAATATCTTGTACTTATTTCCTTTATTACACTAAAATTAGAGATATCGAGCAAGAAAACAATCATATTTATTTCGTGCGCCTTCTTCATTTTCTGTTTGATTTTAGTGAAATTATGTTCCGTAATATCGAAAACTAGATCGCTGGAATGTAATCACAAAATGTTAGATTGGTTATGAATGTGTAATGCGCGGCCCGTGTAATAATTCTGACAGAAGGCCTAATTTAGACAAGTTTACAAGAAATCCATTTATAATTCATATGTAATTATAGACATCCATCAATTAAGGATGAACGGAGCAGATTAAATTGACCAAAACGGAATAGTGGTGTAATTAGCCGAACTTTTAATTATATAGATGGGACAATTACTTAATTTGAGATATATATTTACCCTATGATTTTGAATTTAGGATTTAATTGTATGCTTAACGTGGAATATAAGGGTTGACAAACATCTTGAAAACAGCATTTGAATTATGTTATTAACATATACCTACAAAAAATTGATATTTGTTTCTTTTTTGAAAAATTAACCCAATAAATTAAGAACAACTAGTTTTTATTTTCGACGTTTCGAAACTAGAAACGTCCCATGTTCAGGTTTTTCTGTCTAAATCATTTTTTATTAAATGACAGTATTATTGATAATGATTACAGAATATTAAAAAACTTGAAATATTAAATGAATGAACTATGTAAATAAATAAATACATCAAAGAATTTGATGCCGCCTAGAAAAAGAGATGCTTATTAGTTCAGAATCGACAATGAAAATAATTTTCATTTGAAGCATTAAGTGCACTGATGTATTTTTCATTTAAAATTTTTAGTTATGTGCTAATTTTTCGTATTATAGTTTTAAAAATATTTATTTCATAACTAATTTTATTTATATTTTATATTATATTTAATTTGTGTTTGCAGTTTTCGTTTTTGTCCTGGTTGATTTACTGAATGATGACACGCATCAAGTGTCGAAACGTATAATTAATAAAGAATTTTTTTTTTTAACTTTTTTTTACCTTGACGAATGACCAATTATTTCAAATATGTTTCAATTTTCGTGTCATGATATTTGTCAATACTCCTCCGAAACGGTTTGACCGATTTTCGTAATCACGTTCATTCTGACTGAAAATGGTTAAACATATATTTTTCATATACCTAAGCGGTAAGCCTTAAAAATTTGTCTTAGTTTTTAAACCAATTTTTGAACCAGTTTACTTATCAACCATTTTACCAGTCCACCAATTTACCTACATATCTTATATATAAAAATATTCTGTAATGATGTATGTAATTAAACTCCTCTTGAACGATTATTCGGTTTTTGAAAAATCTTTGTGAAGTTTGTTAAAGGAATTATTCAGGATGTATATGATTATAGAAATAATTTTAATATTATAGAACTAAATGGAAGAACAGCATGTCATTGTTTGACATTAAAAGCATGAGACATTGTTTGGCATTGGAATCAAACGAAAACTGTCATATGTCAAAAGTTTCAATTTACTTATGAACCTCGATATAATCAGAATATGTCTAACAAATTCATGATTATTAATAAGAATAATGAAATGTCTACATTATTATTGCCAAAAAGCAGATGAGATGTGCCAGAAATTAAAATAATATAAGATACAGTATATATATGGCAGATTGAATGATACACATACGAACAGGATTTGACAAACATTATTCATTTTAAATATGAAATTAAGTAATAATCAGGGCCGGTCCTACCTTGAATGTGACGCCTGCAAAAAATACGAGCGCACGCCTTAGGGGGCGCCAAGACTAGATTCGGATAAGAATATTTTAATATAGTTTTTTTTTTTTCATTATAATGCAAGAAATATATAATTTCTCTGAATCTTTTACTAATCTTTGCACAATATTTTTAAAACACGTAAAAATGGGAAAGTAATGATGAATACATACAATTCGGCCCTTACGATATAAATTATGATAAGTTTAAGTGTGGAAATTGAGACTCATCATTTTATTTAAAGCAGTTCTTCATTTAACATCGCTCATATTGAATGTATTTGCATTTTGGTGTGAAGAGTAATTTAAAAACAATAATATTATTTTTAGGTAAACGGTAAATATTACTATAGGATATTAAAAAAATGTAGACTTGGGTACAGGACATCTCTCGGGACATATATATATGTATATATATATATATATATATATATATGTATATGTATATATACATTCATAATATTATAATTATAACGACAATTATTTTGATCAGTTCGTTGGTCGTTGGCGTATCTCTATCCTGTATCATCTCGCCTTTCGGGTTCCATCTACGTGTGCGTATTAGTGTGATGATTTATGATAGCAATCAGACAAGTCGTTTATACACAAACATACCAAAACACACCCACATACCAATAAATACATATAAGTTGGAACACTGTGACATATTTTCCACTCATACCGACCACTTTCTAGGGGCACTTGATTAACCCTCCAACGTGGAAAACTTGGATCATATTATCAAAACTATCTTCGTTAAGAAAACTCAGCAGATATTATGAGTGCATATGAGTTATACTCGTATATATGTTCAAAAGATATGAATATGTGGATCAATACAGGGTAGTTGGGTTTGGTGGTGGAGGAAGATCACATTTGTTTTTCATCTTTGACCTTATATCACTTTGGACCAGGATAATAACTAACTTGGGTTGTTTAAAATGTCATCAATCAGTAAATTAAATGCTTAAAGTGATTAAAAAAAAGTTAAGCTAATATGATAGTCAGTATTAAGAACTCATTCAATTAACATCTCAATTTTATAAAAAATATTTTAATTCTATAATAGCGTTTGATGGGACGCGAGTAAGATACCAACCACCATTATCTCAAAAACAAGGAAAGTATAGCATTTTTAAATTATATTATTTTGAGAGGGTTGTTCGTTTTTTTTTTTACAAAAAATGCAAGGTATTTGTTTTTGTTTTTCTCGAAATGTACTTATCAAAAAGACATGCGGTTTTTTTCAAAACAAAAATTACAAAATCATAGAATTCCGAAGTCGGCCTTGCAAAATCGATATTTTGCGATGCCACAGATAAATCCGTTGCACATCGCCCGAAACAAAATAAGAAGAAACTACGTTGAAGAAGAAGTTTGAATCCAGTCTCCCTGCCAAAATGAAAGAAAAAAGCAAGAAGGAAAAAAATGACAGCTATTTAAAAAAAAGGGTGAAAAGGCCTTTTTTGGGGGCGAGAAGCTTTGCAAACATTTTTTACGTAATGTTATCAAGTTGTTTGAAGTAAGGGTACTAGGTATTGCAGTGGTGAACAAATTAATAAAAAATGCTAGTCGACCCGATTTGTAGTTTTTTTTAAATTTGTGGCACCGCATTGAAAAAAGTCAATTTGAGAAAAACGTATTTAAAGTTTTTAATATAATGTACTAAATACACCACTTAATTTAATGTACTAAATACACCATGGTGTTCAAAGATGCTTACACATAAAAAAGGTCATGAGCATGAGATATTATAATGAAAAAGAGAGCAGCTGGCATACAATAGCTCGCAAAGCAATGAAAAAAAACGGTTTCAGAGGATCATACACACACACATATATATATATATATATATATATAAACTTCGTCAAAAAAATAGATATTGAGATGATTTTTTTTGTAATATAATTCTAAGGTTCTTTATAATAATTCCGAAAAAAATAAAATAAAAACCAAACAACCCTCTTAATGTAGAAGACTATCAGGAGACAATGGCCACATATCGATAATCAAATATGAAGTATTTTTTTCGTTAGCAGTTATTTTGGTTTTGAGCTCTTTTATTCAGTTTACAGCACCTGCCAAAAATTATTTTCAAATATACTATATTTAATTCTTTTATATAATATTGTTGTTTTCAAGTTAGATTCAGCAGACTTTTTATATAACATCTATAAAAGCTTATAAGTGGATGGTGTACGAGTAAAAAGAACCAATGATGGCAAATATGTAAATAATAAGATTATAGTAAATAAAAAAAATAAGTTGAGAAATGCAGTTTTAGAATAGATATATTAATAGTTACACCAACTTTCGCTGATGAATATTTTTGTCAAAATATCAGATCAAGGTTGTATACCCCCTGGTTTTTGTGAAAAATATGCCCTTAAAATATTTATATTGCATTCGTTAAATAATGTAGTTTTTATTTCGTAAAATTGTTCAAAAATTGAAAATTAGACATTGGACCTGTTTGCCCCTTATGAAAAATAGTTAATATTCCTATAATTTGAGACTTACTGAGCATAGTTTATGCAACGATGTATTGATAGGCATATTGGACCTTTGTACCGCTAATATCGATATTACCTCATTTTAAAATAATCAATACAATATAATTTTTGTACGTTTGGCATCCATTAATCACAAACGTATGTTCTTATCAACATTAAAACAATCAATTCATATAATAATTAATGATAATACCATACAATTTATAATCTCTTATACAATATTTGAATCCTCATATTAAATTAATATTATTTCGAAGTTTTAGACGACCGTTGGTCCTCCTACGAAAATAGATATATCTGATGAAATATCACGATTTTGTTTACGTGTTGGAGATACTCTTTTCGAAAATTTTCGACATATGTGCTGAACACAAAAGATTTATTATGATTTCTAATTTAATTAGATTATAAATTTAAATTTACTATCGTCGTATGGTCCATTCGAATAATATTTGGCAACGGACCAAATATGTAAAAGTTTCGAGATAAACAGACAATCATAACAGTAATTAAATTTTATGATGAATTATTTATTAATATTAAATAGAAATATATGAATTTGTTTACTGGTCTATTTTTAAACATTATATTTTCACTTACATACTTCTAAGTAATTTTAATATTGTTTCTGTTTTCTTTTTACTGTTGCAACACATGCTTCGATGATTTACATAATATCTAGACATTTTTTATAAAAACTCAATTAACTTATTCTACGATTTTATCTTTGATCTAAGTAAATGCTCAGAGGGTAGTATTTATAATGTTATGCTTTACTAAAATCCATATACAAAATTTTTAATCATGCAATGTGATCACGTACTTTAGTGAGGTAGCATGATTTTGCAGCATTAGGTAAATATATGATTTACCTAATGCTGCAAAACTATAAAAAGTTCATACAGTCAAAATGTTTATAAATTTACAAGGGCGGTTTCAAATGTTAAAGTGTTTAGATCAGTTGATTTAAGCTAGAATCGGTTGCTGAAGAAAATTATTTTAATTCATTTAAATAACAAATTTATTTATTATTTTTATTCAATAGTTTTTTTACAAAATTTCTTACGTAAAGTAAAAAATTTTGCTAAACTTTTTTTTCTAGTTAAGGTTTTTTTTACGTTTCAAGTAATTCTAAATTGTTAGATATCAAAATTAAGGAAAAAACTAGTGGGGTGGGTGGCATCGTGCCTTAGGGCAAATTGCTGAAACTTCCCGTACCGTAACGAAATGTTCGAGGAATACTGAATGTTTTCAAATAGATTATTATAAATATTGTAACATTGTTTAATATTTATAAGAAGTATATAAACTGACAAATTTAAAATTATTTGTTTCAGTTATATTAGAACTTTAGTCAGAATAAAAATAAAATCTGAATTATTTTCGATACACAAGAAAAAAAAAAAAAAAAAAGTTCAAATTTTTTTTCCAAAATCAATTATTTTGTTAAGACAAGCGGAAAGTTCTTTGAATCATTTAAATCGGACGCTTAGTTCTCTCAAAAACTGACATTTCTTACATATTTACCTCCGTATCTTCGAAATGGCTGGGTCTGTCTTTGCCAAAAACTAATAGACGCTTTTCCCAATCATTACTAATTGAATGTTTTTTAGATCATTCAAATCCGATACTCCGTTCTCTCAAAAAGTCGATTTCTATTTTCTTCACTCTTTGCTCCGTATCTCCGAAACGGCTGGACCTGCCTTCGCCAAATACTAATCAGCTCTTTTTCCTATCAATGGGAATCGAATGTTTTTTGAACCATTCAAATCGGTAGATCCGTGCGCCCGAAAACGTGACTGGAAATTTTTATCCATACATCCATACATACACACACACACACACATCCATTTTTTCTGAGGTATGCCAAAACGTTCAAAAACCTTCAAAACGTCGAGAAATGAAAAAAATTTCAATTTCGATTTTCGGCCCATTACAATAACTTACCCCACGGGAAGTTAAAAATGATTTCAAACATTTAGAAGCCATTTGTTAGGATTTCGTATAGTTAGTATTTTCGCATGGTGCAAAATTATTTGTTCACATTTGAAATCTATAAAACTAAAATATCAGTTGATTACTTTGCAATAAAGTGTTTAAAAATATTATGAGGGACATTTTGATAGTGTTCATTATCTATACAATTATCTTAAAATATTAGGGAGAAGGCTCGTAACGCCTGACGGCGCCTAGCGCCGGACACTCTATCTAACACGTATTATTTAAACGAGTATAAATCTTTCCACTTCAAAATATAAATAAATGGAGCGCGGAAGGCACACAGGTACAGGATCACGCTCCAAGCATTTATATATTCATGCATTTACATTTGAGTGGCATTCAAAGATAGAAGTAGTACTTAATTGTTATCCGAGAAATGGTAGAATATTATTAGATATTTTAAACAATTTTAGTAGGTACCACAAAATGAACAAAAAAGTCTGTCCCTTAGCACAGGACACTAAGTCGTCCCTTAGCGCCGGATAGTTGACATATTGATATTTCTTGCGAGAATTTCTTGCGATAGTTAACATATTGATATTTCTTGCGAGACTCACTTCAATGAGTGATTCTACTATTCTGTTCATATAAAGTTGTGGTAGTTCTAAGGGTTCTCCAAATTATCTTTGGGTAGCTTCCTTTTCAGTTTACTTGAAGTTGGTATCTCAAGAAGCTGAGTGACTATAGAGTTTGCACGATGTTCTAGTTTATGAAAATGTTTGACACTGTTGATTTGTATAACTCTATTTATAAATTTGATATGAAGATCTTCGTGTAAGGTCTTATTGCTTACGAACCACGGAGCATCAGTAGTCTGCTTCAATATATTTTCTGTATTGTGATTGCTATTAAAAATAATTTTAAAAAATCTGGACCATTGACAGTTTTCGAGATTGACAGTAAAATTAAAGCAAAATGTATCGTAATGACGCATATTCTCGATCGCCACCAGATCGAGGTTCTACTCGAATTTTGATGCTTTTTTTATAACTGGCATTTTCAATTCAAATTTTTGCCATTGATCTTTGCATAAACCTTCATTACCTCCTCATAATATTTCATCTCCAAACAACAAATATCAGGATATACGCACTGCGAGAGCACGAGGCGTTTATGAGTCCACCTAACTAGCTATAACATATCGAAAGTTTTCCAGCTCAGGAAAAGTTTTTATTTCATTTCTGTTTTTCTCGTCCCCCAAAATGCGACGTATTGTTTCAGAACACACAGACACAAGCAGGCAAAATACGAGGTTATAGTTAATAGTGTAATTAACTTAATCGCACTGATGACATTTTCTATGTAAGTTCGGTGCTCTTCGCAAATAAAACAACTTAACGGACTATGCATGCCCGCAGAGCGGACGAGAGTATTATGAGAACAATCCGAGAACTGGGTATAGAAGTTTAACTAATATATCCGAAGCGCTGATGTTAACTCTGATAAAAAATAATTTTGTTTTTCTGAAACTGCTTTATCATTAATTATTTAATTATTTTTTTAAAGCTGTGAATTATGGTTAAATATTATGGTTAACCCTTTCGCTACGAGCGTTGCCTATAAGCGACATCCACATGACTACTTGTTTTTACGAATAAGGTCTATAGAAGACATCGAGTTTGTCAGTTCTTGCTCCAAAAATTCACCACTATGAGTGATTTTCTTAAAAGCGAATTTTTAATTTATAATATTTCTTATTTTCTAAATCTCTGATACTTAATGGTAATTTATTGATCATGTGAAAACAAACTAGTAGTGCATAGCATCGTGCCTTAAAGTAAATTGCTGAAACTTCCGTACCGCAATTTAACATTTTTAACAGCTCAGAAATGAAAAATTAGATTTTTTTGACTTTTTCAAATTTTTAACTTTCCGCAGGGTAAGTTATAGTAATTGCTAAAAAATCTAAAATAAAAATGTTTATATATCTTTACGTTTCAAAGGTTTCTGAACATTTTGGCATATCTTAGAAAAAATGGATGTATATGTGTGTGTGTGTACAAATTTTGGTCGACGATTTTGCGAACACGAATCAACCGATTTGGATAATTCAAAAAAACATTCGATACCTACTGGTAAGGAGACGTGCTGATTAGTTTTTGGCAAAGGCAGGTCTAGCCATTTTGGAGATACGAGGCAAAAAGTGTAAAAAATGGTATTACAGTTTTTGAGTAAACGAAGCGTCCGATTTGAATGATTCGCAAAAATTTTGGGAAGGCAGGTCTAGCGGTTTCGGAGATCCAATAAAAAATGTAAAAAATGGTAATTAACGGACAAAAATGATTATTAGACATATGCGCATCAAATTATCAGATATTTTATAATTATTTTATTATGAGAACTTTGTTTTACTTTATGGGTTCCTTACTATTGTTTATCCGTTAGACTCCAACGCGGCGCTCACGCGCTTTTATATTTTCATTTATAGGCAGCTAAAGTATTGCCATTGCTTTGAGAACAAGTTCCAAGTATCCAAAGTATTTCAAAGTATGAAAAAATCATTTTTTTCAAAATGGTAAACTTTTTTCAAAGTTTTAAAAAATTCAAATTAAAAAAAAAGTATTTTCGGTACGGGAAGTTCCAGCAAATTGCCTCTAGGCACGATACCATACACTACAAATTTTCTAATTTTCTGATAGGTGCTTAAAGGTAGTGGCGCATGGCATCTTGCGTTAAAACACATTGCTGGAACTTCCCGCACAGTAATTTGAAAACTTTAAAAGGTCAGAAATGAAAAGTTTGACTTTTTTGAGAATTTTGATTGTTTTTGAATAGTTTTGTAAATTTTCTTTAAAAAACTTGATTGTTGAAAAATATGCCTTTTTAAGAAAATCATGATAAAATTAAAAGTTTCTAAAAACTGAGATTTTTTATATTTTTTTTGTTTATATTTCTTGTAAGTAAATAATCAACACAAACATAATTTTTTATAAGGCGTGCTAAAATGTTCAGAAACCTCTGAAACATACAAATAAGCAAATACTTTCGATTTTTTGATGATTACTATAACTTACCCGAAGGAAAGTCATTATACAATGAATAAACGATATATTTTAAATTGTATTAAATCACACATATCTAGATAACTTCTACGTAAATAAAATTTACTCAATATTTGTCAATTCGAATAAAACTCATTCGAAAATCGAAGATTGATTGAGCATTTTCAATGCCATATTTAAAACATCATAAAACATAGATACAAAAGTTGTCTGTTTTATATGAAAAGAATACAAAAAATCTAAAATAAGATTTAAATTGAAACATAGATTGTTGGTATGATTTTATTGCCTTTATTGGCCAGTTGGATGACTTTATTTCGATTAACGTCGTTATATCGAAGATCATATGTAGATAAACTGTAAATATTAAGTATTGTGATAATCAACAAACAATTGTTATTGGTATATTTGAAAATTTAAAATTATTTTAGTGTTTTGACATCAGATTGATAATATACAATTAATATATAACTGTAACAAATGTAGCTGAATGTACATTGTATAGCTTGCTATGTATAATAAATAAAAAAAAGAAGATAATATTAACATGTTTGGAACTGTTCTCAAATAAAATAATTTGTAATGCTTTAGTACGACAATAATGACAAAATGAATTTGAACTTGCAAGTTTATTACTTATT